>NC_090739.1:29509527-29587215 GCF_036898095.1 Palaemon carinicauda
TTGGAGTCTCTTATCATCCACCGCTAGGAACTCGTCTCTGGGTGGGTCGCGGTTGTCTCTAGAATGGCTGATTGTACTAACCCCCCCTGTGGGTCTGGAGTTCCTCGAAGAGGACTTGGGCAATGTTTTAGAGTCCTTTGACTTCTTGCAAAAGTGGGGAAGCGCAGTCTTCGGTAACGGAATAGGCAGAAGCAGCAGGAACTTTGGCAGGCAGGGTAGCAGACGAGTCCCCCGACGTCGACGAACATTGCAACCTAGCACCCCGGTGCAGCAGCGGCAGCAGGGCCTACTGGGCCTGGTAACCCCAAGGACGGCCAAACCTGAAACAGAGGAGAGAATGACATGGACCCCCAGGGGGAGAGGGGAAATAACACTCGCTCGAGGACCGAGGTTGTCCAGCGGCCTGCGCTACTGCTCGACAGTCTCCCGGAGGAGGTCGAATGAACAGGAGCTTTGGAGGAAGGTCAGGAAGCGGGAGAAGAAGCCTTGGATTTCTTCTGTTACTTCGGAGTATGTGAGTGAAGCGGGTAGCTAGCTACCCCTTTAGCCCCTCATAACTAGCGGGATGGGTATTTAACCCTCTCTAAATATTAATGGCTCGTGTTTTCAGCTTCGCCGAAAGTGATACCCCTAATAAATAGCGTAGGTTTGTATTCCAGTTAGGGAGCAACTAAAGGTTAAGATAAATCGCACACTATAAGTTTCCCACTCTTCAGTTTTGATACTGAAACTATTCCTTGCCATCACCAGTCAATGGAGAGATAAAAGGGCATGTATATGAACATCAGATGAGTATAGAAATAAAGAAAAAAAAATAATATAAAAATTCTGTTCATTTCTATGAACCTCCCCTGATGTTTATATGGCTGACTCCTGTACTCTGACAGGGGTTGGATGCCAGTAAAGGAAAGAGATAAGTCAACAAAAAATTTAGAATGTATAACATCAATAAATTAAAATTCAAGACTCAATTAATCTAGATTTTAAGGGAAATCATATCAAAATATTTTGCAATATAGAATGTCAGAATGTTTTTTACAACAAAATTTGAAATATTGAAAAAGAAACCTGTAACTTAATTTAGCTAAAAAAATTAGAAAGCCACAGGCAGTAGCCACTACAGTGGCCAATTATCTCTATAGGAAAGTCAGGACTCTTTAAGATAATGTCTACTGAACATCAAACTGATACGTTATTGAACTGTCCCTAAAACTCAACCTAAAGAAACCTTTCTACAAAATTTAAGTGCAGTAGATTTACAGTAGGGTCCCGAATTAAGCGTGTTCGAATTACACGATTCCCCTTTTCCACGATCGCTATTTTTCAAAAATAAATTTTCTGTATCCACGAGGCTGTTCAAAGTTCGCGAGTCAAGCACTACAAAATGTATCAAATCTATAGTCTTTTTAAGTATATTGGTAGCCCTAAATACGGTGATTTATAATAAATGTTACAAAACAATATTAACATTACATTTCATTAACATAATTTCATAATGAATAGCATATTTAAGGATAAAATTCCACATCAACAATGAAATCAACTGTTAACTGTGCGAGTCCAGCTGACAAAATGTAAACAGAAATGTGGTTACGTTCTCGGCAATCTTTATCTTTCTCTAACCTTACGATAATTGTAATGGCAGTGTTAATGATGGTATATTAAAGCATTATTTTTGTTTAGTACAGTATATTTAAAAGCCTTATTTTTCCCTCTGGGCGTTCAAGGTTTTCACGAGTAGACTGGGTTCGTTTATCGGCAGTGAATAGCCTAAACTTCGGTAACGAGTCGTCAATATTTTGTCATATTTTAAACAGTAGGCTATACATTTGATTTGCAAACATTGGTTTTGTAGAGTAGACGGTAAAATAAAATCTAGAGAGAGAGAGAGAGAGAGAGAGAGAGAGAGAGAGAGAGAGAGAGAGATTTGATGGCAGAAATCTCTCTCTCTCTCTCTCTATCTCTCTCTCTCTCTCTCTCTCTCTCTCTCTCTCTCTCTCTCTCTCTCTCTAGATTTTATTTTACCGTCTACTCTACAAAACCAATGTTTGCAAATCAAATGTATACTGTTTAAAATATGACAAAATATTGACGACTCGTTACCGAAGTTTAGGCTATTCACTGCCGATAAACGATAACAAACCCTTTAATGCAAACTAACTGTATCCTTTGATATTCCTCTATATTTATCACGAATTCCTTCTATACCTCCTCAGACACTCTTATTTCAAATATCTAAATTATTCTTATCACAACTAACACCATCTAGTCATTTTCATTCCATTATATCTATTATTCCTCTGGATCTTATTCCCTTTCCTTATTCTGTTTATTCGATGGGATTCGTTTTTCCCTTTACCGTCTTTCAGAATCTATTTTTAGCCACTGGCAACCAAATCCCCCCTTCCCCCGTCTCCTACCGTCTCCCCTGCGAGTCCACCCAGCCTATCTCATCACTCCCCCCCCCCCCCCTTCATCCTCCCCTGTTCTAGGTCTGTAACCTTCTGCGTCATAATATCTCTCTCTCTCTCTCTCTCTCTCTCTCTCTCTCTCTCTCTCTCTCGTTATACAATACTTACAAATAGATGAAGAAACCAAAATCGGTTTTCTTGAAGTGTCAATTAATTACAAAACGAAAAAATTATACCGTGTATACATCCATTTCAATCATAGCTTAAAATACGGTAACCGATTTCGTCTGCAAACCACTATTTTTTAGGAAACCATTCTATTCCAGAAAATTTTTACTCTTTAAATGTCAATTGCGCTATAATAAAACATGTACTTATGTTGTAAAATTTCGGGTGTGTTTTAAAAATCGAGTATTGCTAACTTATTTTTGTTTTACTTTTGGCTGTGATCACATCAGCTGATGTCTAGCTTCCGCGCGAATACAATAACAAAGAATTGATTACACCATTTCTTAACTTATTCAAACCATCTATACAGTTAATATTACATAAACACCAATGTGTTATAACCTATCATATTTATTGTTTAGTACTTTAAAACCATCTCTCTCTCTCTCTCTCTCTCCTCTCTCTCTCTCTCTCTCTCTCTCTCTCTCTCTCTCTCTCTCTCTCATCGAACGTTATAGCGGTAACCTAATTGTTCGGTGACTTTAAAAATAGGCCTAGTACTTTCTTCTTTACCTTTTTTGCATATGGATCCATAATTGAGGTACAAGTTGACTTATAACTGAAGTTAGGAAAAGTATTTTGGATATGGAAAGGACAATTATCTTTCGTAACAGTTTAGAATTATCGTAAGTTATCACTCTGTCATTAGCGGCAGTTTGCTATTGTGGATTAAACGCATAAGGAAAAAAAAATTTCCAGCTTTGCTACGAATTTAGGAATTTATATGGATACGGTAAGTAAAATATTTGTAATAACATAATGTTTACTAAATGTTTGTAATATCATTAGTTATGACTTAGATCATGTGTGTTTAATGCATTCGTTTGTTTATTATGATCGAAGATGGAGCGTAAACAAATGGAAGGTTTCCGTTTCAGGCGGCATCATAAAGAAAAACATTTCATAAATGGCATTCATTTCATTTATTTGAAAGTTCTAATAAAAAATAATTAGAACATTGGTAATAACAAATTCAACATATAATCTATACTTGGTAAAATTGCTGTCAATTCAAAAACACAGATGTATAAATGCGTCTGTTTCTTCGTTGTGATCAGAGTTAAACGTAAACAAAACATTGGTTGTCGTTTTCTATTCTGCTTTTTAGCGTGTTTAGGATACGCATGATATAAAATCGCCTTTATTTTGATAATTCTGGATTTTCAATCATACAACAAGCTAGTCTATAGAGTGATGGTTTTGCTATTCACCAGTTGTATTATACAATAGATATGACAAACATTAAAATTTGTCTGTATTTTGGGTTGTGTTGTAACGGGAAATATATGGTGTTTACACCTATCCTGGTTATAATTTTAACCATTTTTCAAGTTATTAGAACTTTAAAGTATATTAAATGTTTTATTTATTTACAAAAACAATTTGATATTATAAAGAAATACAGTATAGTACAAAGAAAGTATTGGAAATGGGTAGTAAACACATTTGAATAGGCAAATTGCTGGTTGCCATGGCCACAATGGAATTATTTCTGTTAGTTGTGTTTCGAAATTCGCGATTTTCCATTTACACGAGGTCATTAATCGACCAAATTCTCGCATAATTCGGGACCCTACTGTACTCCTAATAACTAGACTTAGGGGGCCCGCCAGTATATGGAGATAGGGAAAAAAAATTTTAAATCCAGAAAAAATTCCAGGAGCTTTAAATGGCAATGGAGAATACGTACATGAAATATTTTTTTTAAAAATTCCTCTTACTTTTATAGCTATAGGGTAATTAGCAAATATATGTCAATAAGCCCAAAACGTTGATCTGTACAAGAAAATGCAGTATTCGTCCGATATCGTAAATTTTGATAATTATTATATTTCAGTATAAAAAAAAATTGTGAGCAATGGCATCAGTAAACATTCCTCGTCACAAAATGAGATTATGAGCTTACACACCCGTCAGTGTGAGCTGAAACCTCAGGGAGAGAGTACATGTTTGAGTTTGCCTCTTGACATTCCTTTGCTTCTACATCTTTTTCTTTATTTTGGCAAGAATTTCATCATGCCAAAGAGGAAAATACATTATAGAACAATGAAATGACACCCTTTTTCCAATTTTTGTTTCATTTTCTCTTCCTTTCCTTCATGATATGACAAATTGGAAAGTAATTTGTATTTTTCCTAACGATACAAACCTTAGGGAATATACTTTCTGCGAAGCTGGAAGACTAGCCATAAGACTTTTAGCGAGGTATAACTACCCACAGCTAATTAGCGGTGGTGGGGGGTAGTACCGGTACCCCACTTACACACACGTGTTTTATTGTCACTTCTAATTGCAAGCAAAACTTGCAGGGGGAGAGGTAATGGCAGGACAAATCTGCATATGGAGCTCAAGGTTTGTATCTTTAGGAAAAATACAATTTAATTTCAAACTTGTCATTTGTTCCATCACTAAATAAAAATTATTTTGCTCTTTATTAGGGAAGATTCATCCTAAGGTGGGTTGAAGTCCTAACCAACTGGCTGGTTTTTGACCTGGGGTGTTCCTCTGTGCTATGCACAATCTCATAGAGGAATCACCCTGACACCTCGCAAGGGGAAATGGGTACGTAACAAATATATGAGAAAATATCAGGTTACACAAGGGAAATGGTTATTACCTGCAGACAATGAAGGCCACCTTGCCATGTACCGTAGGTGCTGTACCCCAAGAGCGGGGAAGAGAGGAAGAAAGAAGATGCCAGTTACTCTTATCATTCATCCCAGACTTAATCCCGGTGGTAGCCGATGTGGTAACGTCCTGACTGGCGAACGCCAGACTGGAGTTCGAGTCCCGCTCAAACTCGTTAGTTTCTTTAGTCGCTGCAATCTCACCATCCTTGTGAGCTAAAGATAGGGGTTTGGGAGAGCCTATAAGTCTATCTGCTGAGTCATCAGCATCCATTGAATGGGCCTCCTTGGTCCTAGATTGGGTGGAGAGGGGGCTTGGGTGCTAATCATATGTATATATGGTCAGTCTCAAGGGCATTGTCAGGCTCATTAGTGCAATGTCACTGTCCCTTGCCTCTGCCATTCATGAGAGGCCTTTAAACCTTTAATGTCTGCATTCCACCATCTGCTACTTGTCCATTAAGGACCTTAAGGAGTTTAAACCTCTTGTTGTGCAGCCACCACAGGACAGACGGAGAGTGTCTCCAGGTTCCTGTGGGTTACATCTTGTAGGTAATGGGCAGTGAAGGTCGTCTGATGCTTCCACACGCTCACTTGTAGAACCTGCGCCACAGAGTAGTTTCCTTAAATGCTAGGGGTGTATTTATGCTTCCAACATTGTGAACTCTTGGTCTCCACAAATGCGGAGGAGAGTCAGGATTCAAGGCTCGATCTATGACCTTGAGAATCCATGCCAAGATCATATTCTTTGTGACTCTCCTCTTAACCTTCCCCATGCTGACAAACATTCTATTCATTTGGGGATGAGTTTCTGAAGTTTGATTGAGGTAAAACCTCAGCACCCTTACTGGGCATACTAGCAGTTGATCTGCGTCATCGGTTATATTATGGAGACTTTCCCAAATCTAGGATCTGCTACTGCCGGATTTTGAGTCTCTGCAACATACTCAGGGACAAAGCCGAGCATTACTTATCCACATTCCCTTGAATGGGCGACATCGTAGGAAACAGCACGCAAATCAACGACTCTCTTGGCCGAGGCCAAGGCGAGCAGAGACTGTCTTAAGCGTCAAGTAAAGATCTGATGCCTGGCACAGCGGCTCATAGGGTGTTCCATTCCGGGATCCCAGTACACGAACTACGTTCCATGGAGGCGCCCTAACTTCCGGTTGAGGACAGGTATGTTCGAGACTTTGTACAAAGACAATTCCAATGAAGAGAAAATACTAACTCCTTTCAGTCTAAAGGTGAGAGCGGTAGCCTTTCATCAATGAGACCGAGCTCTTTTTGCCACAGATTGCAAAAAGCTTCTCTTCGAGAGGAGATGCTGGATAACCTTCAGGTGTGAAATTGTAGGGATTCTCTGGCTTTGTGGTAAATCTTCATGTGTGGCTGTCTGAGTAAATCATGACATAGAGGAAACTCCCTCAGCATCTCTGTGAGCAGATGTAGAAGGTCCAGAAACCATTCTGCATGGTGCCACATTGAAGCTATGAAGGTCATCGACAGGTTTTTGAATGGCTTTACCTTGTTGAGTAATATTACTAAGCAAAAAGGGGGGAATACATAGACATCTACAGTATATTGTCCCACTGTTGTTGGGAAGCCTTTTACCAAAGTCTAACTTATTCTTGAACTCGTTTACAGTGTTACTGTTTACTACATCTGCTGGAAGTCTATTCCAAGTATTTGCTATTTTGTATGTAAAGAAATTTCCACACTGAGTGGTGTATCTTTTCAATTCAAGCTTTTATTTGTTACCTCTGGGTTGATTTGTGCTAAGCATGAATAGATCGTTATAATCTACATTTATCCCTTTAATAATTCTGAATTCCTCTATGAGAGAGAGAGAGAGAGAGAGAGAGAGAGAGAGAGAGAGAGAGAGAGAGAGAGAGAGAGAGAGAGAGAGAGATATTCATATGATAACTAATAATGTCTATAAACGAACTACATGGAAACTGTGATACCCTTTAACATATTGGTGTTGATGTAATATTCATTATGAAGAAACTTTGAATAAGTTAAGAAAATTATATAAACAACTATCATTTGTACTGTATGTGTGCATACCCGCAATCCGGTAGCGTGACCTTGAGATCAGCTGATGCATACCAAGAGTAAATCGAAATTAATAATTGATTATTGAAATGCTCAAGAAATTGAAAAAATAGAATATAGACATGCTTTAATAAACCACAATTAAACAAAATAATGCCTAATGAAATATGAAGGCCTAATAACAAACGGAAAATAAATACTGCATGAAGCTTTAAAAAGGAACTACCCATGCTCGCGCTCGCACACACACACACACAGAAAGAGAGAGAATGTATTTGCATGATGACTAGTAATAATGGCTATAAATGAACTGTATGAAAACTGTGATATCCTATAACATATTGGTGCTGATGTAATATTCATCATGAAGATATTTTGAATAAATAAAGTAATTACATAACAAATACGCCATTCGTATATGCGCCATGTTTCCATGCGGTAGCGGGACCTTAAGATCAGCTGATCATAACCAAAAGTAAACAAAATTTCAAGTAATTCTTGATTGTTAAAATAATTACGAAAATGAAAAATAGAATAAAAAAAATGCTTTAACTTCACTTCTTGAGTTCGACCTACGTCCAGATTGGTCCCTATCTCGGTCATAAGTTGGCGATTACCTGTATTTGCTTTAAACATAAACTGAATTACATATCAGTGAATTAAATATAAACTTACATAATAGGCATCAATCAATGATAAATTGTTATAAAACTTACCGTCATATAACAACAGGAGAGGGAGTAGAACGGACATCCATTTTTGCTCAATTGACCAATCATATATGGCATACTTCCGTAAACTGTGGGCCAACCAGCACTGCAAAAGGAATGCAGAAGATTAATTTTCCATAGATAAACAATATATTAATTATATATGCCAATATAAGACCAATTTAAAAAAAAGTCACATATCAATTACTATGAAAAAAAATTTATTACGTACTGCTACTGAAAACGTGAGGAGGAGGAATATGAAGCGAAACCAAATCTCCAGCTTAGTAAAAGATGGATTGTATGTTTTGAACTGTAAGAAAGAGCATCCTTTTTAGTTTAATCAATACATTTCCATTGTAAACAACATAACTATGCCAAATAATTGTACATGGGTATTATAATAATGTAAGAAAAACTATTCCAGCAAAAATTAACTATAGCATAAGTAAAAATAATTCCAGAACTCTTGAATCCTTATAATATCTTTCAGGTTCTATAAAAACAAATTTCTACATTACTTTCAAATAGAATTACCTATCTACAGACAATTATTAGCTGCCATGTAAGAAATGCTCTTACAACTTTTAATCAGTTACCTCTTCAGGAAATACCCATGGTACCATGGTACAGAGGCTATAACACTGCGCAAGACTAGAGAACAATGGTTTGATTTTGGAGGGACCTTCTCCTAGAGGAACTGCTTACCATAGCTAAAGAGTCTCTTCTACCCAAGAGGGAAGTAGCCACTGAACAATTACAGTGCAGTAGTTATCCCCTTAGGTGAAGGAAAATTGTTTGGTAATCTCAGTGTTGTCAGGTGTATGAGGACAGAGGAGAATCTGTAAAGAATATGCCAGACTACTCGGTGTATGTGTGGTCAAAGGGAAAGTGAACCATAACCAGAGAGAAGGATGCAATATAGTATTCTCTGGCCAGTCAAAAGATCACATAAAGAGTGCACACACCCACACACACACACACATATATATATATATATATATATATGTATATATATATATATATATATATAATATATATATATATATATATATATATATAATATATATATTTTATTATATACTTATATATATACATTATATATATTACATGTGCAAATCTTATCTTCACTAGTATAATTTGCCTAAATAGCTAGAATTTATTATAGCCAAAATACCGGGAACGTCGTACTACTAACTAAATAAAGCATTTATAGCGTACGACAGCAGACCAAAATGGCCGGCTCCGGTGATGGCTCTGCTCCACTAAACACATCTAAATCATGCTAATTTAACTGTGAGAAGGGAGCCAAAATTTATACACAGGTAACATTAAATACTCAACTTTCCAGAGGATGAAGATGCTGGAGATTGCATTGTAATAATCCTTTATAATAGTAACAACACCGAGAGTGATTGGGAGAAACACCGTGCTTAATTCCCTACTACAAAAGGAATAATTCGCCGGGGTGGTACCGGGAGGGGGATCCACCGGGTAAACCTTGATAACAGCTCCCCTTCAATTTCACCACTCTTCCCGCTCAAAGCGAAAACTCTATTCGGGGTGAAGACTCCTGTGTTGTATCAAAAAATACGTCCCCCGATATTATGCGATATCCTTAGCCTGTTAAGCGTCACCCACGTGATAAACCGTTCACCACGATCTACTCGGTACCGCCTTCAACTGCATATTCCGTTCATGACTTTAACTGCCTTTATCAAGTCGTCAGTCTCGTGATAATATGTTTACTCGTATAGTAAGTATAGGATCACCACTTGGCAACCACTCTCAGCATATGGGGGCTGTAAATAGAAACTTATATGATGTCTGGCAACTATTTTTCTGAAGGTAGCTTGATGTTAGAAAACTGGTGGTTTCTTTCCTTTCAGTGCGCTTCGGGCGTTTATGCGGATAAGGTTGTTTGTTGTTCCTTTTACAATGAGCGATCTAAAGGTGAGGGTTATTTCTTTAGATGAAATAAATGATATTCTTGTTGAGGAATTTGATAACGATAATCTTTTTGATAATGAGAGCACTAGTTCTGAATCCTCCAACGATTAGGATATTGAAGAAACAAAGTTTTCTTTCGATGCCGAGAGCGAAAATGACTTCTCATTGCCGAATGACTGGACAGCGAGATTTCACAAAACTATATAGGAAAGGAAATGCTGAGAGAGAGAGAGAGAGAGAGAGAGAGAGAGAGAGAGAGAGAGAATAAAGTGGATAAATAATGTACAAATGTATGACGAACATAATTGAAAAATATACAGGAAACGATATGGAAAAGAGAGAGAGAGAGAGAGAGAGAGAGAGAGAGAGAGAGAGGGGGGGGAGACTTGTCTCTTTGCTTTTATTGCTGGTCCTGGCGTAAGATTTACGATTGAAGATAAAAAGAACCCATCAGAATATTCAGTATTATGTAGCCTTTTGAAATGAAATAATAGTGGTATTAATTGTTTTTTTTATTCCAACATTTAATTAATATCTCTACTTTTAAATATAAATATGAATTATAAGCATAAAGAAATTATATTAACTTTGAAAAATTATCATTAGTGAAATGACCGCTCAGGGCAAAAAAAGCGTGACGGTACGTTAGCGGCAACCTGGTCCAGGGGGGACGCTTAACAGGTTAAGAGATATATCAAGGATGCTCGCGCCAGGAGTTAGAATTCTGGAGACCTGTGGTCAATTCTCTGGGAGTACCACTGTAGCCAAATATCCCTTAGAAAGCTGCCTAAAAGAACCTTCCATCAGAACGACATGGATGAGCCCAAAATTAAATAAATAAATATATATACATACATATATATATATATATATATTTATATATATATTTATATATTTATATATATATATATATATATATATATATATTTTATATATATATATATATATATATATATATTATATATATATATATATATATATATTTATATATTTATATACATATATTTATTTATATATATATATATATTTATATACATATATTTATATACATATATTTATATATATATATATATATATATATCTATATATATATAATTTATATATTCATATATATATATATATATATATATATTTCAATATATATATATATATATATATATATATTTATAAATACATATATATATATTCATATATTTATATATACATATATTTATATATATATATATATTTATATATATATATATATATATACATATATTTATATATATATATATATATTTATATATATATATATATATATATATTCATATATATATATATATATATATATGTATATATATATATATATATATATTTATATATATATCTATATATATATATATATATATACATATATATATATATATATATATATAGATATATATATAGATATATATATAGATATATATATATATATATATAGATATATATGTGTATATATATATATATATATATATACATATATATATATACATATATATATATATATAAATATATGTATATATATATATGTATATTTATATACTTATATTTATATATATATATATATATATATATTATACCCACACAAAATGGCACCCAAATGCTAGCTGGACTCGGAGCGCCCGGCTCCCTCATCACCATAAAAAAGTGAAATAACCACTCCCCGAAGAGATCAAAAGCAGTTAAAACTAAATCAAACTGTGAAAGAGGAGGTTACTTAACTTCAACGACTAAAGGGAGGCCATTATGCGAGGAAAAAAACTCCAATAAGCGGAGATAAGGCGCTCTTGACTAAGAAACGAATGTGTAGGTAAGCTGCGAAAATTGGAATGAGTTTATCAGGGACGAGTAGTACTATGAAGGGAGAGGATATGTAACGGCTCCTCACGTATCCTCCTCCTTAGATTCGTAGACTGGGTTAAGTCTGTTTGAGGTGCAGATATCTATGGTTAACTACGGATACGTCCCTGATTATACACAAAATCTTAGGATAGTCGTTCCGGGGGTTAGAACCCCATCATATTAGATGGTAATTCTCTTGTAATATCACTCATAGAAATATTATACTGTAGGAAGCTGCCCGAAGGAACTCCCATCAGGACGACATAGCTCGAGTCCAAAAAATAAATAAGTAAATAAATAAATAAAATAAATATATATATATATATGTATATATATATATATATATATATACATATATATATATATTTATTTTATTTATTTTTAGGCTCCAGCCATGTCGTCCTGATGGAAGTTCCTTCGGGCAGCTTCCTAATGTATAATATTTCTGAGTGATATTAAAAAGAATATATATATATATATACATATATATATATATTATATATAATTATATATATATATTTATATAAATATATAAATATATATATATTTATATAAATATATATATATTTATATAAATATATAAATATATATATATATATATATATATATATAAATATACACGAGGGGTCCTCGGGTTACAGAAGTCCCAACTTACGCTGTTTCGTGGTTACGAACGTGCCCCCATAAAAATATAAAGAATAATATTAAGCACGTTCCGTCTTACGACGTTAGCGTCGTAAATAACGTAAACAATTGCGAACTAGTTTCTAGCGCTTAGCGGATGAATATGCTTTGTGGTGGTTGCGGGCGAGGAAGACGGCATCTCTCAGTTCCAGTTCTACGCCATTTTGGTTGTGTTTGCCTGTTCTCTCGTGTTTTTTTTAACTTTTTGCCTTTCGTTATGGCTCTTAAGCGTAAGGCAGATTATTCTCATGGTAGTGTGTCTAAGAAAAGAAAGGCCATTACCATGGAAGTGAAATTAGATATTATTAAACGGTCTAAAAACGGTGAAATGCCAACGAACATTGGCCAATTGCTTGGCCTTAAGTCGTTCGACCGTGGCTACAATTCTTAAGGACAAAGAGCGCATCGTTGAACATGTGAAAAGATATGCTCCTATGAAATCAACAGTGATAATACAGCGTAGTGGTTTAATTATTGAAATGGAAAGATTATTAATGCTTTGGTTTGAAGATCAAAATCAACTGCATATTCCAGTGAGCCTAATGGTGATTCAGGAAAAGGCTAAAAGGTTGTTTCAAGCGTTGAAAAAAGAAAAGGGGGGAAGGATGTGAAAGTGAAGAGCTTTCGGCTAGCAGGGGTTGGTTTATGCGATTTAAGGCTTGGGCCAATTACCATAATCTTAAAGTGCAAGGTGAAGCTGCTAGTGGGGATGAGAAAGCAGCAAGTGAATTTCCTAAAGCGTTGGCTGAGATAATTAGGGAGGGGGAGTTATTCTGCTTATCAAGTGTTCAATGTGGATGAGACAGGTTTATTTTGGAAGCGTATGCCTAACGCACGTACATAGCAAAGGAGGAGAAGTCAGCACCCGGTCATAAAGCCAGCAAGGAGAGGCTAACTTTGCTTCTTGGGGGAAATGCTGCTGGCGACTTCAAACTGAAGCCCTTGCTGGTGTATCACGCTGAAAATCTAAGGGCACTCAAGGGCATTTGGAAAAATCAACTCACAGTCATTTGGAAGGCAAAAAAGAAGGCATGGTTGACACTTGCAGTATTTGAGGACAGGCTTATCAACCACTTTGTGCCAAGTGTGGAGCGGTATTGCACCCAAAAGGGTATCCCCTTTAAGGTGTTGCTAGTGCTGGACAATGCCCCTGGACACCCTGCCCAGCTGGGAGACTTTCACCCTAATGTCAAGGTAGTTTACCTCCCACCTAATACCACGGTACTTTTACAGCCAATGGACCAAGGAGTGATTGCTTCATTTAAGGCCTACTACCTCCGAAGGACAATTGCTATGGTGCTATGGCATTACAGGTAACTGAAACGAAGAAGGACTTGACTCTCAAGGACTTTTGGAAGTCCTACAACATCTTTGATGCCGTTAAGAACATTGCTGATTCCTGGGAGGAGGTTAAGATGACATAGATGAATGGTGTTTGGAGGAAACTATGTCCTCAATTTGTGAATGATTTTCATGGGTTTGAGGACACAGATGACCATGTTATCAAGAACATTGTTGCCCTGAGTAAGGAAATCGATCTGGATATGGAGGTTGATTATGTTACAGAACTGCTGGAATCTCATGGAGAGGAGTTATCTGCTAGGGACTTGATACAACTGGAGAAGCAGATCATAGAGGAAGAAGAAGAAGAAACCCCCACCCCAAATCCTAAGGCTTTCACAAGGCAGGGCTTGTCAAAAGGTTTTGCTTAGATACAGCAAGCATTGGCAACTTTCAAGGCTCAGGATCCTAACATGGACAGGTTCACTAGGGTTTCCAAAGGCATCATAGACTTACTGCAGTGTTACAAGGAGATCTTGAATGAGAAGAGGATCCTGTCTGTCCAGTCTAACCTGGAGCGGTATTTTAAGAAAGTAGAGACACCTGCACTCTCTACATCAGCTGCCTCTAATACTCCAGATTTGCCAGCAACAGAGCCTCTACCCTCTACTTCAGCTGCCTCTAATGCTACAGAGCCTCTACCATCTACCTTGGCAGCCTTTATTGCTACAGAGCCTCCACCATCAACCTCAGCTGCCTCTATTGCTTCTCCAACTTCTCCACCACCTCCTGTAGGTTCTGCCTCACCTCCAGACTCACCTGCCCCAGCTTCTCCACCACCTTCTGTAGGTTCTGCCTCACCTCCAGACTCACCCGCCCCAGCTTCTCCACCACCTTCTGTAGGTTCTGCCTCACCTCCAGACTCACCTGCCCCAGCTTCTCCACCACCTTCTGTAGGTTCTGCCTCACCTCCAGACTCACCTGACCCAGCTTCTCCAGCATCTTCTGTTTCACTTCCAGAGAATCCTGACTCACTTTCCCCAGTATCTCCAGCATCTTCTGCAGCTTCCTCTCCACAATAAACCTGTCTCCCCATCCCTTGCAACATCCCTTCCAGTGTGCAAGCCAACCATAGGATTCCTTACCATAAGTAAGGAATTGTTCTCTTTTTTTCTATTAATATTTACTTTAATTCATGTGGTATGGAATTGTTTTCTCTTTTCCTTATACTGCTTTTATGTCATTTGATACATTTTATTATAGTGTAATACTTTACAGTACAGTACAGTACAGTACGTATAGAGTAATCTATTTATGGTGTTCCGACTTACACAAATTCGGGTTACACCGCGTCTTAAGAACGGATCAACGTCGTAACCCGAGGACCCCCTGTATATGTGTGTGTGTGTGTGTGTGTATATATATATATATATATATATACTGTATATGTATATGTACATATATAAAATGTTATTTTCCTTAGTAAAATAAATTTTTGAATATACTTACCCGATGATCATGTAGCTGCAACTCTGTTGCTCGACAGAAAAACCTACGGTCGGGATACGCCAGCGATCGCTATACAGGTGGGGGTGTACAACAGCGCCATCTGTCGAGTAGGTACTCAGGTACTTCTTGTCAACAAGAACCAATTTTCTCCTCGGTCCACTGGGTCTCTATGGGGAGGAAGGGAGGGTCCTTAAATTCATGATCATCAGGTAAGTATATTCAAAAATTTATTTTACTAAGGAAAATAACATTTTTCAATATTAATCTTACCCGATGATCATGTAGCTGATTCACACCCAGGGGGGTGGGTGGAGACCAGCATACATGTTAACATAAGAAGCTAAGTATCCCGTATTTCATTTTAGCAGTTATTCAAAATAATAAACATAAAATAAATAAGTACCTGGTAAGGAAGACGACTTGAACAATTACTCTGCCTTTTTAAGTACGTCTTCCTTACTGAGCCTCGCGATCCTCATAGGATGCTGAGCAACTCCTAGGAGCTGAAGTATGAAGGGTTGCAACCCATACTAAAGGTCCTCATCAAAACCTCTAATCTAGGCGCTTCTCAAGAAATGATTTTGACCCCCCGCCAAATCAAGTAGGATGCGAAAGGCTTCTTAGCCTTCCGGACAACCCAAAAATATTTCAAGAGAAAGATTAAAAAGGGTTCTGGAATTAGGGAATTGTAGTGGTGGAGCCACCACCACTACTGCACTCGTTGCTACGAATGGTCCCAGAGTGTAGCAGTTCTCGTAAAGAGACTGGACATTCTTAAGATAAAAGACGCGAACACTGATTTGCTTTTCCAATAGGTTGCGTCGAATATACTTTGCAGAGATCTATTTTGTTCAAAGGCCACGGAAGTTGTGACAGCTCTAACTTCGTGTGTCCTTACCTTCAGCCAAGCTTGGTTTTCCTCATTCAGAAGGGAATGAGCTTCTCGTATTAACAGTCTGATAAAGTAGGGTAAAGAATTCTCTGACATAGGCAAAGATGGATTCTTAACTGAACACCATAAAGCTTCAGACGGGCCTCTTAAAGGTTTTTAAAATAGAACTTAAGAGCTCTTACAGGACATAATACTCTTTCTAGTTCATTTCCAACCATACGATAAGTTTGGAATATCGAACGATATTGGTCAAGGCCGAGAAGGCAGCTCGTGTTTGGCTAGAAAACCAAGTTGTAGAACATGTAGCCGTTTCGGATGAGAATCCGATGTTCCTGCTGAAGGCATGAATCTCGCTGACTCTTTTAGCTGTGGTTAAGCATATCAGGAAAAGAGTCTTAAAGGTGAGATCTTTCAGGGAGGCTGATTGAAGTGGTTCGAACCTGTCTGACATAAGGAATCTTAGAACCACGTCTAAATTCCAACCAGGTGTAACCAAACGACGCTCCTTCGTGGTCTCAAAAGACTTAAGGAGGTCCTGTAGATCTTTATTGCTGGAAGGATCTAAGCCTCTGTGACGGAAGACTGATGCCAACATGCTTCTGTAACCCTTGATAGTGGGAGCTGAAAGAGATCGTTCTTTCCTCAGAAATAAGAGGAAGTCAGCTATTTGAGTTACAGAGGTACTGGTCGAGGATACGGATACTGACTTGCACCAGTTTCGGAAGATTTCCCACTTCGATTGGTAGACTCTAAGGGTGGATGTTCTCCTTGCTCTAGCAATCGCTCTGGTTGCCTCCTTCGAAAAACCTCTAGTTCTCGAGAGTCTTTCGATAGTCTGAAGGCAGTCAGACGAAGAGCGTGGAGGCCTTGGAGTACCTTCTTTACGCGTGGCAGACGTAGCAGGTCCACCCTTAGGGGAAGAGTTCTGGGAACGTCTACTAGCCATCGAAGTACCTCGGTGAGTTATTCTCTCGCGGGCCAGAGGGAAGCAACTAGCGTCAACTTTGTCCCTTCTTGAGAGGCGAACTTCTGCAGTACCTTGTTGGCAATCTAGAACGGAGGGAATGCATATAGATCTAGATGTGACCAATCTAGAAGAAAGGCATCTATATGAACTACTGCTGGGTCCGGGAAAGGTGAGCAAAGTATTGGGAGCCTCTTGGTCATCGAGGTTGCGAAGAGATCTATGGTTGGCTGGCCCCAGGTGGCCCAAAGTCTCTTGCATACATCCTTGTGGAGGGTCCAATATGTTGGAATTATTAGTCCCTTCCTACAGAGACAATCTGCTATGACATTCAAGTTGCCTTGGATGAACCTCGTTACTAGTGAAAAGTCTAGACCTGTTGAACAGGAGAGGAGGTCTCTTGCGAACTCGTACCATATCACAGAGTAGGTCCCTCCTTGCTTGGAGATGTACGACAAAGCAGGGTGTTGTCTGTGTTCACCTCCACCACTTTGCCTTGAAGGAGAGACCTGAAGCTTTCCCAGGTCAGATGTACTGCCAGTAGCTTCTTGCAGTTGAAATGCATTGTCCTTTGACTCGAGTTCCATAATCCCGAGCATTCCCTACCGCCTAATGTTGCACCCCAGCCTACGTCCGATGCGTCCGAGAAGAGAACGTGGTTGGGAGTCTGAACAGTCAGGGGAAGACCCTTTCAAAGGTTGATAAAGTCCTTTCACCAAGTCAGACCAGACTTTAGCTTTCCGGAAACCGGGATCGAGACCGCTTCTAGCGTCTTGTCCTTTTCCAGTGAAAAGCTAGATGATACAGAAGAGGACGGAGGTATAGTCTTCCAAGTGACACAAATTGAACCACGGATGACAGTGTCCTAACCAGACTCATCCACAGCCTGACAGGGCAGTGTTCCTTCTTCAGCATCTTCTGGATGGAAAACAGGGCTGGGGGGTTGATCGTCTTGTTCAGCAATGTCCTCATCAGAGGGTTCCTCATCCGAAACTGATGAGGAAACGGCAACGGAGTGGGCAACGTCTGACTCGCTGAATCCGGTCGCCCTGGTGGATGCGTGACGGAGCCGGACACAAGATCATGGTACTGCTGCACAGTCTGTGAACTGTCAACCATGGGGACGCGAGGAAGAACAGTGTCAACCCGAAACCGTCTAGACTGTCTGGGTTGTGCAGTCAACCCCCTACCGGGTTGCTGAGGTTGCCGCACTGCGTCACAACAAGTCACCTCTGCTGGTTGTTGAACGTCTTCCTAGTGACACACTGACCGTCCACAACCACCTCCGAGAGTCGCTTAACGTCAACGTGCGACTGGCAACCCACACTGGGTCGCACCGGTGGAGGAACCACCTCAACTGGCGGACGTGAGTATGATACCTCAGCGTCAACAGGGCGTACAACCAACCGGTAGGAAGGTTGTTGGCTAGGAGGTTCTTCTCCGTAAAAAATCCTCTATCAAGGACACATCGTTGTGAAAACAAATCCAGTTAGGGACGGCGTATTTAGTAGGTCCTGCCATTGGCACGACAGAGGAAAAATTGGTTCTTGTTGACAAGAAGTACCTGAGTACCTACTCGACAGATGGCGCTGTTGTACACCCCCACCTGTATAGCGATCGCTGGCGTATCCCGACCGTAGGTTTTTTTTGTCGAGCAACAGAGTTGCAGCTACATGATCATCGGGTAAGATTAATATTGAAAATATATATATATATATATATATATGTGTATATGCATATATATATATATATGTATATGCATATATATATATATATATATATACACTTCTCCTGGTGATGAGAGGGAGAGCTAGGCCTGCAGACTACTTAAAATCCAGAAATAATTTGCTTTCCAATTTCATTGTTGTAAATCACTCTTATAGCATAAGCATTTAAATCATGGGGAAGCTTCATTGTAATATATGTTAACACACCTGTGCTAAAGATTTTGAACTGGGTAGAATTCTAACTTACTTGTACAACACCACATCAACAATAAATACTTCTTCATAATTTAAATTATCTTGCATACACAACACATAATTTTTACACTATATCATAATCTATGTCTACGTAAATTTTCTAAACTACAGTTTTCAAATGTATTCAAGACCAATAACAAACCATAAGAAAAGGTTAGCATCCTCTTGGTTTATACATCTAAATTATTGGAAAAAAATAAAATCTTGTGATACTGGAGCTAAAATCATGCAATACTAAAAGATAAAAACTTACATAAAAGATAACATCTTTGACGTTATACCACTGCTGAATATCACCAAGGCCATAGAAATTTACAGTGATAATATAATGAGTAAACCGAAGATAACCTAAGTGCATAACAGTCACCTCACCACACTCCGTCTGGTCACATTCTAAAGTGCGGGTTCTGTGGAAAAAGAATGTGGTACCCTAGATTGAAGTATAAAATGAGCAAGATAGCAACAAAATTATATATATTTACAAATATTGTATAGCCTATAAAATAAAAATAATTATTGATACTACAAGTAAACTTGGACATTCCACACGTTCTAAAATATAAATAGAACTTTGTGGAAGCTGGCTAAATTCAGGCTAAGGACTCGCTATGAAGAGATAAACTCAGAATGAAAAAAAAAATTAAAGGTATCTATTTCTATTTCTCACCCTGGATATATCCTATCTTTTAATGCCAAAAGAGGAAGACCTTCAATCTGTCCTATAATTTAATTAACAGTACTCTGGACCATGCAGCGTTCAAGTAGCTTGAAGTGATGAAAAGGGAAGCATTAGCAAGCTCTTTATAAAAAAAAAATTGCAGGGTTTGTTTTCAATAATGTAATGGGATAGACAATAAATGATGAGTCTGACCATTTCCATGATTGACTTGTTTCCAAATCATGACAATATTTTTTGGTTGGAAATTGGATATTCACATAATATATGTTTTGGTTTGTTTTGACCTCCATTCTATATTTAAGCCATTAAGTCATGTGGGCTTTTCATCAAATATCAATGGGTCAAACAATGCAGTAATTCAAAGGCATGGTCAAATTACATTATTATACTTGAATGTGGCATGCTTTCTGATTTTAAAAATTTATTTTTAAGCTAAGATTATTTCAATACTTGCCTAGGATGCATATACAGTACCATACATTTAAAGGATACTAAACTTCTGCCAAAATGAAAAATAAAGGAGTATTTCTTGTCATTATGTATGTAAAACCCTTTTATTCCAACAGGAAAGAGGTGTTGGTGAAATTAATGACCAAGTGAACAGCATTCTCCCCACCTGCCATCATTGTGAATCTTCATTCCTTCAAAAATATTAGGAATTATACATAAAAATAAGAGGCACTGGCAGAGGGAAGACAGGTGAGGAGTTGCATGATTCCCTTGCAATTATTGAAATAATTTTAGTTTAAAAGTTATATTTATTTCAAAGAAACTACCCAGAATTCATGCACTGAATACCACATTGCCTGGAAGGAGAAACTGGTACTCAGGCAAGATAAACTAGGTTCAACATATAAACTTTATATTTCCAAATGTTTCCAAAGTAAACTTCGCGTTTACACAAATTTGGTACCAACCTATTAATGGTAAGAGTAACCAGCATACAATTCTTGTCTGAATAAAGATAGTGATTGGTAGTGATAACCTAAGCAGACTCCTACAACTCTCAAATTAAATTTGAACCTAACTTTAAACATTAATTTATGAAATAATGGTCTAAATTGATCAGTCCTTTATATCTAGCCATTAAATCTAAAAGTCAACAGGTATTTAACTACTTTAATATTTCACCTGCTGCCATTAATAAGCTAAGGGGCCACCACTCATCAAAATTAAACTTGACTCAATCAAATAATGAGTAGCAAACAGACACACAAAGGTAGTGGAGTAAGTACATTTAAAACTTTGTAGAACTATAATTTTTTGGTAAGGCTCAAAGTAGTAGCTATTGCTCTAATACAGTACCATGAAATTTCACTTTCAAATATGGTAAAGAAGTTTCATCCAACTGATTATGAGTATCCACAATAAGATACTTCAAAATGAAGGATTTAGCATTTTAGGTAGTCTTGTGGGTTTATGCACACTCCAAAACATATCCTTTATCAACCCTTTCATTTGTTTGGAATTCTTTAAGTACAATTTCAATGCTCTAAGTGTACTTCTCAAAACTCCATTGGAGAGCGAATGAGGTAAGTACCAAGAAAAATCTTCACTCTATTTTTAGTTTTGAAGCTTGGTAACAGTGAAATCAATTCATCCCCACGGTTGAATCCCACAAAAATAGTTAACCTGTAACCCACTGAATCTTTTGGCTAAAGCTAAAGCTAAAAGACATCGCAAATTCTGAAAATAATTTGTATTTTTTTCCAACAATATAAACCAGAGTTCGTTAATAGGAGTATGATTACAGTGAAGCAGGAAACTCGGCTGTTAAACTTCATAATGTGGTTTCAGCAGTTAATGGCAGGTAGAAGAAATCTTGATACCCCTGCCGGTCAGTGAGTAGCCACTTTGACCTTTGCCTAGGAATTGCAGGGTGGTGGAGGCAGGAAGTTAGTTAAAGGCCTCACGTTTGTATTGTTATGAAAAAAAATTCAAAATTTGTGATCTGTTCTTACATGAATACAAACCTTCACCCTTTAATAGGTAGAAAACTTACCCTTAGGAGGGAGTAAGTTCCTATGCACAAAAACTACATGATATAGAAATTGACAAATTTCACTAATGCAAGGCTAAATAAACTTTCTTTCCATTAATATGTAATACCAGCCCACATCTTTGGTAAAAAAAATATATGCATAATAATGAAAGGCAAAAAATGGAAAAGTACTGCACATAAAATACATCCAATGGAGCAGACTGGGGTAGAAATATCTGGACGTAGAATAAGTCAAATAGCACTCAAAGGGTTAAAAATACAATAATTTTTCACTATTCAGTATTACAGCCCTTTTGCCTTTTGATAAGATGGTGCTAAGAACAGGTGTACAGTAAACATTTTCATTTTACTATGACCACTATAACTCATTCTTTAAAAGCTGAAAGCACAAAACTCTCAAAAATTTAATACCACTATAATAAATTAGACAAGGCTTGACTGGTGAGGACAATTACTAAATATGTGATACTCAGGACCTATTTAACATCTTAAGTTGCATAAAATGGTATAAAAAAGTAAAATTCATATGGGTAAATGAAATATGACAAATTTGGAGATAATTTGTATTTTTCCTTAACTAATACAAACCTGGAGTTATTTATGTGGATTATCTTTTGGCGAAGCTGGAAGGTAGTCATTAGAGTTAAAGTGCAAGGTGGCAACCCTGCCTAATAACTTGAGTGGGTAGGCTGGGGGTACCCAGCCACCTCTATATATACTCTCACAGCTTTGAGGTACGTCACTTTTGATTGCAGGCAGAACTTCTGGGGGACAGGTGATGGTGGGATAATTTATATAAATAACTCCCGGCTTGTATTAGTTAGGGAAAAATACAAATTATCTCCGAATTTGTCATTTGTTCCCATACTAACAAACCTTCCGTTATTTATTTGGATGACTCACTCTTAAGTGGGTGGAAATAAGTCTGGCATGGACATTGACCTGGTTTTACCTAGTAAAATATATGACTGTGGTCTAGGGAAAACTTTAACACCTCACTAAATTATACAAAGATAGTATAATAGCGGCCTGTGCAATTCAGTGTAATGCGAGTTTGTTGTCTTGTATAAACACATTCTGAGTTTATATATAGGAAAAACAAAGACGTTTCCCATTGCTTACCTTGCAGAAAGCAATGGGGATATGGATAGTATATAAACTTAAGACTTATAATAGGCTACACAAGGGAAGTGATAATTACCTACAGAGGTTGAAGCCAGCTTACAGAGGGACCCGTGGTGCTGTACCCAAAAGGAGAGGAAGATAAAGAAAGGAAAGCCGGACATACTCTCATTCATCCCAGTCTTAACACGGGTAACCAATGCCTTCAACCAACTGCTACTTGTCCATCAAGGGGCCTGAGGTATTCTTAAACCACTTGTTGAGCAGCCACCACAGGACCGCTAGTGAATGTTTTGAGTCTCCTGTGGATCACATCTTTTAAATAATGGGCTGTGAAAGTAGTTTGCCTCTACCACATGCCCACTTGTAGTACTTGCAACACAGAAAAGTTGTGTTTAAATGCCAAGGATGTACTAATTCCCCTGACTTCATGGGCTCTAGGTCAGCAAATCGGAGGGGGATCAGGAGCCAAGGCTCTTTCAATCACCTGGTGAATCCAGGAGGAGACAGTATTTTCAGTGATCCTCCTCTTTATTCTCCCTGAGCTAACAAACAGAGGTGTTAGTCGGTGCTGTATTGTTGCAGTGCGTTTAAGATAGTATCTCAAACTCCTCACTGGGCATAGTAACAACTGATCTGGGTCACTGGTTACAGAACCGAGACTCGCAATCTCAAAGGACCCGAATCTATGGTCCAGTACCCCCGGGTTTTGAGTTTTAGCAATTACTCAGGGACGAATCCGAGTGTCACTTCCCCCCATCCCCTTGAAAGGGCGATGTCATATGGGAGGCCATGAAGTTCACCGATTCTCTTTGCCGAGGCTAAAGCGAGCAGGAACGCAGTCTTCAAAGTGAGGTGTCGGTCAGTTGCATGGTGTAATGGTTCATAGGGAAGTCCTTTTAAGGATCTCAAGACGCGAACCACATTCCAAGGTGGAAGCCTAATCTCCGACTGAGGGCAAGTGATCTTATGACTCCATATGAGTTAAAGTTCCAAAGAAGAGGAAATGTCAACTCCTAGCTGAAAGGCGAGGCTTAAAGCCGAGCGACAGTCTTTTACCGCCAAAACAGAAAGAAGCTTTCCCTCCCGAAGGTATACAAGGAACTCCACTATTAATGGAATAGTGGCATCGAGCGGAGAGATATTCCTTCCACGACACCAAGCACAGAAGTCTCTCCATTTAGACTGGGAGACTGAGGCTGAGGACTTACACACAAGTAGGCGGAAATTCTTTCCGCAACTTGTCGTGAAAAGCCTTTCTGAGAGAGGAGATGCTGGATAGTCTCCAGGCGTGAAGTCGAAGCAACTACACGGTTCTGTGAAAAATTTTCACGTGTGGTATTTTGATTAGATCTGGTCGTGGAGGAAGCTCTCGCGGTATATCTATTAGAAGTTGCAGCAGGTCCGGAAACCACTCTGCGTGATGCCATAGTGGAGCTACAAGGGTCATCATTAGATCTTTGGATGCTCTGGTCTTGCTGAGCAGTCTCCTCACCAGACAAAACGGGGGGACAGTCGTACACGTTGATGTTGTCCCACTGTTGTTGAAATGCATCTTGTCATAGAGCCTGAGGGTCCGGAACTGGAGAGCAGTACAGCAGAAGCTTGCTGTTCAGAGATGTTGTGAACATGTCTACAGTTGGGGAACCCCACAAAGTCGGGACTTTGTTCGCTATCTGACGATTCAAACACCATTTGGAGCCTACTATTTTAGTCGCTCTGCTAATATTGTCCACGAGCATATTCCTCTCGTCCGGAATGAAGCGAGCTGATAGGGACACCGAATGTTCTTCTGACCATCTGAGGATCTTAAATGCAAGATGGCATAGAGGCTGCGAAAAGGTACAGCCCTGTTTGTTTATGTAAGCCACTACTGTGGTGTTGTCGCTCATCAACACCACACAGTAACCTGCCAGCAACTGTTGGAACTGATGGAGAGCTAGGTATGCTGCTCTCATCTCTAGAAGATTTATGTGCTGGTACCTTTCTGACTCTACCAAAGGCCGGAGATTGTGTGGTGCAGCAAGTGAGACCCCCCCTGCCTTTCTTTTGATGCATCTGTGAAGAGCATCAAATCTGGAGAAGGAACGAAAAGATTCTGGCCCCGTCGAAGTTTTTCGTCTGTCATCCACCAATTCAAGTCCGTCACCTGATACTGAGGTACAGGAACTCGAGTGTCCAGTGGATCTGAGTGTTGGTTCCACACGGACTTTAGCTGCCATTGCAGGAATCTTATCGTCAGGCGGGCGTTTGGAACCAGACGGAGAAGAGAGGTTAGATGATCTAGTAGACTCAACCAACGAGAAGCCAGAAGGAATTATTTTTCTGAGGAAGGGGGCAGCCACTACTCTCAGTCTGTGTACTCTTTCGTCTGATGGGAAGACTCTGTTGGACGGTGTCTATTATCATACCGAGGTAGACCAACCTTTGAGAATGTTGCAGTAATGACTTCTCGAGATTTATCAGGATCCCCAGGTCGTTACAAAACTCGAGATGCATGTCTCGGTGACGAAGAAGGGTTGTCTCTGAGCCTGCCAGGATTAGCCAGTCGTCCAGATATCTGAGGAGACGAATGCCGTTCCTGTGGCAAACACTCTGGTAAATACCTGAGGAGCTGTCGCGAGACCGAAGCATAGATCCTTGAATTGATACACCTTTTCCTCGTGTATGAACCTTAGATACTTCCTTGAAGACGGATGGATTGGGATCTGGAAGTATGCGTCCTTTAGATCCAATGTACACATGAAGTCCCCTGGATGAATGGTTGAATGACCGTGTCTGCTGTCTCCGTTCTATACTGAATCTGTTGCACAAACTTGTTTAGAGGAGAGAGATCGATGACTGGTGTCAAGCCTCCAGTCGCCTTTTTCACCAAAAAAATTAGACTGTAGAAGCCTGGGGAACCGTCCACAACCTCTTGGTAAGCGCCCTTCTGCACCATGGTCAGGACTTTGGCCCTGAGGGCCAGCTTTCTGTGCGGATCTCTTCGCATAGAAGCTTAGATGCACTGGATCCCGAGTCAAAAAAAGGGAGGGATCGAATGAACGGGACGCAATACCCTTGAGCAATCCCTTCGACTGTCCAATGATCTGCTTCGTGAAACTGCCACCTCTGTCAGAGGAGCTGCATGCACAGGTGGTAGATGAAGAGGAATGCCAGTCCTAGTGGGAGTGACCACCTCGGCCACTTTCCTTTCCTCCCTTCTTACCTCTGAAGGACTTGGTCCTTTTCTCGCCTTTGGATTGAAAGGGCAGTTTAGATACCTTTGTAGGTCCTGAGGACCTAGAGGCTGAAGGGTGAGAAAAAGAAGGTGCTTGCTGACTCCGAGATGACTGGGAAGGTCTGCCATAGGGTCTCAACGTCATGGGCCTATGAAGGAGAGAATCGTTTGACAATTTTCTCCATCGTTCAGCAGCCCTCTCTATCTCCTCTGGGACGAGGAGAGAAGAACCCTCAAGGGTGGAGTTCCTCAACCGGGACACTTCTACCTTTGGCACTTGTTTTTTGGAATTTCCCAATGATGGTGTCTCTTCTCTTGAGCACAGCGTTTGCCCACAAATTGACGACGTGGTGCGATACGAACTCAAAAGTTCAGGTATCCGACAAAAGGAAAGATTCCAAAGTCTTCCTGGTCGACTCCTTCGAAAGATCATGAAGCCCAAGGATCCTAGCCATAGGTCAAGCCACGAAGCTGCCTGCATGGCGTAATTTGTGCCTCTCTCTATGTTAAGAAGCTTAACTGCCAAGAGGGAGGCCCTCAGAGAGGAGAAGGTTTGAGTCGGAGGACCCTTCATTAGGGACTCTACTGATGGGTCGAGGGACACGGTGGAATGAGGTTCCCCTTCGATCTCATAGTACTTCCTTTGTAGGACAAAAGGAAGTATAAGAGACCAGGAGGAGGAACCTGCCCTCAAGGAACTAGAAGTTCCGGCTATCTGAGCGATAGCCTTCCTTTTGGCGGCCGTTAAGCCTTTAGACCAAGGCAAAACTGCACTGGTCCTGGGAGACTTCTGGGTCTCGAATATCTCATCGAGAACCATGTCCTTACCCTCCTGGGTAATAGTATCAGGAGTAGACAGCCTATTAATGGCCCTCATACAAGAGAAGACCTGCCAAAAGATGTGCTCCAACTCACGTCTCTCTTGCTCAGAGTGGAAGTTCGGAATAGCCGCCTTTGGAAGATTTTCATCATCAGTATCCAAGGGGTTGTTCTCCTCCAGGCTCACGTCTGGAACCTGGGGTAGGTCAGGGTCGTCAACAGTATTGCTTGAGGGACCCCCCACAGGGGACCTTCTCTGTGCCTCAGCGATACGAGCTTCCCTTGCCGCAGCGTTCTTGAGTTTCGTGTTGGTGTCTTTCGACTTCCTACGCACAGGATGTTCCTCCATGGTCTTAGGAGGGGGAACTTGCGAAGTTTTAGGGGCACCGGCACACGAAGCATTGGCAGAGGGGTCAGAAGGCTCTTCCTCTGGAGGAGGTAACGAAATCGGACGCTGGTCAGGAGGCACTACCTTAATTTCTTGAGGATTGAAGGGATGGACAGTTATCTACCTGGGCGAGGAGCCTATGTCCGTACTCATGCTAGGGAGGATGATGTCAAGGTGAGGTGGTGTTACGCCCATCATCCTTCTCCTCTGTTTCTTGGTCATAATTACCGTTGCCTTAACTGGAGTAAAAGGCAGGTTGGCCATGTAAGAGTCAGAAGAAGGAGGACCCTTGGCACGAGATGAAAGTGATCCAAGTGCCTTGTCCGACATTGATCTCCTCCTATGGTCTAGACTCCCAAGGGACGAACTCTGACTGGGGTAGTCGGAGGTTGTGGCGGTGGAGGATCCACACCCAGAGACTTCTGCAGGGTGGAGAGGTAAGTGCTTACCCATGCAGGAAGCTCAGAACCTTTAGGTAAGCTATGGGCTTCCCTTGAAGGTCCAAGAGAACATCCCTTAGGGGGAGCTCTAGAAGGAGCTTTGTCGACGCAAGGGAGAGTGTCTGTGGCAGAGGAAGACGTTCCTTCAATGGACGAGAAGGACGATCTGGACTAATAGGAACATCAGCGAACCTATTAGGAGGCTCCTTAAAACCCTCTGGAAAGGGTATTGGCCTACCACTGGAGGTGGTAGAAGCCGGAGGCGGAGGTGTTGGTACCACACTTACTTGCGGTTCCGACACATCTGCTCACAAAATCATGAGATTTGCACACAAAATCACGAGTTTCATGCGTCAACAGGAGAGATTCACGGGAAGAAGTGCTCGCAACGGGAGCTCTAGGAGTCATACTAGAAGAGGAAGGTCTAACGCCTTCCTGCTACCGCAAAGAAGTACTTATGTTCCGACAAAGTCGGTAGAGAGGGCCTCTGGGTGGAGACAACCCTGAGCATTGGAGAACGTGTCACATCGAGAAGCAATTCCAAGTGTGGTATAGGCGAACACTATGCTAACACTTCCCAGGCGGTAAACGGCACTGGAGGTTTAGCAGGACCCCTGTCTGAGGGACGGTCAGTCTCATGTGAAGGCCAGGTTGAGGGGCTACGTGCTGATGGGCTGCCCGAATGCCTACCTCTACCTCTAGACAAGGTATGTCTAGACCTTGATCGAGAACAATCGGGTCGTCATCGTGAACGAAATGTTCGTGAACGGGAGGGTCTAGCTCTCGTTCGAGAACGCCGTGACCGTTGTGAATGTCTAGTTCGCGAACGTGAGCATCGGTCTCGCAAACGTGAACGTCTTTTTCATGAACGGCGCCCTCGCGAGCGTGAATGCCGCCCTCATGAATGAGAGCGTCGTCCTCGTGATCTAGAACACTAAAGTGTGGACCTAATTCTAGACTGGGATGCTCGTGATTTCACAGAACATAATTGCAAGACTTCTCCTTGTGAAGAGGAACGCCTCCGAGGAGAGAGTTGAGACTGAAGGTCTCGTGAGCATGAAGCTCTAGAGCAAAAATGCCTTCCAGAAGAAGAGCATTCGGAACGTGATGACCTACGATCCAGTTGATCTTCCGATCATCACGAACGGCGATCAGGAGAAGTGTCCCGAAGGGCGAGGCAATGGCGAGGCTCATCCTATCGCGCTGCTGGTGGTAGGAACGCTGGTTACCGGAAAATTATCACCTGCACACGACGGGTTCCTGTGAGAAGAAACAGAAGGTTGGAGGTTACAGGACAACAACGTCCCAGGATGGAGAGTAGGGTCGTCATCAGCAGTAGGCTATTGGAGGGGCGAACGCAAGGAATCGCCTTGTTCGAGCGTTAAAGGTCCAGGAGAGGGCAGCATATGGACTTCGCACAACTCCAGAGCATGAGATGTTAAAGGCTCTGGAGAAGGGTCCTTCCTAGCACTGCGCTGAAGGAAACGCAGAAGTTCTTCCTTCGAAGAGGGTCCTGTAATCCCTTAGGTTAGCCACACCTGCAGTACATCTGAAAGGGAGAATGGCTCCCCAGCAGCTAGTGGTGAAGTTGCTCCTCTAGAGGAAGCAACTAAGCCCCCAGTGCCCCGGGGTTGCCAAGGAGTTAGTCGTTCTGCGCTCCTACTCTATTGTCCCTCAGAAGAGCGCGAGCGAGAAGGAGTTTTTGAAGGAGGTTTGGGAGTGTGAGAAGAAGAGGAGCATGCTTTCCTCACCCCTGAGGGAGAAAAATCACGCTTGGCCTTCTTCCTGCGCCATCCAAATTTCTTCCGTTGGGAGGTAGGCCACTCCCTACACTCTGCACAGGGCGAACCCTGCTCGCATCGATGCTCTCTACACGAAGGACACAGGGAGTGTGGGTCGGTATCCAACGCAGCACCCTCGCACACAGAACAGGTCTGCATGAAGGCGATCGTAAGAGAACACGTATACCTGAAAAAGAAAAAGAAATAAAAAAAGTTCAATGACAGTCTAGGCCTCTAGGGAGAGACAGGACATGTCCGATCTCTACCAAGCCAATAGAAAAAGTGACGTACCTCACAACTGTGAGTATATATACAAGTGGCTGGGTACCCCCAGCCTACCCGCTCAAGCGATTAGGCAGGGTTGCCATCTTGCACTTCAAGTCTACTGGCTACCTTCCAGCTTCTCCAAAAGATAATCCAAATAAATAATGGAAAATTTGTTAGTAATGGAACAACTTTATATGATCAAAAGTAAACTCTCATATTCAAGTTCTACCTATGCTTATTAATTTTTTAAACAAGTGGTCTTTGGAACTTTTCAAACCCAATTATAGTACCTACATATCATCAAAGGAACTCACACCATCTTTGTAACAAGCCATGTCACTAAGTTTTAATCTTTTTAAATATTTTTTATGTCATACTAACAGAGCATGAGTATGTGTATGTTGTGCTTACCATTTAAATAAAGAGGATTAGTACCCGAATAATAATTTCAATCATCAGCAAACAACCAAGGGCATTTAAAATTGCACTTGGCATCAGAGGCGTTTTTTTCTAAATCAGAAATGCTAATTTTCAAAAACCTGCTCAAATCTAAGAAAAAAATTACACATAAAAACAATTTTAAGGATAAAATTTGTTATTTCTATACTCACTTGATGTTCATATTGTTTCTAATTGAAGCTGTATCGATGTTTTCCAGAAAAAAAATATTTCCAATTCTCCCCCCTGCAAAATGCATTCCCCTCTTCGAACCACTACACCATCTGGCAGTTGATGGCAACTATCTAATCAATGTCCATATGTATAAACAAAACACTGTGGCCACCTGTGGATATACATTTACGTTATAAAAAGTCAGGAAAAACTTGAGCCTTTGTGATTTATTAGTTCAAAATAAACTACCAAAATCTATTTGTATTGCAGGGCAAATAAGAATGCCTTATCAGACACCAGCGTTGAGATAAACTGAGAAGCAGGAGGTAAGCAATTGTGTCCTGGACTAGTTTGTTGTCATCAAACTGCATGGGGTAAAGATTTTACAGGGAGAGAGAACACGAACTTTTGGGGTAAACATCAACAAAGCATCAAGAGCGAGCAATATGAACATCAGGGGAGTTGGGGAGTTTCATGAAAATATTAATGGCTAATATATCATCAAAAGATAAGTATTTCTATATTTTATTCCCTAAAAAGAACCTTCAGATAAAATACAATGTGTTTCATGTAAAAAATGGAAATATGCTGTGACAGACGCCTCCAAAAATAAAAGCATACATACCGATTATGAGGTTTATCTATTGAAAGTAGAGATTCAGTTTTATGCTCTCTATTTAGACCTTCTATTGACACACTCAGATGAAATTCTCTCCTAAACGACTGCTCTGAAAACAAATTAAAAAAAAAGAGGCTTGTTAACATCAAGAATAACAATTTGGAAATGAGGGGCCTATAGTCGTTTATATCTTAATTATTTTCAGATCTGTGCATTTCATCATGATACTTGTCATATATATGACAATACTGAATACTTAAATGAGCTTCTGAACTAAGAAATCTACTTATGAACATGAAATCAAAAATATATTCAAAATAAAAAATTTGGAAGTAACTTGTATTTTTCCTAGTACAGTACTGTATACAAACCTGGAGCTATTTAAAGGGGTATACTTTCGGCGTAGCTGAAAGACAAGCCATGATAATCTTAGTGAGGGATAACTACCTCATCCGCTAGTTAGCAGGGGGGGGGGGTAGACTGGCTACCCCGCTCACTCACACCTCTCGGCTGAGTAACCACTTTGCTTATGGCAGGACTTCTCAGGGGACAGGGTGGCGGACCAATTTGTATAAATAGCTCCAGGTTTGCATATTAGGAAAAATACAAATTACTTCCAAATCATCCGAACGTTCACGGGTGCTAACAAGGAATGAAGGGAGAAGGTCAGGTAATGGTGGTGGTGGGGGGGGGGGGGGGGGGGCAGTAGCTGTAGTGAAATCTAGGGAGAAATCTAATTGGAAAGGGACCTCTGGTGGTGGTATCACTCGCCCCAGTTTTAATACCGACACCTTTTAGGGGTGAGTGAGCTGGATATATTCCTAGCATTCCATGCAACTCTTTTCTCTGGTATATTTAGCAGTATTTATACCTTTGAAATGGTGCTTTAAGGAGCATTTCACCGAGTGACAAAGGTTCCTCGCCCAGAAATAGATTTTTCCTTCGTCAAAATCCCTTATTTGCTCCGGCGTAAATACAAACCCTCCGCTATTTATAGGGGTGACTTACTCTTTGGAGGGAGGAAGTCCTCACCAACTGGTCTTGGTCATGACCCGGAGTCCTCTCTATTTTGATCTGTAATTGCTAGTAGAAGGAGCCTTACCCTCACTAAAATCAAGTGCCGGTATGAGGTAATGCACTGATAGCGGCTCGCAGAAGCTTGTGTGTGAGTGGAACTATCAATGGGGCTTGTCTTTAACATAGGAACTTGAGTACAAACCTATTGTTCTCAAGACTTACCCAATACCCTCCCTCAAAAAGGTAATGGGGACGTAACAAAGTATTATTCTATACTTAAGAGGCACAAGGGAAATGAGTCTTACCTGCAGCGAGGTGAGGTCAGCTATGCTGAGGCTTGCAGAGCTGTTTTCCCCAGAGGGGAGAAGGTGAAAGGAAGAAAGGAGCCAGTCATTCTTACTCATTCACCCCAGACTAACCCGGGTAACTTCAGCCCTCAACCCTCTGCAACTTGTCCATCAAGGAGCCTGAGGTGTTTAGACCATTTGTTGTGCGACCACCACAGGACCGATGGAAAAGGTCTCATGTTCCTGTGGGTTACGTCTTAGCAGGCAGTGGGCCATGAAGGTCGATTGACGCTTCCACATGCCCACTTACAGTATCTACGCCACCGAGTAGTTTCTTGAACGCCAGGGACGTAACAACGCCACTGACGTTACAAGCTCTGGTTCCTAGGAGGAGGATCTAGAGTGAGAGCAAACTCAACAGCCTTCTGATCCCAGAGGGGAAGGAAATCCTTGTGATCCTCCTCTTGACCTTCCCCGTGTTGGTCAACAGTGCCAACAAACAGGGGCGATTATTATTATTATTATTATTATTATTACTAGCCAAGCTACAACCCTAGTTGGAAAAGCAAGATGCTATAAGCCCAAGGGCTCCAATAGGGAAAAATAGCCCATTGAGGAAAGGAAATAAGGAAATAAATAAATGATGAGAAAAAATTAATAATAAATTATACTAAAACAGTAAAAACGTCAAAACAGATATGTCCTATATAAACTATTAACAACGTCAAAAACCGATATGTAATATATAAACTATAAAAAGACTCAAGTCAGCCAGGTCAACATAAAAACATTTGCTCCAACTTTGAACTTTTGAAGTTCTACTGATTCAATTACCCGATTAGGAAGATCATTCCACAACTTGGTAACAGCTGGAATAAAACTTCTAGAATACTGTGTAGTATTGAGCCTCATGATGGAGAAGGCCTGGCTATTAGAATTAACTGCCAGCCTAGTATTACCAACAGGTTAGAATTGTCCAGGGAGATCTGAATGTAAAGGATGGTCAGAGTTATGAAAAATCTTATGTAACATGCATAATGAACTAATTGACGATGGTGCCAAAGATTAATATCTAAATCAGGAATTAGAAATTTAATAGACCATAAGTTTCTGTCCAACAAATTAAGATGAGAATCAGCAGCTGAAGACCAGACAGGAGAACAATATTAAAACAAGGTAGAATGAAAGAATTAAAACACTTCTTCAGAATAGATTGATCACCGAAAATCTTAAAAGACTTTCTCAATAAGACAATTTTTTGTGCAATTGAAGAAGACACAGACCTAATGTGTTTCTCAAAAGTAAATTTGCTGTCGAGAATCACAACTCAAATTTTAAAAGAATCATACAAATTTAAAGAAACATTATCAATACTGAGATCCGGATGTTGAGGAGCCACCGTCCTTGACCTACTTACAATCATACTTTGAGTTTTGATAGGATTCCACTTCATACCACATAATTTGCACCATGCACTAATTTTAGCTAAATCTCTATTAAGGGATCCACCAACCCCAGATCTACATTCAGGGGATGGAATTGGTGCAAAGAGAGTAGCATCATCTGCATACATATGCAACAAGCTTGTTTACTAGGCCAAACCACATGTCATGTGTATATAGTATGAAAAGTAATGGGCCAAGAACACTACCCTGTGGAACACCGGATATCACATTCCTATACTCACTATGGTGCCCATCAACAACAACTCCTGAGATCTATTACTTAAAAAATAAATAATAATGAAAGAAACAACCCACCCACTCCCAACTGTTTGAGTTTGAAAATAAGGGCCTCATGATTAACATGGTCAAAGGCAGCACTAAAATCAAGGCCAATCATACGAACTTCCTGACCACAATCAAGGGATTTCTGTACAGCATTGGAGATTGCCGTTCTTTTAAGGTAACACCACAGACTCCTTGCTAGGTAAAACCTCAGTTGAAAGGGTCTTCGGTTACCAAACGAAGAATCTATCTGGAATGGGCTGTGCCCTAGGGTACACCACACTCGGATTTTGAGTTTTGGCAATCAACTCATGGACGTCACTGAGGATTACTTCTCCCCGTCTCCTAGAATAGGAGACATCAGAAGATGGATCATACAACACACTAACTCTCTTGGTCAAAGCTCAAGTGAGTCGAAAGGGCCGTCCTCCATGTAAGGAAGTGATATGCTGCCTGGCATAAAGGTTCGTAGGGAGGGGCCTTCAGGGACTGAAGGACCCGAACCGCGTTCCCAGGAGGAGGATGAGATCAGACGGGGGACAAGTTATCTCAAACTTTGTATAAGTAAAGGCATCAAAGGGAGGGAATCCCCTTCCCTGACATCAGTCCCAAAGGACCAAAAACTTCGTCTGGAAGAATGACACTGAAAAGTGTCTGAGGTGCCCAGACATCTTTTCCACAACTCGTTGTGAACGGCCTCCATCCTAGGCATGAAGTTGAAGCAAAGCTATGGCTTTGGAAAGTGTTAGCATGTGGCTGCTTGGAAGATCGTGTCGTGGAGGAAGATCCCTCGGAACTCCATCTGGAGTTGCAGAAGGTCCGGGAACCATTCTGCGTGATGCCATAGTGAAACTATTGGAGTCATTGATAAGATCTTGCTTATCCTGACTTGGCTGAGGACTTTCTCACCAGACCGAATGGGGGAAAAAAGCGTACACCTCTAAGCTGCCCCACCGATCTTGGAATACATCTTGTTCGAGGGCCTGGTGTTCCAGGACTGGGGAATGGTTAAGTGGGAGCCTAAAGTTCAGGGTGGTTTCATGACCAGTCGGGGGATTCCCAAAGTTAAAACTTTATTGGATACAAGATGATTCAAAGACATTAGGAGCCCACTATCTGGGTGGTCCTGTTCAGATTATCTGCAAGCACATTTCTGTACCAGGAGTGATGCGAGCGGATGGGGGGCACCTAGCTGTCCTCTGCCCATCTGAGGCTTCCTACTGCTGGATGGTTCTCTAAAAGAGGTGAATGCTGGTACCTTTCTGAATTGGGCCGACGGACGAGGATGGAATGGTGCGGCATATACAACCCCCCCCCCCCCTTTTGATGCATTAAAGAGAGCATCAGAACTAGAGGGGAGACGATTAGATAGGACTCTTTGCAGAAGCTCTCTTCTGCCACTCACCATCCACGGTTCGTCCAGCGAGGGGGAGGGGAGATTGCATAGCATTAAACACATCTCGAGGTGATGGCAAGACTTGTAATTACTTGCACGTTCTTGTAATGAAGGGGAGGAGCCTGTCCTCCCTCCAACTGCCACCAATCTAGTGGGGGTTGGCCGAATAAGACCGATACCAAAAGGTAAACCAGTTAATCAGTACACCTTATGTTATAAGAGCAAATCTCCATAGAGATCGCCTTCGGCACAGGAGACCGGATGGTAATTACGGAACACATCCAACCAACCCCAAGAAGGGATTGAGATGTATCTTCAATCTATTGTTGGATGCGTAATACGCATAAGTCTACTACGAAATAGTAACACCGAACTGTGAGCATGACAAGCATACATGCGTAGCTCGACTTAAAGTCGTGTCCGGAACTCAGTTGGAGAACGCTGAAAACGTTCGTAACGGAGATTCCTCCATCTTAGTACGAAAACATTCGTACTTCTCCGTCTCCGATCGATAAAATAGCATTTGAATTGAATGTTCCCTACTAGGGGACAGATATGCTTATTAGAAGTTTCCGGTCAGAGTCACTATAGGAAACTAAGACTTCCGATCGAGAGAAAGGAAAAAATGCCTATAAGGCAGAACGTAAATGCCGTATGTCTGGTTACAGGAAAGTAGCCAAGTAATGTACTGAATAATCTGGTTTCAGTAAGGGATATAGCTATACAACTTAATAAAATGAGGTTCATTATTGGTAGAAAGCTGGCTTGCACGCATATGTACTTGCCCATCTGCGCTAGCGCATGCGTAATCTCTAGCTCTAGGAAACGTTTGCAACGAATCTGATTGCGGGAATAATGTATGTGCGAGGAATCGCAACAGTATTGCCCAAGGAATTTTTGATCGTTGACTAGCTGTAATAATTTTTTGAATGAGAGCGCACATGTTGTCAAACAAAATATACAGTTATAAAAGCGATCATTTCTCCTTTGGTTTGCATCTCCTCTTTATGGGAGGTGCTAGCTAGCGTTCATACACAGACAAGGATGTCTAGTTCCCTGTGGCCGGGGTTTGAAACGTTCGTAAACGTAATGAAAAGCTGCCAACGCTGTTGCTATCGTTCTAAAACGTAAGATAACACTGTTCCTTCGGGATTAATTGTTTGAGAAAATAACCCTGTAAGGGTAGAATAAAAAGTCTCAGAGGCCTATCGTGTAAAACGGTAAGTTGTTATACCCGAGGTACAAGGACGGGCTGCGGCTGACTCAATCAAACGGTAGAACTCGAGTTTATGACAATTACCTCACGATTTTGTCTTGGATAGAGCACGTTCTCCGGGAAGGCTTACGGCCTTTATGAAGTTTTAACAACACCCGTTGAAGTTCTTCTCAGGAACCAGTCTCCCGAAAAAGGATGAAGACTTGTATGTGGGGGTTTGCTTCAACAAGACCATAGATTGCCATCGACCGCTTACCCGAAGGAGTTGCCATCGAACACTTTCTCGCTAGTGAGAAAACTACCGTCTAATTCAGGCAAGGCCTGCCAGGGGAAATGAACTGGAATGAAAAGAATTTTTCATTCCCCGCTAATTTCCATCCCGGCTGTTGAGGGTTTCTTGATGATGAGAAAATATCACAAGCCACCTGGTAACCCAACCACTCAAAGTGGGAGGGTGGAGGGAAGATGACGGTGGTTCGTTCGAAAACGAAAGGATCAGTGCTGGCAAGACCAGCCTAGCTTACATAGTGATCAGCTGGGAGTGTAGAGTGACATAACAAGTCACGCTATGCTGGAAGATCCATCCCCCATCCCAAGGGGTTCTGAATTCATTTAGTGAATTCCTTTCTCACTCCCCTAAGAGATCGTGAATCTATTTCGTGCGACCCTAAGGGATTGTTGTGATGAGAACCCGCAGGAACTCTGTCGCTAATTCCTTATGGAATCTTCAGGAATCGTGTCGTGTGAACCCCACCAGAAGCATGATCAGAACCCAAAGGAACTATGTTATAGTTACCTGTAGGGAGACGGAAACCCTTAGGCAGCAGGTATCCTTTTAAGTTGAGGAACTTCGGCAGGTTTCTCAACCATCTTGCCTGAGGGAGGCTTCCCAGCAGGCAAGATCAGCACAGGCTTACCCTTGAAGATAGGATCTGGGCGTAGTAGCGTGGGCGACTGCTGTCTCTGCGGTGATGGAGGCCTATGAGACTGGAGGGACTGATGGGTGTCTCTCTCCAAGGAAGAGGTAGCCACCGAAGATAGGCGGATTTGGTTCCGCGAGGATGTTAAGCCGTGAGAGCCCTCTCATGACTGAGACGCAAGAACATCAAGAGCCGGCACTTGGAGAGCGTCGAGCGATGCTGTTCTGTCACGTGACAAAACACGAGGAAGAGATGTGTCTAGAGGTGGGAATCCGGAGGGGGGAGTAACAGAGAATCGTGAACCACGATCCCGCGCTCTGTCAGAACTCAAGTGGCTAGGAACCTCATCACTAACTCCAGTTGGGATGCGCGCGCCTGAGAGTTCAACATGGTGTTGATCGCGCACGCCAAGGTGGCCACGCACGCTGAGATGGTCGCGCGCTTCAACATAACGCTCATTGCGCGCGCCTAGAAGGTCGTGCGTGGAGAGTTGTTCGCGCACGTTTAGAAGGTCGTGCGTGGAGAGTTGTTCGCGCGCATAGGATGGGTCACGTGCGCCAAGTTAGTCAGACGATGATCACACGCGAGAGTTGTGCACCAAGTTGGTCGGGCGCATGCTCTCCACGACAAGTCTGAAAACTCTCTGTCGTAAGAATAGAACTCTTGGTGACTAGGTTCACGAGAACCAGAAGGTTCATCGTGATCATGTGAACCCCTACGGGTCGCGCACTTAGGAGATAACTCCTTGCTACAATAACCCAGAGGTTCAAGGTAGCGCAGGTTGCGCGAGCGCGAACGCTCAACACGACGAAAGTCCAATAACTCTCTGTCATAAGAGTAAGACTCTTGAAGATGAGGGTCACGAGAACCTGAAGGTTCAGCGTGTTCTGTGTTGCAAGACCCCGAAGGGTCAGTGCAACGAGAAACCGAAGTTCCTGTCAGGAGACACCAAAGTGTCAGCATGACTAAAGGTACAAGAACCAGAAGGTTCAGCGTAGCATTCGGCACGAGAGCCTACAGGCTCAGCGATACCGATGTTACGAGCATAAACTGTGTTGCGAGACCATGAAGGGTCAGCGCAACGGGAAACCGAAGTTTCCATGTCACGAGACACCGAAGTGTTAGCATGACTAAGGGCACGAGAGGCCGAAGGTTCAGGGTAACTTGTGTTGCAAGACCCCGAAGGGTACCCCAACAGGAAACCGAATGTTTCCTTGTCACGAAACACCGAAGGGTCAGCGTGACTGATGGTACGAGAGCCCGAAGGGTCAGCGTGACTGATGGTACAAGAGCCCGAAGGGTCAGCGTGACTGATGGTACGAGAGCCCGAAGGAGCAGCGTAACCATCGTTATGAGAGCCCGAAGGCTCAGCGTAACTGAAACCCGAAGGTTCCAAGTTGCGTGAACTCGAAAGTCCAGCGCGACGGAGGCCCGAAGGACTCGTAGGGTCATGAGAACCCGCAGGATCAACATGAGAGCCTGAAGGCTCACAATCATCGCGAGGAGAACCAGCAGATTCAAAAAGACGTCTCTTCCCAGCTTGAGGATAAGAACATCCAGGATGGAGAGGGGTCACAAACAACTCCACCCTACGATCCTCCGGAGAAGAACGCAGAGCAGACTCCACCTGAGGGGGAGACTGATCCAGCTCTAAAGATAACTCCTCCGCAGGGAGGTTTATTCTCCCGAAGGAGAACATCGCTTAAGACAAGGCTCTCGCTCCGCCCTTGGAGAACCATAAGCGTAAGGAGGGACCGCCGATATACAGAGGCGGTCTTCTCTCGAGAGCGAGAGACTCGTTCCCCCAAAGGGGAAACCTGCTTTGGAGAAAGCTCTGCCACCACCCCTAGTGGATCAGCAAACTCCTACAAGTTTTCTCTCGCGAAAGAGAGGAAAGTTCCCCCGAAGGAGATTGCCTAGAACAAGCATTCTCCCAGCACTAAGGGAAACAAGCTAAGGCGTACAACATATATTGGTCACTGAACAAACTATCTTGCGAGCGACAGAGCAGTCCTCCCGAAGGAGGACATCGCCTAAGACAAGCTTTCTCCCAGCTCTATGGGAAAAAGGCATAGGCGTAATAAACTCTCTCGCGAACGAGATAGAAGTCCTCCCAAAGGAGGACATTGCCTAAGACAAGCTTTCTCCCAGCTCTATGGAAAAAAAGCGTAGGCGTAATAATCTCTCTTGTGAACGGGAGAGAAGTCCTCCCGAAGGAGGACATCGCCTAAGACAAGCTTTCTCCCAGCTCAATGGGAAAAAAGCATAGGTGTAACAATCTCTCTCGCAAACAGGAGAAGGTCCCCTCAAAGGAGGAACAAGCCTTGGACTTGCTTTTCCCCACTCAAAGTGAAGAAGCACAGTCTTCGGCGATGAGATAGCAGGAACAGATCTCATTGAGCTGTTAGCAATTCTTCCCAAAAGAGGGAAGGTTGTTGAAAGGCTGAAGTGGGGAAGCTCTCTCTCTTGGATAGGGGGAGCAGCCCAACACTGGGGAAGGGTAACACTCCCTCGTAAGGGAAGGTTCTCCAACCCCTGGAGGCGAACCTCCTGACAGCAATCTATGCTTCCCATCAACAAGCCTTGTCCAAGTTGAAGGTCGGCAATGAGTGCTACCTCGTAACATGGGCAGCTCACGAGCTGCCACAGGCCATCGGCCTTGCGTTCCACGTCGCTGCTCTCTGTTAGAAAAGGAAATAAAAGTTGTGATGAATTACAATTCATAACTCCGCTGCATAACATGAACTATTTGGGAAATAAGTCACCTTCCTTGTAAGAGAATTCCTCGAAAGGGAGCTGAACTGTTAAAATCTTTAACTCAGGTAATGAAACAAACACACGGGAGTATTGAGAACCTGCTGTACCCACGCAGGGGAGGGCAGCAAGGTAGGGGAGTAGTAGCAAAACAATGACAACTCCCTTACGGTGGAGACCGCCGAATACGTTGTCAACAGTAATTAAAGTTACAAGTATTTAACAACATAAGAGTATATTTCCATTTATACATATATACATGCATATATATGTATAAGATAAAAACACACACAAAAGAGAAAAATTTTACGTAATTTGTATTTTTCCTAACAGTACTTACCTCGAACTACTTTCTTAGGAGTATCTGGAATCTCCTCCAAACCGACCAGAATTTTGTGTAGTTTACCCTATCTCTGTTTTCTATGCGGGGGAACCTCTGGCGGAAGGATATGCGCCATGAGGCGACCCAGGGTCAGAGAGCGTGCTCGCTCAGGTCTCGACATTCAGTAAGTTTTATGATAGATAGGTTTCTAATAGTCCTGTAAGGCACTCGGGGCAGGATGGGTGGGCCATAACCCGTAAGTAGTTCGAGGTAAGTGCTGTTAGGAAAAATACAAATTACTTAAAATTTGTGATTTGTTCCAACACGGAGTAATTACCTCGAACTACTTTCTTAGGAGACTTATACTTTAGGAGGTGGGTGTGGCCTTCCGGACCTAGAGACCGATGACGAAAGGAAAAGAGGAACCTAGATAGGAGGCTAGGTTCTGCTGACCTAAAAATAGAAACGAGAAATTAGGGAAAACTACACAAAAAACTATCTTAGTGTCTAAGTAACTCACCTCTGTAAAAATCCTGATAGACGTATTAATTCACTGACAGTGTATCCCATGAAAGGTGAAGGACTCAAGGGTCATGTAGGGGAAGGGTGATAGGGGGGAAAAGGTAAGAAAGGAACCTGTGTCTCTAGGACTTACCACCCACGGCTTCCCCGGGGCTACACCTTAAATCTTTTAGAGCGCAGAAATGACAGGGCCAAGAAAGAACTAGTCCTAGGATTTTCTCGAACATTCTTTAGGTAGTGAGCCGTAAAGGTGGACTGCCTTGACCATGTGCTTGCTCTCAGGATCTGGACCACTGCCATGTTCCTCTCGAAGGCCAACGAAGTACTCAGGCCCCTAATGTCATGGGGTCTAGGCTTTCCCGGAAGAGAGACCCCTGAACTGTCGTAGGCTCTCATGATTACGTGCCGCAGCCAGAAGGAGATCGTATTCTTAGAGACCGGCTTCTTCACTAGTCCTGAGGAGACGAACAGACTCTTGGTCTCGGGGCGAAGTCTGGCCGTTCTCTCTAGGTACTTACGTACCGTTCTGACCGGGCACAGTAGCAAGTCCCTCAGGTTGTCTGAACGTGGGATTGCTGGCACTGAGAACCCCTCAAACCTAGGGTCCCAAACAGCTGGGTTCTGAGTCTTGGCTACGAAGGTAGGCAAGAACCTGAAAGAAGCTTCTCGCCACCCCTTCGAGTGTGAGACCTCGTAAGACAGCCCATGAATCTCACTTACTCTTTTTGCTGACGCAAGGGCTAACAGAAAAACCATCTTGAGGGTGAGCTCCTTGTCCAGGATATCTTTGAGAAGCTCGAAGGGGGGCTTTGAAAGCATCTTCAGCACTCTAGCCACATCCCACTGGGGAACTCTAGTGGCCTGGGGGAACACGACTGCTCGAAGCGCTTGATGAGCATCGAGATATGTCTGGAAGCACCTAGGTCGATGCCCTTCAGGAGGAAGACTTGGCCCAACGCCGCCTGGACTCCTTTGATGGCTGGTATGGACGTGCCCACTTTGTCCCTCAGATAGACCAGGAAGTCGGCTATCTCGTGAATGGAGGCCGCTAACGGCCTGATGTTCTTCGAGGTGCACCATTTGGTAAAAGTAGCCCACTTTGCTTGGTATACCGCAACCGAAGACCGTCTTAGGTATCCTGACATACTTGCTGCGGTCTTCGACGAATATCCTTCCTTCCTCAGGAGACGCTCGATAACCTGAAGGCGGAGGGACCGATGGTTTTCGTGAAACCTTTGGAAGTGAGGTTGTCGGAGAAGGTCTGGCCTGTCCGGAAGGGGCCAAGGTGGAAGGCGCGCCAGTTCCTTTAGGTCTGCGAACCATTCTCTCTCCAGCCACCAGGGCGCTACCAAAGTCATCCACAAGTTGTTCGCCCTACTCACTCTGTTGAGTACTTGTGTGAGTATCCCGTAGGGGGGAAAGGCGTATACGTCGAGATTGTCCCAAGGATGTTGAAAAGCGTCCTCGAACGCTGCTGTTGGATCTGGCACAGGAGAACAAAACACGGGGAGCTGTGCGTTTAGCCTCGTGGCGAAGAGGTCTATTATCGGAGAGCCCCACTTCAGGATGATGGTCTTGGCTACTCTTGGGTGTAGGGACCATTCCGACCCTACTACTTGACCCATCCTGCTGAGGCCGTCAGCTAGGACGTTCTTCTTTCCCGGAATGAACCTGGCTGTGATCTTGATCTGTTCCTCCTCTGCCCATTCCAGGAATTCCATTGTGAGACTGCACAGCTCCTTCGACTTCAGTTCTCCTTGCTTTTTCACGTAGGCCACCACCGTGGCGTTGTTGCACATCAGAGCCACGGTGTTTCCAAGGAGTAGATGGACGAACTCTCGGCATGCCCTTTGCACGGCCATCAGTTCTAGCACGTTTATGTGCTGGCTCCTCTCCTCGGAGTCCCATTTTCCTTTCGCTGCCTTGTCGAGAAGATGGGCTCCCCAACCATCCTTTGATGCGTCCGTGAACAGCAGCATCTCCGGAGGGTCGACTGCGAAGGGCATTCCTTTGAGGGTGTTTGTTCTGTCGTGCCACCACTTAAGAACTTCCTTCGTCTCCGGGGACACCGGGACTATCTTGTGCGGGGAGTCCCCCTGGTTCCAGAGCTCCTTCAGGTTCCACTGAACGCCCCTGATTTTGAGCCTCCCCTGGGGGACCAATTTCTCCAACGAAACGAGGTGGCCTATCAACCGTTGCCAGTCCTTGGCTCTCCTGGGCTGGTCCAACAGGAAGGGCCGGAGTATCTGATCTAGGTTGTCTAGTCTCTCTGCGGAGGGGAAGGCTCTCGCCAACCGGGAGTCTAGAACCATCCCTAGGAAGGTCATCCTGGTGGAGGGTACCAGCTGTGACTTCTCCAGTTTGATTGTGATACCCAAGACACCGCAGAACCGCAGAAGTTTCGCGCCTTGCACCCTCAGTGCTCCCTCTGAGGCTGAAAGCAACAACCAGTCGTCTAGGTACCGAATCAGGCGGATGCCCTGTTCATGTGCCCAGGCTGAGACTGTTGCGAAGACCCTCGTGAAGACCTGAGGAGCTGTCGACAGTCCGAAGCAGAGGGTTCTGAATTGTAACGTCTGGGTACCGCCAAAACCGACTTCGGGGTGTCCATCTTGAAGTCGGTCTTGCACACGAACTTGTTGAGGGCTGAAAGATCTATGACCGGTCTCCAGCCCCCTGTCGCTTTCTCCACCAGGAAGAGCCTGCTGTAGAACCCCGGTCCTGGATCCTTGACTGGCTCTTCTGCCCCTTTTGCGAGCATGGCCGAAACTTCCTCCTGCAATGCTGTTCTTCTTAAGGGGTCCTTGGGCGCCAAGCACTCCGCCTGCTGGTCCGAGATCAGAGGGGGCGGTTCCGCTAGGAACGGCAACCTGTACCCTTCCTTCAGTACTGCTATGGTCCACGGATCCGCTCCGTGGTCCGGCCAAGCTTGCCAAGAGTGTTTGAGGCATTCCCCTACCTGAGGTTTCTGCAGGAATAGGGGGCCTCCCTTCCTATCTCCTTCGAGAGGCGCGGCTGGAACGTCCTCTCCTGGAGCTAGAGTAGGTAGGCCTGAAGTTCGCCTGAGGGGCTGAAGCACCCCTACGGGAGGGCTGCGAGGGCTGGTGCCAAGACACCGACGGGGTGTCCCTTCTAGGCTGGATCGGCGAAGCGCGGGGTGGGTGAGAGACATCCGAAGAGGGTCTCCTGTGGGCAGGTCGTCTTGCCGGTGGGGGTCTTGGGTCTCCCGCTTCCTTAAGTTTCCTGACCCTCTCCATAGTCTCTTCTACTGCCTTCAGGGGGAACACTGACTCGCCCCACAGAGGTAAGTTCCTCAAGGCTCTCGCCTCTCTGTCCGGTAGTCTCCTGACCAGCTCACTCAGGACTGTGTCCCTCTTCCACAGGACCCAGTTGGCTGCCTGAGAGAGGGACTGGTACGAGAGGAACTTGAGTGCTTTGCCCCCCGAACTAATCAGCTCCCTCAGCAAGGACTGATTCTCGGGGACGGAGAGGTCGTGAGAGGCCTGAAAGCCTACCAACGTGCAGGCCCACCAGTCCAACCATGACGATACAGACTCCATCCAGGGCCATATCCTCCATCATGGAGGTTTCTGCTGGAGAAAAACACACTGGAGCAGAGAATGCCCTATCTTCAGCCGCTCCCTGGTTCAGGATAGCAATCACTGGCTCCATCGTATAGGGACCTCCGCGGCGCCCCTCCGTGAGATAAAAGCGTTTCTGCATTTTAAGATCCTGGAGTAGTTTGGAGGCGCTCTGATTCCTGGGCGCGTCCGCCTGGCTGGCTATGAACCTATCTATGTGGTCCATACCCAGCCTAATGTCCCTCGCCAGGGGAAGAGCCAGCGAAGGCCACTGCTGCATAGGGTTATCCACTAGCCTGCTAAGACCGGAGAGCCAGGCTTCATCTGTCGAGGGTTTCGGCTCATCCAGCCTATGATTCCGCCTGATGAGGGCTAGGACCTTCCTATAGGTGGAGACCTCGTCTGTCGAACATTCGCCACCATCCACGAGGCCGTCGGCCAACTGGTCCTCCACCTGAGAAGGCACGTCTATGACAGAGGGTCCCGAGTGAGGTGGAGGAATCTTTTTCTCGTGGAGAGCCCTTTGCGGCTCGACTCGCTGAGCGGGCAGCTCCGCTGGGACGGGAGTAGCCGTCATGGGTCTACTCCTTCCAGCGGAGATCCATGGAGCTGCGGGCTTCCCCGTGCTGGCAGGTTGATTCCTTCGTTCAGGGCGGGCCATCGAAGAACCGGAGGCCGGGACAAGGCTGCCAGTCCGAAGGGGCGACTCTCTCCGCTGGGCGGATGAAGTCGGAACCTTCGCGGACTTATGCCTGTCGACCGAGACCTGGTGCGATGACTTCCGTCGAAAATCGGGTCTGCTGGAGGAGATGTACCGCGAGGATGGTGAAGGAGCTCTAGGGAGCCAGCCAGAGGTGCTCGAGGCTGCTGAAGCTCCTAGGAGGTGGCTGCGGGGGATGGCGACTCGCACATTCGCCTTTTGACGAGCGGCTCCTCTTGTGTTTCCTCCTGGGGGATCTGGAACGTCTCCTGGCGTGGCGTGATCAGGAACGGGAACGGGACCTCTTCCTGCGGGACCTCTCTCGTCTCCTCCTCGAGTCCCTCAGACCTTCGTCCTCCGAGGAGAAAGAGTACGACCCAAAAGAGGAGAATGATGACTGGTAGGAACGTGCTGAATCGTCCGAGGCGTCCCGAGTTGCTGGTGGATCTTCGTGCCGGTCCGCTGGTGAAGAAGGTTGAAGAAAGACGGGCGGGAGCGTTGCCGATGGCGCCGGGGGAGAGTAAGGCACTTTCTTGCAGACAAGCCAGATGTCGAACTCCTGTTCCAGTCTCATGGGAGACCTGAAGGGGGTCCTTGGCGGCGCCCACGCGAGGGGGTCCGAACTCGGCGAATCTTCCTTCTTGGCGTCTCCCCCGGCCGCTGACGTACCTGAAACGCAGACCCAAGAAGCGGGGGAAGAGGCTGTAGCGGCCTTCCCCCACATAGGATCGTCTGAAGAGACGGGCCCTGCTGGCAACAGGACCTCGTCTCCCGAACACACTCCCGTCCCTCCCTCAGGCCCCCAACTTGCCTGAACCGACACAACATCCCCACCAACAGACATCACTGACTCCTGGGGAAGAGCAATGGGCCGCTTCCCCGCAACGGACTTACCTCGTCCCCTACTCTGGGTAGGGGAAGGCGGCAGAGAAGCCCTCTCTGAAGAGGCACCGGGCGAAGCAAGAGGCGAGGCAATGCTTGACTTCTTTGGCGATCTTTTGGTAGCCTTCTTCTTTTTGGTGCCGTAGTACACCCACTGAACTTCATTCCAGGATTCACACTCAGGACACGTGGCTGTAGGGGAACACACACTGCCCCTACACGACGAACACAAAGAGTGGGGGTCGACTTCCAGCTTGGAAGGAAAAGCCCCACAAGATTTACCGGCCATAGGCCCGGGGCAACGCCGGGGATTCTCCATAACGAACCAATAAGCAGCAAAACGCCACAGGAACACAGAAGGAAAGGTAGGATAAGGTAAGGTATGAACACAAGGGGACCACGTGGGAACCTCGTGGGACACAAAGGGTCGGGGGACACAAAGGGTCGCACTGGGTAAGGAGAGCGCGGCGAGATGTTATCACGACGCGACCAGAAAACTTACTGAAGGTCGAGACCTGAGCGAGCACGCTCTCTGACCCTGGGTCGCCTCATGGCGCGTATCCTTCCGCCAGAGGTTCCCCTGCATAGAAAACGGAGATAGGGTAAACTACACAAAATTCTGGTCGGTTGGGAGGAGATCCCAGATACTCCTAAGAAAGTAGTTCGAGGTAAGTACTCCGTGTTGGAACAAACAAAAATTAAACAGAAAAACAATCAAGGCAAGTCTTTGCAAGAGAGACGGGCAGCATGTCCGTTCTTTACCGAGCCAAAAAGTAAAGTGGTTACTCAGCCGAGAGGTGTGAGTGAGCAGGGTAGTCAGTCTACCCCACCCCCCACCTGCTAACTAGTGGTAGGGGCAGTTATCTCTCACTAAAATTATCATGGCTTGTCTTTCAGCTACGCCGAAAGTATACCCCATAAATAGTGGAGGGTTTGTATTTATGCCTGAACAAAAGAAATTTTCTTCAAAAAGATATCATTGCAGTACTGTACTTCTATCTTAAGATAAATCTATAAGATACAAAGTATCCACTGATGTACTGTATTCTATACACAAACTTATAGGAAAATAATCTGTTCTTAAATAAAAATGTTTGTGAAAGTAGCATCTTACCATCTTTAATATCTATCATGATTTTTGATATAAGCCATAGTTGTTGTGCATATGTGGAGAGAGGAGGAGACTTCATAACAAATGGCCCTGATGTCAACTGTGATTGATTAACTGCTGGTGACAATTGAGTTGCTCGCTGTTTTGCAGTAACAGTGATGGGAGGCCCTGAGAGATATAGAACACAACATTAAAGCATCTTAAAACCAAGCATCTTAAAAGCAAACATCTTAAAAGCTAGCAATTTATTTAAACTAAAGTGAATATAATATTGCACACATTCTTATGAACAAAATTTACATCAACTAGAATAAAATATAAGTACAGAAACCTACAACAATTAAGATACAAAATACCACAAATAAATAACTAATAAATATTGTAAAACATCACAAAATTTTAAAAGCAGTTTGTACAGTATTTTCTAAAAAGCAATTTGTACAGTATTTTTCCTAAATATACAAACCTGAGTCCTTTATTGGGAGTATAATTTCAGAGCGGCTAGAAACTCGGCTGTTAAAATTTTTAACAAGATGTCAGTAGTTACTAGCAGGTAGAGAAGAAACCCCGGCCCCTTACCAGCTCATTGAGAAGCTACTTTGACCTTCACCTAGAACTCGCGGGGTAGATGGGGCAGGGAGTACATTATAACTTAAAAGACTCAGGTTTATATAGTTAGGAAATATACAAATTACTTTTAAAAAATCCTATTTGTTCTTTTACGGATACAAACGTTTGTCCTTTAATAAGAGACTTATTCTCATAAGGGAGGAAGTTCCTATGCCCAAACTGGTTGGTTTAAAATCCCAGGAAATCTAACACATGGTCCTTAAGAAAAGCATGAGTGTTGACTACAATTCACTTCCTATCACCCGAGTGTCAGGGGATAGGACTAGGCTACTGTCATACAGTATACAGTCAGTCACAGAAGAACTATAACTTCAAGAGTATTGTGTCTGTAATGTAATTACTGTATCTGTAAATTGATGGGTTCACAATACTATGCACCCTGTACCTTGATAGGAGCAGGGGAGAAGCACTTCTATCTTAACATTGAAAGAATAGTTATTCTGTATGGTGTCTTACCTGCATCAAAGTCTGACATGGAAAAATAATGGTCCAACTGCTGCACCCCAAGGAAGGGGAAGGAGAAGAATGAAGGCCAGAGATTCTTACTTTCATCTACATTGATGTAACCATTCGCTTAGACGAAATACTTCTTGTCCTGTGAGGAGCAAGGTACGTTAAACCACAGCTACCACAGGTCCTAAGAAGACTCTCGAGTGACATGTCGGTGCATTCCCATAGATAGTGAGTCGTAAAAGTCGTCCAATGTTTCCGAACTCCATCGATCCTATGCCAAAAACCTTCCGTTAGCTGGTACAGAACTCTATTAATAGTGTCCCGTAGTCTGAAAGAGATGATGATTCTGGTCATTTTATTCTTGGGTCTTCCTGGACTGATGAACAAGTTCTGCCATAGTGGTCTGAATGGTCGAGTTCTCTAGAGATAGCATCTTAGTGCCCTCACAGGGCATAGGAGCAACTTATCTGGATTGCCATTTTCTTTGCTACAGGGGAAAATTGAAAAAGAATAAAATCTTGGTTCTTTTTCAGCTGGTTTTTGTGTTTCCGCTACAAACTCGGGAACAAAGGAAAATGAGACCTCCTAACGAGATACCACATTATATTTAGCTTGCTTACCCATTTAGCTGAAGTCAAAGCAAGAAGAGGGAGAGGTCCCATCCTATGCTTTATTCAATGGTTTGTAGAGGCCTTTTTCAGACCTAAAAACCTTAGCTACATTCCAAGAAGGGCTTTTGAGCTCTCTTGGTGGGCAAAATTGTTTGAAACACTTGACCAACAATGACAAACCCTATGAGGCTAAAGGGTCAACTTCTTACAGCTTGAAGACCTGGCTCAAGGTTGAGCAGTAGCCTTTTACTCCTGAGATTGAAAGGAATCTCTCTCTTCATAAGAAAGCTAGGAGGTCCACTATCTGTTGGATTGTGGTTCCAAAAGGAGAAGTGCCCCTCAGACAACACCAATTACAGAAGATGGCCTATTTGGCCTGATAGTGCTTTCCCAATGTAGGAATGCTAACAAATCATGCAGGGAAGATAATTTAAACATAATAAATACACAGAATCTGCTAAGTAAAGTAACTCAAGAACACTCCCAACTTGATTACAGTATCTAGAAACAACATATCTTTAGTCAACCAACTTCTAAAACCTGAATTTAAACATTTTTATTTATGAGGTGTTATAATGGTGTCAAGACTAGAAATCAAATTGAAATCTATGACACGATTAGGGAACTGATGGGTCTTCAGCATGTTTCCGTATTATAGAAGGCTTAATGAATAAACAGGAACAGGAATTGATAGCCTTTTCCTGAATCTGGGAAAACAAGTTATCAATTCTATCCACCGCTAAGTTAAGAACTAAAGGATATAAACAGTCTTGGAAGTAGCTACTTCTTTAGCTTATGAACTTACATTACTTAACATATTAGGGTATTTTCTCACCAATTTGAAAAAGGGATAATTCCACACTTTCAAGGTCTGCCTCTGTGTTTTCTTTCAATTCATCTTCTTGTATAACAAGTTGAACCATAAGAAACCAGCTGATTTCTAGGTTAGTTTACACCTGGATAAGGGGGATGGTCAGCATGCACACAGAGGAATCTTTTGGGCAGTAGATGTACTAGCGCCAATATTTACCTGCTAGAGCTAACTCGTAATGAGCTAGTGGCCAAGCTAGCAAGTGAACAGAGCACAAACTCAACTGAAACATGATGCAAGCAATTAACTTTAGATGAAATGCCATTCACCCATCAAGATTTAAGGAAATTGTACAATATGTTACGCCATCCACATATGAAATAGGAGATTGTTTAGGAATGCTTACTTTAGGAATATTAGGATCCAAGACTAATAACTCGGTCTTCTGCCTCACAATCTAGGATTGTGGCGATGCAAGGATTTAGCAGCAGAAAGGTTTAAAATAATAGAATTCAAGGCTGTTTCTTCCTTGTACTGTATAAATAATTAAACCTATTATATAATTAAAGCAGTACGGAAAAGACATTTACAATAACCTGATATTTATTTTACATAAAACAGGACTATCTTTTAAGTTTTTCAGCTGCATATCATATGCATGCAAGTTAGATTAAGCCTACCACAGGTCAAAATTTAGCAATTAACAACTTCTCGTAACTTAATGTTTGTAAGTTGGGGACCTACTGTATGACTTCAGCAAAGCTGGAATGGTTGTTAAATTTTTTAATGAGGTACTGTAACACCGCTGGCTGTTGGGTGGCAGGTAGGCCACACTCACCTGCCAGGTAGCAATACCTTCACTTTGACCTATCACCATGGACTTGCAGGATGCTTGAGGTGAGAAGTGAAACTTAAAAGTATCAGGTTTGTTTATTTCTTAATAATACAAATTCATTAGAAAAAAATTTATTTCTTCCTACACGTAATACAAATCATTGATGTTTAATAGGAGACTCATCCTTAGGAGGGACAAAGTCCCTAAATCCAGTCTGGCTGGTTTTACTCACCCGAGAAATGTCAATACCCTTTGGTCTTGGAGAAGAGTGAAAGTGATGACTACCTTCAACCGCTTAACAACCTGATCATGGAGATACCATTGGTGTTGGGCTAGTTCCTTACCAGGAGACCGGTAGGTGGTTGTGCAAGAACCTATATCCATAAGAATATTGTTCATTATGAAAAGTGAGATGCATACATTTCATCCATCCTTCCCCTCATATGGGGGATGGGAGATACTGTGATACAGAGCTTGTCTGTAAAGAAAAGTTACTCGGTCTCGAGGTCCACTTGCATTTACTGTCCAATCAAGCATATAATAGAGCAACTGCTTCACCCCAAAGGGGAAAAAGGAAGAGGAGAACAGCCAGACAATCTACCTCTCCTTCAGATTTTAGAGTTATGTTGCAACTACTATTTTACATGAGATGCTTCATGTCCCATAAGAGAGCTAGGTTTGCAACATGACTTGTTGAGTACTGAAGCTACCTCATGAGTAAAGCTAAAGTTATCCGGGGACTTGTGGGTACACTCATGGTTAGTGGGCAGCGAAGTTTCCTGTCATGCCAGACTCATATGGTCTTTTTAAAGGCTAGGGTAGATCTGATATCACTGACTTCATGCACTCAAACTGGGATGGTCTCTCCAGAATCTCATTGGGGTAGCATGGCTGAAGGTGCACGAGTCAGAAGAAGCAATGTTTTGGAAATGTTTATCTACATCCTTTCTGTGCAGGAAAAAGTATTTGGTGCTGCATATGGGGACTTTAGATCTCTCAAAGCGTTACCGTGTCCTCGTACATCAGATGAGTCATTCTGTCCTCACTAGCTTGAGATTGGAGTTGTGCGAGGCTAGAAGCTGGCTCTTGGACACAGACTCAGGACAAGGGACAGGAGGGCCTTCCTCCATAGTGAATGACTTTTGATAACAAAGTGTCAAGCGTTATACTCATCATGATGTTGAAGCTGAGGCTTGTGAGTTGTCTTGGGTTCAAATCCTATCTGATACTCAGTCAAGGATATCAGAGAGTCTGCTTGGAAGACCTAATGAATCGACCAACCTCCCTAAAGGAATTGAGTTCCTAGAGAGGGAAGACCACTCGAACGTATTCCTGAGCCCAGGTCAATCTTCTAGATGGAAAAATATCTGAGCTTTTCAGTCAGAATTCTAGTAAAAAAGGCCGAATGACAGATTTTGAAACGGAGAGGCTCTGCTTTGTGAAGTATCCCTACTACAAAGCTTCTTACAGAAGAAGGATAGTTCTATTGGTATTTAAAGGAGAAGCATCAGTATGGATACCATCCGGTGTATGGTTCTTGGGAAGCAATGAGGTACCTTGAAACTGAAATCATTTACAGACTTAGGCATTAGGCAAACCAAGAAAGAGGGTGGAAAGACTTGGGTATCAATGAAAACTGGTGTATTGGAAGGTGACCCAAATGCTGCTGATGTCCATGGAATGGTCGAGCAGCTTATAGGCCGTTGTTCCAGAACTAAAGTTGTGGATCAAATGGAAGGCGAACAAGTCCTTCAATGATGATACTAAAGGTGCAAAGTGTAAGGAATCTTTTCACCATGCATGGAACTGAGGAGTTATTGATCCTATTCCATGCTTCTTTTGATTGAGCATGTCTACTAGATCATTCATCTCGATGGAATGGGGCTTGTGTACTGTACAACTCTGTCATGTTGTCGGTTGCTCCAGGGCATACCTAATAGCCCAATTGCCAAGGGTCTGTGATACAGAACCCCTTTGCTAGTAGAAGTAAGTCACAAAGGTGGAGTTTTTTTTCCTTCAACACTACCATGTGACAAATAGAATCTGTTGGGAAGAAAGCAAAAGTGTTGCTTGGTCATCCAGTAGGTTGAGAGCAGGTGATCATGTACTCAAAATATGCACCGTGCTTGGATTCATTTACGGTAGGGTCCCTGGAGGAGGAGTCCGAGTGGAACTATCCTGACGGGGAAAAAGTCTATCAGCTAATAAGCCCAATTTCCTGTTTCCTGTTCCACTAAAACAAGGAAGGAAAATTGCTAGCTGCTCACCAAGGATGCTTCCAACATATCTGCAGCAATCACTGGTTTGGAAAGTCCGTGTAGAACAAGTTCTCCATGACTAGAAAAGTTTCAGGGGAGGTTGTTACAATTCACCCTAATGTTTTTGGTGCTGCGCTGCTTCCCTCTGTCTGCCCAAAAAGATTTTCAGTGTGTTTAAGAGCAACATTCAGTCCTTCATTTCTGCTTGACCATGCATTTGAGTTACCAATTCAATACGATTCTAAGATCATGGTAAAATGAGATTAACTGCCTTGATCCTGGAGCACTGCCTGCTGGACAGCAACAGGACAAATTGATTGTGTAGAAAATCCTAAAAGGTTAGTGTCTCAATCAAGTAGGTACCAGATAAGTAAGTATGAATGGTCGGGGCATAATGTAGTTCGAAGCTGGGTTTAAAAATGACAAATTTTGAAGTAATTTGTATTTTTCCTAATGATAAAACATTTAGCTATTTATAGGGTTATTACTTTTGGCGAAGTTGAAAGGACGAGCTATTGAAATTTAGCAAGGGTTAACTACCCATCCCGCTGGTTAGCGGGGGTGGGGGGGAACTAGCTACCACTCTCACTCACACACCAGTGACTGCTTCACTTTGCTTGGAGGTAGGACTTCAAGGGGGACAGGGTTGGCGGGAAAGTTTGTATGAATAGCTAAAGATTTGTATCCTTAGGAAAATACAAATAACTTCCAAATTTGTCATTTGTTCCATAATTGGAATACCAACCTACGCTATTTATAAGGGTGACTCGCCCATTAGGAGGGTGGATGTCCCTGCCAATCTGGATTTTTGGCTTTACCTGGGGTTTCCTTTAATATGTAAGCTGGTATAAAAAAATAAGACCCTAAAACATCGCTAAACTTTGCTACACAAGGTCTGCGGCCTAAGCAAGCTGTGTGTCGAGTTACTAGCAATGTGACTGTCAAGGTATTAGTTATTTCGAGTCCATAGGAATTAACAGAGTTGACCAAGACTTTCCCAATACCACCTCGCTAGGTATGGGGACTAACAGTATTGACTCAATACTAGGTACACAAGGGAGCTATGGTTTACCTGCATTGGTTGAGGCCAGCTTGTGCAGAGGAACCAGGATGTTGCTTTCCCCAAGAGAGAGTATGAAGAAAAGAAATGAGCCAGTCATTCCCTTTCATTCACACAAACTAAAACCAGGTTACAGTGCCCTCAATCTTCTGCTACTTGTTCAATAAGGAGCTTGAGGTACTAAACCAGCTGTTGTGCAGCCACCGCAGGACCAATAGGGAACGTATTGAGTCTCCTGTGGGTCACGTCTTGCAGGTAATGGGCTGTGAAAGTCATATGATGCTTCCACACCCCTGCTTGTAAAACCTGCATCAAAAAGTAGTTTCTTTTGAAGGCCACAGATGTAGCTATGTCCGACATCATGTGCTCTGGGTAGACGTGTTGGAGGAGGATCTGGATTTAAAGCGTGGTCAATGACTTTGCGAATCCATGCAGAGATGGCGTTGTTAGTGATCCTCCTCTTGTTTCCCCCGGTGCTGGCAAAGAGCGAAAGCACCCAGGGACGAGCTGCCGCTGTTCTTTTGTGGTAGAGCCTCAAACTCCTTACTGGGCATAGTAATAGATGATTTGGATCGTCAGTTACAGAGCGGAGATTCATTATCCAAAAGGAATCAAATCTAGGATCCAATAACCCTGGATTCTGAGTCTTGGCAACAAACTCATGGATAAAAATGAATATAACCTCTACCCATCCCTTTGAATGTGAGATGTCATAAGAAAGATCATGCAGTTCACATACTCGATTGGCTGAGGCCAGGCGAGTAGGAATACCATCTTCCGAGTAAGGTGGCAATCTTTTGCCTGGTGTAATGGTTTGTAGGGAGGTCTCTTTAGAGACCGAAGGACTCGAACCACGTTCCAAGGGGAGGTCTCACTTCTGACTGAGGACAGGTAATTTTGTAACTCCGTACGAGTAAAGAAAGTTCTAGCAATGAGATGTCCATTCCTTTCACTTTAAAGGCGAAGCTCAAGGCTGAGCGATAGCCTTTCACTGCCGAAACTGAGAGGCACATTTCCTCCCGCAAATACACGAGGAACTCCGCTATTGTTTGAATAGTGGCATTGAATGGAGAGATACCTCTTCCATGACACCAACCACTGAAGACGTTCCACCTGGCCTGGTAGACTGATGCTGAAAATTTTTGCAGATAACCAGACATCCTCTTTGCAACTTGTTGAGAAAATCCTCTCTGAGCAAGGCATGACTTTGTGGTATATGAGATGAGGTTGTCTAAGTAGATTATGTTGGGGAGGAAGTTCTCTTGGAAGCTCTGTTAGGAGCTGCAAAAGGTCCGGGAACCATTCTGCATGATGCCATAGTGGAGCTATGAGGGTCATTGAGAGGGTAACCGATGTTCTGGCCTTGTTGAGTAATCCTCTCATCAGACAGAACGGGAGAAAGGCGTAAATGTCTGTTGGAATGCATCTTGCCAGAAAGCTCTGGGATCTGGGACTGGGGAGTAGTACAACGGGAGCCTGAAGTTCACGACCGTTGCAAACAGATCCACTGTCGGAGAACCCCCACAAAATCAGGCTACTAGATGATCCTAAGACCATTTGGCACCCACTGAGTTGCTCTGCTCAGATTGTCTGTGAGCGCTTTCCTTTTGCTGGGAATGAAGCAAGCTGATAGTGAGACCGAGTGGACTTCGGCCCATCTCAGTATCTCTACTGCTAGATGGAATAGGGGCTGCAAAAAAGTACCTCCTTGCTTGTTGCTGTAAGCAACTACTCTGGTGTTGTCACTCATCACCACAACTGAGTGACCCACCAGGAACTGATGGAACTTTTGAAGGGACAGGTAGACGGCCTTCATCTCTAAGAGGTTTATGTGAAGGTACTTTTCGAGCTCTGACCAAAGGCCTGAGGTCGTGTGGTGCAGCACGTGGGACCCCACCCTTCTTTCGATGCATCGGAAAACAGCATCAAGTCTGGGGGGAGGACGAGAAGATCTACACCCCTCCGCAGATTCTCATATGCCACCCACCATTCGAGGTCTGTCTGTTCTTCTGGTCCAATGGGGACCAAAATATCCGGGAAACGAAGGCCTGATTCCAATTGGACTTTAGCTGCCACTGGAGGGATCAAATCCTGAAGCGGCCGTTGGGAACTAGATGGGCCAGAGATGATAGTTGTCCGAGGAGATACAGCCACTTCTGGGCTGGGAGTTCTTTTCATCTGAGAAAAGGTCTCGCGACCTTCCTCAGCCTCACTACCCTGTCGTCTGGGTAAGACTTGGGGTTCTGTGGAAAGACCGAAGCACAGTACCCTGAACTGGTGTTTCCTGTTGTCTAGGTTAAATCTTAGATACTTCCTTGAAGACTGATGGATTGGGATCTGGAAGTATGCGTCCTTTCGGTCCAGTGTGCACATGAAGTCCTGTGGTCTTACCGCTTGTCTGACAGTGTCTGCCATCTCCATGCTGAACGAAGTCTGTTCGACAAACTTGTTCAGAGCTGAGAGGTCGATGACTGGTCTCCAGCCTTCAGAAGCCTTTTTCACAAGAAAGAGTTGACTGAAGAAGCCTGAGGAGTCATCGGGGACCTCCTGGAAAGTGCCCTTCTTCAACATGGTCTGGACTTCGGCACAAAGGGCCAACCCCTTTGCTGATCCCATCACAAAGGAGTTTATCGTTAATGGATCCTTGATTAGTGGAGGGAGACATAAAGTGAACGGGACGCGATACCCTGAACGAATCACGGAGACTGTCCAGGGTTCAGCCCCAAGCTGTATATACCTGTCCCAGCAGCTTTGTAGGCATCTCCCCACTGGTGGATAAGCAGGGCGATCGCCTGTCCTAGGGGTTTTTAGACATCTATTTCTTCGCTACCGACTTACTCGTTGAGGCTTTAGGTTGGTTGGTCTGCGGAGGAGCTGGTGGTCTGTAGGGTCAGGATGTCAAGGCCCTATGGAGGAGGGAGTCCTTGAGGGACTTCCTCCATCTCTCCGCAGCTTGCTCAACATCCCTAGGCACGAACAAAGAGGATCTCTCCAGAGAGTTGTTCCGGAGCCTTGCAATCTTGACGTTAAGGACTTGGTGATGGAATCTTGATGGTGTGGGTACCTGAGAGAAGGAAGGCTTCCATCACCTTCCTGGTACTTTCTTTGGAAAAATCCTCCATCCTTATCAGGATCCCTATGGATCCTTACCAAAGATCCAGCCACGAAGTACCCTGCATGGCATACTTCACAACCTTTTCCTGATTTAGGATCTCTGCAGCCGAGAACATGACTTAACACCAGAAATTCCTCTATGAATGGTGAAGAAGAAGGGCTGGTCAGGGCTCGTCCAAGATCTCATAGTATCTCCTCTGTTGGATGGAAGGAGGTGGAAGGAACTTGGCGGACGAACCTAATCGAAAGGAAGCAGAGAATTCGGGGAGTTGAGGCAACCTTACACGGGCACTCTTCATCCCCTGAGACCATGAAAACGCTGCTGTGGACTTCGAGGACTTCTGAGTGCCAAAGACTGTGTCCTTGCCCTCTTAAAAAAAAATCTCTAGGTCTGATAACCATTGAGAGCCCTCATCAAAGTCTGGACATGCCAGAAAACGTGCTACGACTCTCTCTGCTCTCTTCCAGTCCTGGGCTGGTAGCGAGATCTTCATCATCCACCCCTGGGAACTCGTCTTAGGGTAGGTCGTGGTCTGGCATGACCCCCTCTGAGGGTTCAGAAGTCCTCAAAAAGGACTTGGGCAACGTTTTTCTTTCGACTTTTTCCTGGGCAAAAGATATGTCTCCAGCATTGAAGATCTAGATGGTCTGACCTTCTTGAAAACCTCTAAAGTAGTGATACTACTGTCACGTGGAAGATGTTCCTCCTGAGATGGTAGACGAGAGTCTGGCATAGACTATTCCTCATGGAAAACTCTTGGCTCAGGTGCCAATGAGCCAAAAGATTGGGGGAAGGGGAACCAGCGAGGTTAGCCCTTGCCCTATAAATTCTAACTGAAGTCAGTTTCACCCTTGAAGAATTTGTGACTTCTGGGATTCCTCTCTTTCTCTTCAAGGGGAAGGTAGCCATGGTCCTTTGTCGTGGTCTGAGCAAACAGAGAACTCTTACGGGAGGTTCCCAGAAACCTCCTGAGTACGCGATGACAGAGCGGGTCCGAAAACCTGCATTACTGCCTTGACTATGGCTACCAACCACGACCGTTTGCTGACGCTGGTGGTGTCTGACAGATCCCCTGAAGAAAAGGAAGATGAAGGGTCCCTCTGAGGAATCTTGAGGTCTGAAGTAGGAGTCTTAGCTTGAATTGAATCCTTCTTAGAGGCAGGCAACTTTGGGATCTTGAATTCTTCCAGTTTGCCCCTTTCCTCCTTTCCCGGCAGTCCTGCTGTTGTGTGTTTGTGAGGAGTGGAATGGGGTGACGATGACCTGTGGAGAGGAAGATTACTTCTCCTCAGAGAGAGGATTGCAGTTCTTGGAGATGATCTACCTTTTGCTTATCTTCAGTCTCCTTTTGCACACCTACCTGTGGCCTGGAGGCCTGCTGTGACTTCTTGGAAGTTGGAGGCTGATGCTGTCTGTTCTCTTTCCCACTATGTTTTGGCCGTTAAGTGACCAGAGGATGCTGGAGCGTTGGCAAACACTGATGCGTTGATGAGTGTTTACGCATTGGTGAGTGATGCCATGCTGGCGATTGTTGATGCCGTGGAGCGCATTGACGTATAGGAGAATGCCGATGCATTGGATAGCACTGGCGAGTTCGTGAGCATTGGCGAGCTGATGAGACCTGACGCAGGTGATGAAGGCTGACGCGTTGGAGAGCGTTGAAGCAGTTGCGGTCGGCGACGCGTAGGTGAGTGTTGACGCGTTGGAGAGCGCTGAAGCAGTTGCGGTCGCTGACGCATATGTGAGTGTTGACGCTTGGGCGAATGTTAACAAGCGGTCGGCTCTGGAAAAACCGTAGGCCCCCTACGAGAAGAAGGATGATGTGTTGCTGAAACGCGAGCAGGAAAATGACGTTCTGACGAGACGAGTTGTTGCGGTGAAAGGAGAGAACAGTGTGTGGGAGAACGACGCGTTGGTGAACAGCGGTCGGAGGGAGAACGGTGATCAGGAGAATCATTAGAAGGAAGCGTAGGTGAAATGCGATCAAAGGATCGGTGCGATGGCGATGATCTGCAAGCAAGCGATTGGCGAGCGGTAGGTTGACGAGCAGCTGTACAGGAACCAGAAGACTGATGAACAAGAGAGTGTGAAGAACAGGAGGTCGGTGAGTGGGCGAATGGCGAGTCGGAGGTCTGCGAGCAACTCAACATAGGTCAGGCGACAGGATGTGCCCTTTAAAAGGGCGAACATCCTCTGAAGAAGATCACGAACGATCCTTCAGTGGCGAATCACGAACCAAGGTTCGGTGACGAGCAGCAGAGTCCTCGGAGGAAGGTGAAGGTCCGGAGGCAGGTGAAGGTCCGAAGGCAAGAGAAGATCCGGAGGCAGGTAAAGGTCCGAAGGTAGGCGAAGGTCAAGAACCAGGTGAAGCAGAACAAGAAGACTCCTCCAAAGAGGAGAGCTGCGATGACAAGGTCGATGAACCAAAGCGGTGTTTCTTCACTGATGGTGGAGGAGCACCTCTAAGGCAAAGAAAAGGATAAGAACGGCGGGGTCTACGACCACAATAACGCCCAGTAGAAGCATGAGGATCAGCAAGCAGATCAGCAGTAGCAGCAGGCCTCCGAAGAAGAGTCTCTATGAGTAAACCCCCTCGGGAGGAGGAAACGCTTGCAGGAGAGACATGCCTAGGACTTTGCTCCCCCCTAAAGGTTGGTCAGCATGGGGGAAGCGCAGTCTTCAGCAATGGCGAAAGAAGCAGAGGAAGCAGAAGAGTTGGCTAGCAGGGCAGCAGACGAGTCCTCTGACACCACGACGTCGAAGAGGGCTAGAGGGTCTACCTCCCATGCCGACGAACGCTGCAACTCAGCATCCCATTGCAGCAGCTGCAGTAGAGCTTCCTTGGAAGGAAGGCCGGGCAAACCTGTAGAAGAAGAGACAAAGACAAGGATCCCCCCAGGGGGAGAGGAGGGGCTGCTTCACTATGGGAAGCGACACTGTCTCTCGAGGACCGAGGTTGTCCAAGAGTTAAATGGCCTAAGCTACTGCTCGACGGTCCCCCGGAGGGGACCATTTGAGCAGGAGCTTTGAAGGAAGGTTGAGAAGCAGAAGAACAAGCCCTGGGTTTCTTCTGCTTCGAAGTAACCTTCAAAGGAGAAGAATCCCGTTTGGACTTCTTATTACGCCGGTGCCCGAACCTTTCCCACTAGGAGGCAGACCACTCCCGGCATTTATTACACTTGTTAGATTCACAAAATCGTTGCCCCCTACAGACCGGGCAAAGGTGGTGACGATCAGTGTCCTCTACTGACATAAAGGTACCGCAGGTGGGGCCCTTAGGACCAAGCCAAGTACGCATGGCTGCAGGTAAGCACAGACACACACAAAGTGAATAGAGAAAGACAAAAATATTAATGGTAGTCCAAAAATACGAAGAGGAAAATCAGCAACAACCATTCTCCATCCGAGGCAAAAGCAAAGTGAAGCACAGTCACAAGTGTGTGAGTGAGAGGAGTAGCAAGCTAGACCACCTACCCCCCACCTACTAACTAGCGGGATGGATAGTTAACCCTCGCTAAATTTTAATGGATCGTCCTTTCAGCTTTACCAAAAGTAATACCTCTATAAATAGCGTAGGTTTTTATTCCAGTTACGGAACAATGAAACTAAAGCCTAGAAAATTAAGAAATTCTGACGGACTGAAGGATAGGTATTTAGATGTACAGATCTTCCAGCTTCAGTGAGTGCAAGGAGTCTTCATTCTGATAGCCGACCGCATAGTACTTCCCGTCTACTGGATAACAGACTGCACAGTACTTGCCATCTGCTTTTTGAATGGGAAGATCTGTTACTGGTTCTCTGTCAACTTCTCCACCGACTTCAAGTGAGTTCCTCTTCCTCATGTCTGCTGGGATTCCAAGGCCTTTTGGCTGAAATGTCAGAAAGGTTCTTGCCTTCTGCCTGTTTGGGAACATTGAAATACGAGTCAAATATGACTATACCCAACCAAAGGCCAAACAGGAAACTGCTCAGCTAATTCCGGAAGTTGTTTCCATTGCAGATGACTGAGAATCTGAAAAAAAAACGCACCCCTTGTCTGAAACTTAATCAGATCTATGTTGTTGGCATTACAACTGCTAAAATAATGAACGTGGTAGAGTCAACAAATCGTTTCAGGAATGACCTGATGCAGGAAAGGGACAACGGTGGCTACCTACGTCCCGACCTGTAGTGCTAGGTCTCATAAAAGAACTAGCGCTGGCAACAGGAGCATGAGCTCCTATACCTGGTACCAAAAAAATTCCCAGGGCTATGTATGGTACAGTACTATTACTCCCACAAAACCATGCAGATGAATCATGTAGTTTCAATGCTAGATCGGTCGTCCTGTGCTTCAGTGACCTTATCCTCCTCCTCTTCAATGTGGTAGGAGCACTGGGAAGGAATAGGTAAACTAGTTCCCCAGTGACTCAAGGTAACAATCAGGGTTAAGAATTATATGATTCCCATTCACGGCAGTAAATTGCATATTTCCCAACCCTATGGATTTTATCACAGGGTCTGATTGTTAATACCTATCGTAAGGTTCTGATTGCGACTAACAGTTTTCAGAGTTACGATTATGGCTAGCTAACATAAGTGTTCCACTAGCAATTCTCAAGTTTCCGAATGCGGCAAACAATTGTAAAATTTCAGGTCATCACTACCAATCGTAAGGTTTTTACCACTACTGTACGGATAAGTAAGGTTTCTGACCTCAGCTACCAATCGTAAGTTTTCGGATCACGGCACGCTACCGATTGTAAGTTTCACGAACGCGGCGTGCAGCTAAATCACATGGGGAACACCGAACGTGAAGAACAATCTCGAGACAATTTGTCTTGCAGGGAGCGAACACAACTGGTATGTCCCCTTGGAGATGACACACACAGAGCAGGGCAAAAAGAAACTAGATGCTCATGATGGTAAGACTTCATAGCCTGTACAAGCAATGGTACTTTTTCTTCTTTCATCCTATCATGTAATAAAAGAGCCAGGACAAAGCGGCTACCTAAAGTTATGTAACTTAAAAAGTCACTGAAGAATGTTTAGTGTCCGATCTCATATCGTTGATTCAGTGTAGTGAACACCTGAACTTGGTACCAAAACTTATTCTCGGGGAAGAAAGCATTTCTGGTATATAACCTCTCAACTTGCATACGAAGTGAGAACGTACAGGCCTAGGGTCGTTCTCCAGGGAAGATGTGTTCCCAGCTCGTACTATCCTTCCAATACTTATGCGGGGGGAGATAGGTCAGAGGTGTTTTCGTCACTCGGCTGGTCTGGATACTGGAGTTATTCTGGAACGTACCCCATGAATCATTAATGTGTGAAGTTAATCGTGCAAGTGGGAGATGATTGTGTTTGTGCCAGGTATGTTGTGCGTGGATAATCTTGTGCATGTGCATGCGATTGAGTAAGTAGCAATGCTTGTAAACTTATTGCATCTCATGCACGTGAGTTGACAATGATCATGTTTGTGCTAGCTCTCTTGCACATGGATAATCTCATGTGCTTTGAACTGTTCGTGTGCATAAAGATGTTCAAGATTTAGTTACATATTGTGAGCATGCAGCTGGCCATAATAGTGTATGTGATCATACATACTTTGGAGATTGTTAACTTATATCAGTTTTAGGTCATGCCGGCGATAGTGTTCGTGGGGATGATCGTTCAAGTAGAGACAGAATCAGAAGTGATTGTGATTGTACAGAGCATGGCCGCCCAGATGATCATGTTCTTGGACCTTCATCTCAAAGACACAGTCTCACAGAGGTTGTTGCAGTCTTGCTGGAGGAAAATTGTATGGTGGAAAAATGGGAATGAGGAGCAACCTTATTCATGCAAACATATGAGGAAGGAACCTTTATCTCGTAAGACTGAGCAGACAGGTCGGAAAAATCCACCACCTCAAAAGAAACTCACAACCCCACTGGAAAACTCATCAAGGCAATTGAGCATGGTGAAGGGGGGTCACTAAGAATGTCCCTGGGCAGGAGAGGGACACAGATAGCCTTGTCACATCTAGGGAGAGATTTGGCACAGGAGGCCTGGGCATGAGCCTTAAGGTCTTGTACTTCAACGTATCTTCGTCTACGTAGAGAGAGTTTTGGTACAGTGTTGATCCTCCCACAAAACCATGAAGAGGAACAAGAAGATATCGCAAAGGAATGCTGACCAGTTGTTTGTGACTCGGTGACCTCTTCTTTTTCTTCCTTAGGGTGGCAGCCAGGTCCTCTACAGACTTAGCAAGCGATGAAGGGGTAGGTACAAGAGATGTTACAGGAGACAACCAGGATGTAAGACACTATCAATTGTTGTAGTGTAAGGAATTGCATTATTCAAAGAAAGTCAGAACTGTCGTTTTCTAGCACTTTCTTCCTTGAGAAACTACACAAGAGACCTTAGTTGGAAAGGATTCTTACCAACAATTACACACACATGATGTGACATCTCAGAGCTTGTACCCACGGCAGGAAAGGGAAAAAGGGAACAGGGTTTCTGCTAATGTCCTGATCAGCAGCGTTCATGCTTGGTCTCAAACATACTCCGTACCGAAAATCCTTCCAAGGAGGTGGGTTTTTTGGTACACTGATGCTCCTCCCATAAAACCATGCACAGGGAATGGCATACATCTTGAGCAACTATGACACATTGGTTATCCTTTGCTTCAGTAACTCCTTCCTCCTCCTCTTCTATGATAGCAGTGCTATGAAGGAAAAGGTAATGGGACCAGCAGAACAAGTTCCCTGGTAGCACAAAATTGATGAATACAAGTTTCCTGATTGCTGTACATAATCATAAGGTTCTCGACCTTGGAATGCAGTCGCATGATTACCGCCCTTAGCAAGCAATAGTACGGTCCCCGATTACTGTACACAAGTTTAGAGTTCTAGATTGTGGTAAATGACTGTAGTTATGGATCACTGTAGGCAATTTTAGAGTTCCCAATCGCAGTACACGATTGCAGAATTCCCACTCGAGGAAGATGATCATAGAGTTTCCAATCATGGTAAACGATTGTAAAGTTCCTGATCAAGATAACCAGTTATAAGTTCTGCAATCGTGGCACATGGCCAATCCCATGCCTATGGGAAAATGCCAATAAATGCCTATCATGGAGACCAAGCACAAAACAACTTGTCTCATAGGGAGCGAACACAAGTGCAATGCTCCCCTAAAGACAAAGCACAAAAGGGCAGGGCAGAAGGAAACCTTATGCTTGAACCAGAAAGATCTCATAGCCTTTTTATGCAATGAGAATGGTCCTAGGTTTTTCTTCCGTCATATCGTGTAATGGAAGAGCAAGGACGAAGCAAATGACAAAATTTCAGAGACCTGAAATTCACTGAAGTAGATACAAGAAATGTTTGACCACGTAGCGTCAAAGAAGCATAGTGAATACATGAAGCTTGTAACCAAACGTATTCTTAGGCAAATAACCATTTCCAGTACATTGAGCAACCTCTCAAAATGTACTCTGTATACAACTCACTTAGGTTAGTGAGGGTCTCTTTTCCCCATCAAGAAATGAACCACTTAGCATTGGGTATGATCTTGGTATGTGCTGCCCTCACTTAGTCCAAAATCATCAGAAACAATTAGCTATATTGACCGGACCTGTTTAGATAACATGCAAAATTTTCTGGCGAATGAAGAATTATCAAGTTTTTTCCTTCAAGAAGGCAAATGTGACCCATCATTAAATGGGTGTAGCTTTCTAGGAGGGCACATGCAAAAAGTAGAGCATTCTCAATCTAAATATCGAGTGCCAGATGTAGAGGACACTTAAAGAGCAGAGGTGTGGAGTAGTACTCACCATCAAAAGATTACATGCCAACAGGTGAGCATGCGTGTGTGCAATAGATGCAAGTATGCAATGCGTGTGCAATAGACACATGCATGATAAATGAGTATGAAAAGACATGCACGCACAAGCATGTAAATGATACAAGTTCAATGAATGAGAGCACTCTCTCGAGCAAGTTATGGGGTACTATTAAATCATGATCAGGTAAGGTGGTGCTTCCATAGATGAGCATAATCCAGAACAAGTGAGGTGATGCTGTAGTGGTTTGCGGACTGTGGCCAGAGGTAGCACCCAAACTGCTTAGTGTCCGAATGCCGACAACAACCCAACGTTCACTACACAAAAAATATACAACGGTGGAATACCCAAAAATCTAGGTAACAGGTCAAGAGAATGGAGCACTGGGCACCACCCCTTGATTTATACTGGGCAAGGGGACCCAGCTAGAATCTTACTTCCTTCTCAAATTCCCTTTCCTTGGGCTAGCTGGATTACAGTAACACGTAAGATGACCGTTGATTCATTTCTGAGAAGTTAGTAGAATTTGTATATACAGTAGCTCTATCTACTTTAGGTAAGATGGTTTCAAGCTCAAGTAAAAATGTCAGAACATTAGGTGCAGGGAATATTATAATTTTTTTTTAAATCTGACAACAGGGTACAGTGTGGGAGGGAAAAAATTATGATAAATAAATTATTAGAAAGATTAAAAAAAAACAACTTCTACTAAGAAAAAAAAAATGGCTGAGAAGGGGACACCATAGTAAAAGGAACTGGAATGAAATGCTGTCTTCATAAAAACAAGAAAATTATTTATTTGAAACGAAACAAAATAAACATCTACAGTATATCATTCCAGATAACTTCTCAACGCTATACTACTTACATCTACATGTTTTAGTACATGACATTTTAACTGGGAATGTTGTTCTACTAACTAAATAACACATGCCTAATGAACGACAGCGCCCATGGCGCCTCCGGTAACAGGCCTAGCTCCTAATCACAATAAATTACTCTAATTTCACTGTGAGACAGGAGCTAAATTACACACATTGTAAAGAATCAATACTCAACTTTCCAGAGGCGAAAGAAGCTGAAGATTGCATAATAATCCTTGAAAATCGATCAAAAATGTCAGATCAACAGGGAACACCACCGTGGGAAATCGCTACAGAATTAGGAATGTCCGCCATCTTGGATATGGCGCTGTTGTGATACTCAATAGTAGTATGGGAACTAGGGTAACCTTGATACGGCTCCCCTTCTAATTCTGCCATTTTCCCCCTCGAAGCATAAACGCTATTCGGGGTGCAGATTGCTATGTGGTGTGTCAAGAATAAGTCCCCTGATATTATGCGATATCCTTGAGAGAAATTTACAATTCTGGAGACCTAAAGGTAAATTCTCTGGGAATATCACTGTAGTCAAATATCCCTAAGAAGCTACTCTTAGGAACCTTCCATCAGGACGACATGGCTTGAGCCCAAAAATGCATTTGTTTACATCCCTTCCACGAACTGTTTACTACTTATCACAAATAAAAACCACTCATTTTTGTGTTATTCAGACTAACAACACAGTAGCATACTTCTAGTTAAAAGGCAAGATAATATGAATACAGAGCAGCATCACAGACCACTACACACTCGTAACAGGCAATGATCAACATTCATCTTTCCTATGTATTTAGCAGAATATACAGGTTCAGTGCTTAGTTTAAATTCTCTAGAGAATACCTTAATCTTCTCTCCCTACTACGTGTAGGGGGCTGCTGTCAATACCCGTTAAAAAAATAATAACGGATTAAAGCATTTGGGAAGGGGGGGGGGGGGGCACAAAGGGATATATAGATTAAGTGTTTCATAACATTACAGTATATAATAAAAAAAAAAATATTTACTCCATACCCACAAACCATTTAACTTTCTTAGACACAAACCATCCATTATTTCAATGCTGCTTAAAGAGCATGTGATCACAAGCCGATGACATGGCACTCCGTGTGAACATTCGTAGTGGCACTCAAGTAGGAGAGCACACTTGAGAACAGGATAGATAACATTCCCATAGGAGTGTGCAATCGCAAACAAGTGAGATGGCGCAATCACAAACAGGCGAGATGGAGCTCTCACGAATGCGTACGATCATGAACAGGTGAGATGGTGCTAACGTAGGAGTGAGCGAGCACATAAAAGTGCTCTTATAGGCACGCGAACAGGTGAGATGGTGCTCCTGTAAGAGCATGCAATTGCAAACTGGTGAGATGGGGATCATCAACAGAAGAGGTGGTACGTAGTAGCGCGTAATTTCCTTTTTATTTCTTTGTCCTCGGTGAAGAATTAGGAAACGGAAGAGAAACAGTCTAAAAGGCCTAATCATCGAAAAAGGGAAAAAAGGACAGCATCATTTTTTTCCTCTGACCGGCAGTGTGCTCCAAGTCCAGTGAATGTGTAGATCTGCTGTAAGGGCTAAGAGATGAGGGTGAAGAAGAGGTGGATGAGCAACTTGAAGTTCTCCTTCTATTGACAATGTGCAACAACATTTCATTCCTAAGTTAAGATGCCATCGTTATAACTGCTACACATTAGCAAGAAAATAAACAGCAACAGGAACAAAAAGTGTATATCAGCAAGTTACACAGAAACTGTCAGTGAGCTACAGTTATCCTGAAAACTACAAAACCTTTTGTCTTCCTTAAATTTCCTTAAACAAAGGAAATTACTAACTATAAACTAGAAAAAAAAAATTAAAACAGCCACTTCACGCCACCAGCATTACATCTATATTCTCTGGTGGCTGGAAACAAAGTGGCTACTCAGCATACTGGGTGGGGAGCAGGGCTTAAACCCCAAGTGCCAGTAACTACCAAAATCTAGCTATAAATTTGTTTTATGTGTAGGAACAGTAACAATAATATGTTATTTTCATTAGTAAAATAAATTTTTGAATATACTTACCCGGTGATCATATAGCTGTCAGCTCTGCTGCCCGACAGAAAAACCTAAGGACAAAATACGCCAGCGATCGCTATACAGGTGGGGGTGTACATCAACAGCGCCATCTGTCGAGCAGGTACTCAAGTACTCCATGTCAACACAGAACCAATTTTCTCCTCTGCCCACTGGGTCTCTATTGGGGAGGAAGGGAGGGTCCTTTAATTTATGATCACCGGGTAAGTATATTCAAAAATTTATTTTACTAATGAAAATAACATTTTTCAATATTAAACTTAGCCGGTGATCATATAGCTGATTCACACCCAGGGGGGTGGGTAGAGACCAGCATAATATGTTAACATTAAGAGCTAAGTATTTTGTATTTCATTTTAGCAGTTATTATAAATAACAAACATAAAATTAATAAGTACCTGGTAAGGAAGTCGACTTGAACAATTACTCTGCCTTTTTAAGTACGTCTTCCTTACTGAGCCTCGCGATCCTCATAGGATGCTGAGCGACTCCTAGGAGCTGAAGTATGAAGGGTTGCAACCCATACTAAAGGACCTCATCAAAACCTCTAATCTAGGCGCTTCTCAAGAAATGACTTTGACCACCCGCCAAATCAAGTAGGATGCGAAAGGCTTCTTAGCCTTCCGGACAACCCAAAAACAATAATAAAACATTTCAAGAGAAAGATTAAAAAAGGTTATGGAATTAGGGAATTGTAGTGGTTGAGCCCTCACCCACTACTGCACTCGTTGCTACGAATGGTCCCAGAGTGTAGCAGTTCTCGTAAAGAGACTGGACATTCTTAAGATAAAAAGACGCGAACACTGATTTGCTTTTCCAATAGGTTGCGTCGAATATACTTTGCAGAGATCTATTTTGTTTAAAGGTCACAGAAGTTGTGACAGGTCTAACTTCGTGTGTCCTTACCTTCAGCAAAGCTTGGTCTTCCTCATTCAGATGGGAATGAGCTTCTCGTATTAACAGTCTGATAAAATAGGATAAAGCATTCTTTGACATAGGCAAAGATGGATTCTTAACTGAACACCATAAAGCTTCAGACGGGCCTCGTAAAGGTTTTTAAATAGAACTTAAGAGCTCTTACAGGACATAAGACTCTTTCTAGTTCATTTCCAACCATACGATAAGTTTGGAATATCGAACGATATTGGTCAAGGCCGAGAAGGCAGCTCGTGTTTGGCTAGAAAACCAAGTTGTAGAACATGTAGCCGTTTCGGATGAGAATCCGATGTTCTTGCAGAAGGCATGAATCTCACTGACTCTTTTAGCTGTGGCTAAGCATATCGAGTCTTAAAGGTGAGATCTTTCAGGGAGGCTGATTGTAGCGGTTCGAACCTGTCTGACATAAGGAATCTTAGTACCACGTCTAAATTCCAACCAGGTGTAACCAAACGACGCTCCTTCGTGGTCTCAAAAGACTTAAGGAGGTCCTGTAGATCTTTATTGTTGGAAAGATCTAAGCCTCTGTGACGGAAGACTGATGTCAACATGCTTCTGTAACCCTTGATAGTGGGAGCTGAAAGAGATCGTTCTTTCCTCAGATATAAGAGAAAGTCAGCTATTTGAGTTACAGAGGTACTGGTCGAGGATACGGATACTGACTTGCACCAGTTTCGGAAGATTTCCCACTTCGATTGGTAGACTCTGAGGGTGGATGTTCTCCTTGCTCTAGCAATCGCTCTGGTTGCCTCATTCGAAAAGCCTCTAGCTCTCAAGAGTCTTTCGATAGTCTGAAGGCAGTCAGACGAAGAGCGTGGAGGCCTTGGTGTACCTTCTTTACGCGTGGCTGACGTAGAAGGTCCACCCTTAGGGGAAGTGTTCTGGGAACGTCTACTAGCCATCGAAGTACCTCGGTGAGCCATTCTCTCGCGGGCCAGAGGGAAGCAACTAGCGTCAACCTTGTCCCTTCGTGAGAGGCGAACTTCTGCAGTACCTTGTTGACAATCTTGAACGGAGGGAATGCATATAGATCTAGATGTGACCAATCAAGTAGAAAGGCATCTATATGAACTGCTGCTGGGTCCGGGATTGGTGAGCAAAATATTGGGAGCCTCTTGGTCATCGAGGTTGCGAAGAGATCTATGGTTGGCTGGCCCCAGGTGGCCCAAAGTCTCTTGCATACATCCTTGTGGAGGGTCCATTCTGTTGGAATTATTTGTCCCTTCCGACTGAGACAATCTGCCATGACATTCAAGTTGCCTTGGATGAACCTCGTTACTAGTGAAATGTCTAGACCTTTTGACCAGGTGAGGAGGTCCCTTGCGATCTCGTACCATGTCAGAGAGTAGGTCCCTCCTTGCTTGGAGATGTACGCCAAAGCCGTGGTGTTGTCCGAGTTCACCTCCACCACTTTGCCTTGAAGGAGAGACCTGAAGCTTTTCCAGGTCAGACGTACTGCCAGTAGCTTCTTGCAGTTGAAATGCATTGTCCTTTGACTCGAGTTCCATAATCCCGAGCATTCCCTACCGTCTAATGTCGCACCCCAGCCTACGTCCGATGCGTCCGAGAAGAGAACGTGGTTGGGAGTCTGAACAGTCAGGGGAAGACCCTCTCTAAGGTTGATATAGTCCTTTCACCAAATCAGACCAGACTTTATCTTTCCGGAAACCGGGATCGAGACCGCTTCTAGCGTCTTGTCCTTTTTCCAGTGAAAAGCTAGATGGTATAGAAGAGGACGGAGGTGTAGTCTTCCTAGTGACACAAATTGATCCACGGATGACAGTGTCCCTACCAGACTCATCCACAGCCTGACTGGGCAGCGTTCCTTCTTCAGCATCTTCTGGATGGATAGCAGGGCTGGGGGTTGATCGTCTTGTTCAGCAACGTCCTCATCAGAGGGTTCCTCATCTGAAACTGATGAGGAAACGGCAACGGAGTGGGCAACGTCTGACTCGCTGAATCCGGTCGCACTGGTGGATGCGTGACGGAGCCGGACGCAATATCATGGCACTACTGCACAGTCTGTGAACTGTCAACAACCATGGTTGCGCGAGGAAGTACAGCGTCAACCCGAAACTGTCTAGACTGTCTGGGTTGTGCAGTCAACACCCTACCGGGTTGCTGAGGTTGACGCACTGCGTCACAACAAGTCACCTCTGCTGGTTGTTGAACGTCTTCCTAGTGACACACTGAACGTCAACAACCACCTCCGAGCGTCGCTTAACGTCAACGTGCGACTGGCAACCCACACTGGGTCGCATCGGTGGAGGAACCACCTCAACTGGCAGACGCGAGTAGGATCCCTCAGCGTCAACATGGCGCACAACCAACCGGTAGGAAGGTTGTTGGCCAGAAGGTTCTTCTCCGTATTTAAGTCCTCTATCAAGGACACAAGCTTGGACTGCATGTCTTGCAGCAAAGCCCATTTAGGGTCTATGGGAGCAGGAGTGGCAACAGACGGGGTTAGCGACTGAGGCGGAACCATTTACCATCCCTGGAAGCCTTGTTATGTGTACATAATAGTACAGCAAAACTTCAAAGGCTCGACAAAAGTTGAGAAGTTGACCTGTAAACAACTGGAGCGTCTCCTGGCTAGGCGCCAGGGCGAGTCTACCAGAATTGAGAAGTCTACCTGGGCAGAGGCATGAACTCCCAAGCCGAGAACTTCTCTCGTGTACTATCAGACTCTCGCTCTATAAGCCAGTTTAAAAGAAGGGAAATCAAAGGCTGTATCCCTAAAACTCCTCCTGGTGCAAAACCAGTCGCCTAGCCAACGTAACGCTCTCTAGGAGAGCGAGAGAGCACTAGCTTAACAACAACGGCTTCGAAGTAGCTAGGCCTAGTGTAAGTTCTGACGTGAGGCGAACGAGGAGCAGCAGTTACAAGATCCGGACGAAGATCCTTAAAAAATCATCATGATTTAATTAAAGTCCATAGGAGGCTAAGCAGCTTAAGGCTCCTCTCCAAATGACAGAGTCCTCAAAGGAATATCAGTAGGAGGGAGAACAGCACTTTCTCATCTACAGGAACCTTGTCCGAGAAAAGCTAGGTATCTCAGTGAGGGTCTCACTGGTGCATTAGCAGCAGACCAGAAGGCAACGTTCTGTAACTGCCTGACAGTCTGTGAACTGCCAAAAACTGAACTGTCAACCACAACAGGTGCGTGAGGACATACAGCACTGGTGCATTAGTAGCAGACCAGAAGGCAATGTCATGTAACTGCTTGACAGTCTGTGAGCTGGCAACAACCATAGCTGTGTGGGGAAGCAAAGCCGCTACTCCTGACTGACTAGTCTGCTGCGGGAGAGTAGCGGTAACCACAGTGGGTTGCGGAGGTTGACGCACAGTGTCAAAACAAAGCAACTTAACTCCACCCTCCTGTTGTTGTGGCAACTCGCGAACGTCAACGGAGGGTAGCGTGCGTCTGTGAACGTCAACGTGCGGCTGGCAGGGTACACTGCGCATGGGAGGTGGAACTCTCACAAGCGGAGTGCGGGAGCAGGTAGCGTCAGTGGCTACTGTACGCACAACCGTGGTTGGTTGTAGGCTAACGGGTGCAGCGTCAACCTACTCCGCACGATACTCCTGCATAAAAGATGCTAACTGTGTCTGCATAGACTGTAGCAAAGACCACTTAGGGTCTACAGTAGCAGGTGCGGCAACAGACGGTGTTACTGCCTGTTGCGGTACCGCTTTGCCTCTCTTAGGAGGTGAGCAGTCGTCGGAAGACTGCAGCGAGTCCGAACTGACCCAGTGGCTACACCTGGGCCGTTGGACTTGCGCGGATGGGACCGACTTGCACTTAATAAGCTGCGAGACCTTGGTCCAAGGTTTCTTACGAGAAACCTCTTCCGCAGACGAGAAGTAAATGGGCTCTCTCGTCTTTGTGTGGGTGGATACGCCCGAAACCACGGAGGGAAAACGTCTGTTCGTTGATCAAGGCCTGACGAACCCATAAGTCGTTCGACATTACTTCTCCCCTGGGCTTGGGAGCTTGCAAGAGGTCCCGGACTAGGTGAACGACAGGCACGAACAGACGAACCCTCGGACGCAACACTGTAACACTTTGCGCATATCATTTTATCACTTCGATTTTCTGTTTTGCACTTATTACACTGAAATCGAAACTTTTACTGATTTCTACCTGAAACACGCAATTCTACCCTTCATTAAAAGGTAGTAATTGCGAAAACAGTCGTATAATGCAGCTCATTAATACTAGCAAAAACAGAAAACATAAAGATAAAGAATTCAGTGGCTGGGAAAGAGACTAAACACTAGTTCAATTAAACTACGTTTACAATCTCTCACCGCACATAGCCTGGGGACAAGAATAAAACCCTAGAAACGTTTTACCTTCTTCCCCGTACAGCGACTAGGGAGGAGAGTGACACGAGAACAACGTTACCCGCTTGAACGGAACGTTTTTTCTCCTCTCTCTCCCTCCGTCTCTATCTCTCTCTCTCTTTCTCTCTTGATTTCGCACCTGAGAGAAGAGCCCAATTATGTATCGTCAAAAAAACATGTTATATGGCTAAAGGAAAAAACTGAAAGGTTTTCCAAATAAAAAGTTCCTTTAATTTAGAATTTAAACCATTTAAGTTAAGAAAGAATGAACGAAACGTCAGAATCGATTTACTCTTACTGCAAAGTGAAACCGTGATACACTCTCTCTCTATCGTAACGATAGAGCACATGTTGAACGTCCTGAACGTCAACATCTGCGTAGTCTAAAAAAAACTAAACGTTAGTTCATCTTTGAAAACAGTACGAAGACTATCAAAGAAATTCTTTCATAAAACATTAAATTTTAAAAGTTTTAAATTCTTTAAAGGCTAAATACGATATAACGGGCTCAACGTTGATTAACTTCGGTTCCAAGTTAGGACCGCCTACTATCAGGAAAGGTCGCAAATAAACAAAACATAAAAATTTCTTTTTATATGTTTATAATAAATGGAAAGTTAATCGAAGAGGCCTAATAAAGGCGGAGAGATATAAAATATATAGATCTATAACGTGTTAAGCAAAATTACTAAAAACCTAAACACACTTCCGTCTAAGGGAAGGGTCGGCCATTTAAAAGTGAAAGAGAGTCCATACTCTCTTAGTCACCATAATTAAATCTATCCAAAACGAGTTCAAGTTTTGAGATGAAGATAAAACCCCTGCATAGCGAAAGCTCAAAACTAGAATAGTGTACTTCACCAAATAGTTGTGAAAACAAATCCAGTTAGTAACAGCGTATTTTAGTAGGTCTTGCCAGTGGCACGACAGAGAGAAAATTGGTTCTGTGTTGACATGGAGTACTTGAGTACCTGCTCGACAGATGGCGCTGTTGATGAACACCCCCACCTGTATAGCGATCGCTGGCGTATTTTGTCCTTAGGTTTTTCTGTCGGGCAGCAGAGCTGACAGCTATATGATCACCGGCTAAGTTTAATATTGAAAAATAAATAATAATAGAATAATAATGCCATATTCTTAGTACCTTGTAATGTGCATCAGCAAGGGAAGGTTGCGCAGGCATAACATCCTACACAGTATCACAATCTATGAGAGAAGGTAATAGCGCCTAGTGCCACGGTTTGGCTCACAACATCAAACTTAACTTCATAAAGATTCAAAGGAACTATAATTTATGAATAAAATCAATAACATCAATGTCAATAAAAACACATGAATAATAAAGAAAACTCACTTGTGTGCTATCTGCAAAATGGGGAAAACACCTATAAAATGTGAAGTATTTGTAAAATACAATTAGATATACTGATATTACTGTAACTTGGTACTAGCTTATGAAAAACCAAATCTATAAAAGATACAAAATTAAAAAATCTAAGGCGAGGACTAACAAACCTGTTGGTGAAATCTTACCTGCAAGTCCAATAAACAGTGCCAAGCCAAGCATTGCAAAGAAAACTATGAAGACCATGACAAACTCCCTTTTGTGCATTGTGTACAGTCGCATCTGTACAGACCTGTTAAAAATGATAAACAAGGGTCAATCAGATCAATAACAAATTTCTACAATATACAGTTCAGTAACTGGAATTGCTTGAAATACAGATACCTTGTACTATTATTTACAATTACTGTACACTGTACAGTATTACAAAATCCATAACAAATAAAAACTACTCAACTAAGTGATTAGTTAAATATAATAAAATGAGACTCATACTCATGTTCAAATTCAGTAAAGCTTGTAAAGTACAGTAGAGGTTACCATTTGTAAACTACATTCAGATTCAATAAAGATAGTAAAGTACAGTACAGTATACCTTTCATAATATACAAGTACAGTACTTTTGAATAAGTGTAAAAAGTAATCTCATTTTCACTTATGGAAATTTTGATATAATGTACATGTACTATATATTACATCCATAAGTGGGCTACATCAACCCAATAGCAGATTCATTTTTGAAAATTTAGACTTGCATCCACTGTCATACAACATAGTCTATATAAAAAATATAACATTTGTAGGAACATTTTATGTCTTCAGACCCCTTTTAATATCTTAAATGAACTTTCTGTAGTATTTACATTCCACAAGGAAACTTCACCAAGTCTTTAAACAAACTCCTCAGTTTCTGCTACTTCCAAAGACTGACATTTAGGCATCCAGTTTACCACACCATATAAAATCTCCAGTTACTATCACACACCCACTTTAGACTAAACAAGGGTTGGCTATTATTACTGAAATCCTAGCAATAGCAATACATATGAAAAATTTGGAAATAATTTTGATTTTTTCTAACCATACAAACCTGAAGATCTTTACTTAGGAGATATATTTTGCCGACAGCTAAAACCAGCCAAAAGACTACCCATCGTCAGTTAATGGTTAGTAGGACCGGACTAACCACCACACCCACACATGCAGTAGCCAAACAAGCCACTTTGCAACTGCATGCAGGACTTTTGGGGGTAGGTGATAGCGTACCAGTACTGTATGTGTAAAGAGCTTCAGGTTTGTATGGTTGGGAAAAATCAAAAATTTTAAGTAATTTGTATTTTTCCTAACAGTACTTACCTCGAACTACTTTCTTAGGAGTATCTGGGATCTCCTCCCATCCGACCAGAGTTTTGTGTAGTTTACCCTAAACCCATTTTCTATGAGGGGTAACCTCAGGAGGAGTGATACGCGCCCTGAGGCTAACCCCGGTTCAGAGAGCATGCTTGCTCAAGTCTCGACCTCCAGTAAGTTCTTGGTTGCAAAGGTCTCTAAGATTACCAGGGGACACTCGGGGAAGGCAGGGTGGGCCATTACCCGAAAGTAGTTCGAGGTAAGTACTGTTAGGAAAAATACAAATTACTTAAAATTTGTGATTTGTTCCAACACGAAGTACTTACCTCGAACTACTTTCTTAGGAGACTTATACTTTAGGAGGCGGGCGTGGCCCTAAAAAGTTCTTGAGACCGTGCTGAGGAATATCCAGAGACCTAGAAAGTGGGCTAGGTCGTGTTGACCCCATAGAAAACGATTGAAAGGAAACTACACAAAAACCCATCTTAGTGTCTAAGAAACTCACCTGTGCAAGAAATCCTAGGGGACATGTCTTCCTCTTGTTGAGGTACTCGTCTCTGGCTCAGGGCCCTCACAGAGCCCACTTGAAGCGGAAAAAGGGAAAGAAGGTACAAGGGGGTTTAAGGAACAAACCTGTGTCTCTTGTGCTTGTTACCCGCGGTTATCACTGAGGCTATGCCTTTAAACCGTTTGGAGCGCGGAAACGACGGTACCTATCGAGAACCCGTCCAGGGATCTTCTTGAATAGTCCTTCAAATAGTGAGCTGTGAAGGTAGACTGGTTGGCCCAGGTGCCTGCCCTTAGGATATGGCTCACTGCCATATTTTTCTCGAAGGCCAATGTAGTACTCAGGCCCCTAATGTCATGGGGCTTGGGTTTCCCCGGCAGGGGGATTCCCGCCTTACTGTAGGCCCTGATGATGACCTGCCGCAACCAGAAGGAGATGGTATTCTTCGAGACTGGCTTCTTCACGAGGCCTGTGGAAACACAAAAAGACTTTTGATCCCGGGCCGGAATCTTGCTGTCCTTTCCAAGTATTTCCTCACTGCCCTGACAGGGCATAGGCGCAAATCCTTCATGTTGTCCGACCGGGGGATTGCCGGAATTGAGAAACCCTCAAACCTGGGGTCTCATACGGCAGGATTCTGGGTCTTAGCTACGAAGGAAGGGACAAACTTGAACGTGACTTCTCGCCAACCTTTCGAGTGAGCCACTTCGTAGGACCGACCATGAATCTCGCCTACCCGTTTAGCTGATGCTAACGCCAGCAAGAAAACTGTCTGAGAGTGAGATCCTTGTCCACGATGTCTTTCAGGGGCTTGAACGGAGGTTCGGATAACATTTTCAGGACCCTTGCTACGTCCCATTATGGCACCTTCACAGCTTGGGGGGGAAGGGCATGATTGCTCAAAGCTCTTAATGAGCATTGAGATATGTCTGGAGTTATCCAGGTCTATGCCTTTCAGGAGAAAAAATTGGCCCAGAGCAGCGTGGACTCCCTTGATGGCTGGAATGAACATGTTGACCACGTCCCTGAGGTAAACTAGGAAGTCCGCTAGTGGGATGGAGGCCTTCAGGGGCCTGATGTTCCTAGTGGCGCACCATTTGGTAAAGGTGGCCCACTTAGCCTGGT
>NC_090739.1:29587715-29657715 GCF_036898095.1 Palaemon carinicauda
TTAGCCTGGTATACAGCTGTCGATGACCGTCTCAGGTAGCCCGACATCCTCGTTGCTGTACTCGACGAATAGCCTTCCCTCCTCAGGAGACGCTCGATAAACTCCACGCGTGAAGGCGGAGGGACCGAGGATTCTCGTGGAACCTTTGGAAGTGTGGTTGCCGGAGGTCTGGCCTGTCCGGAAGGGGCCAGGGCGGCTGTTGTGTTAATTCCCTTAGGTCCACGAACCACTCTCTCCCCGGCCACCAGGGCACTACCAAAGTCATCTGTAGGTTGCTCATCCTTCTTACCCTGTTGAGGACCTGCCTGAGCATCCCGAAGGGGGGGAAAGCGTACACGTCGAGATTGTCCCAAGAATATTGGAAGGCGTCCTCGAACGCCGCTTTTGGGTCTGGAACAGAACAGAACACGGGGAGCTGCGTGTTCAGCCTTGTTGCAAAGAGGTCCATCACCGGAAAACCCCATTTCTGAATGACGGACCTGGCTAGTGACGGGTGTAGAGACCATTCGGACCCTACCACTTGCCCCATCCTGCTGAGGCCGTCGGCGAGGACGTTCCTTTTCCCTGGGATGAACCTCGCTGATATTCTTATCTGCTCCACTTTGGCCCATTCCAGAAGTTGTAACGTGAGGACGCACAGCTCTTTCGACCTTAGGCCTCCCTGCTTCTTTATGTAAGCTACTACTGTGGCGTTGTCGCACACCAACGCCACGGTGTTTCCCCAGAGTAGGTGTACAAACTCCAGGCACGCTCTTTGTACTGCCCTCATCTCTAGAACGTTTATGTGCTGGGTCTTCTCTAGGGCTGTCCAGTTCACTCTTGCTGATTTCCCTAAGAGATGGGCACCCCACCCCTCCTTCGATGCGTCCGTGAACAGGAGCATCTCTGGAGGGTCGGCCGCAAAGGGCATCCCTTTGAGGGTGTTCGTCCTGCAGCTCCACCATTCCAGGACCCGTTTCGTGTTCGGAAATACCGGGACCACTCTGTGGGGGGAATCCGTTTGGATCTAGCTTTCCTTCAGGTTCCATTGGACCTTCCTGAGCTTTAGCCTGCCCTGGGGGACCAGTTTCTCCAAAGACACAAGGTGGCCTATCATTCTCTGCCAGTCCTTCGCTCTCCTGGGTTGGTCTGTCAGGAAGGGGCGGAGGACCTGGTCTAAATTGTCCAGCCTGTCCGCGGAGGGGAAGGCTTTCACTAACCGGGAATCCAGAACCATCCCGAGGTAGGTCATCCTGGTGGAGGGTATCAGTTAGGACTTCTTTAGGTTGATGGTGATCCCCAGAACGTTGCAGAACCGCAGCAACATCGCGCCTTGCTCCTTCAATACTTCCTCTGAGGCTGAAAGTAGCAACCAGTCGTCCAGGTAACGAATCAGGAGGATGCCCTGTTCGTGTGCCCAGACTGAGACCGTTGTGAAGACTTGGGGGGCAGTGAACAACCCGAAGCAGAGGGTCTTGAACTGCAACGTCTGGTTCTCCAATTTCACCCGTAGGTACTTCCTGCTGGAGGGATGAACCGGGATCTGGAAGTAAGCATCCTTGAGATCTACTGACATCATGAAGTCCCCTTCTCTCAAGGATGCCAAGACTGATTTTGGAGTGTCCATTTTGAAGTCCGTCTTGCAGACGAACTTGTTGAGGGCTGAGAGGTCTATGACCGGTCTCCATCCTCCTGTCGCTTTCTCCACCAGGAACAGCCTGCTGTAGAACCCCGGACATGGGTCCTGAACAGGTTCCATTGCCCCTTTTGCCAACATCGCTGAGACCTCTCCCTGAAGAGCTGTCCGTTTCAAGGGATTCTTGAAGGCTAGCCACTCCGTCTGCTCGTCTGGTATCAGAGGTGGAGGGTCCATTAGGAAGGGCAACCTGTACCCTTCCTTCAGAACTGTCACGGTCCACGGGTCTGCTCCGTGTTCTTCCCATGCTTGCCAAAAACGTTTGAGGCATCCCCCCACCTGAGGCTTCGGCAGGAGTAGGGGGCTTCCCTCCCTATCTTCTCCTTGAGGAGCGGCCTGAACGCCCTCTTCTGGACGCTGCGAAGGACGGCCTATAGGCGGCTTGGGTTGAGGCTGATCCCCTACGGGAGGGCTGAGACGACTGGGACCATGTTGTCGTCGAGTTGTCTCTCCTAGGCTGGTTAGGAGCAGGCCGAGGAGGGCGAGGCGCGTCGACGGAGGACCTTCTGAACGTCGGCCTTCTAACCGGGTGGGGCTTGGTCTCCAACAGTTCCTTCAGCCTCCGGACTCTCTCCATCAATTCCTCCGCTGCCTTCGGGGGAAAGATCGAGTCGTCCCACAGGGTCAGGTTCCTCAGAGATCTGGCCTCTCTGTCCGGCAGCCTCCTAGTTAGCTTGCTTAAAACGGTGTCCCTCCTTCGTAGGAACCAGTTGGCGGATATGGCTAGCGACTGGTATGATAGGAATTTCAGGGCCTTGCCTCCCGAACTGATGAGTTCCTTGAGCAAGGCCTGGGTCTCCGGTACTGTCAGGTCGTAGGACGACTGAACGCCCACCAGGGTGGAGGCCCACCAGTCCAGCCAGGAGGAGACGTTGACAAGGTCCTTCGATATCTCCTCCATCATGACCGCCTCTGAAGGAGAGAAGCAGATCGGAGCCGTGGACGCCCTTTCTTCTGAGGCTCCTTGCCCCAACACGGTGAGTGCTGGCTCTGGTGCACAGGCGCCCGCTCGCTGTCCCTCTGGGAGGTAGAACTTGCTCTGGAATGGGCGACGTCGTTAGAAAGACCATGAAGTTCACTGACTCGCTTGGCCGAGGCCAAAGCGAGCAGGAAAGCCGTCTTCCAAGACAGGTGGGGATCAGAGGCCTGGCGTAATGGTTCAAACGGAGCTCTCTTCAGAGCCCTGAGGACCTGAACCACGTTCCAAGGAGGAGGTCTTACTTCTGACTGAGGCCAGGTAAGCTCATAGCTGCGTATGAGTAGGGAAAGTTCTAACGAAGAGGAAATGTCCACTCCTTTCAGCCTAAAAGCCAGGCTTAAGGCTGAGCGATAGCCTTTCACCGCCGAGACCGAAAGGCGCATTTCCTCCCGTAAATACACGAGGAACTCCGCTATTGCTGGAATAGTGGCAGATACCCCTCCCACGACACCAACCACAGAAGACTTTCCACTTCGCCTGGTAGACTCCGATAGAGGACTTGCGCAGGTGGCGAGACATCCTGTCCGCAACCTGTTGCGAAAATCCTCTCTCCGTAAGGAGACGCTGGATAGTCTCCAGGCGTGAAGCCGAAGCGAAGCTACGGCTTTGTGGAAGATGTTGCAGTTTGGTTGTCTGAGTAGCTCATGTCGTGGGGGGAGTTCTCTCGGAAGCTCAGTCAGGAGCTGCAGAAGGTCCAGGAACCATTCCGCGTGATGCCATAGCGGAGCTATTAGAGTCATGGAGAGATTGACCGATAGTCTGGTCTTGTTGAGCAGCCTTCTCATCAGACAGAATGGTGGGAAAGCGTAAACGTCGATGTTGTCCCACCTCTGTTGAAAAGCATCTTGCCAGAGAGCCTTGGGGTCCGGGACTGGAGAGCAGTACAGGGGCAGCTTGAAATTCAAGGCTGTCGCGAACAGATCTACTGTCGGGGGACCCCACAAAGTCAGGACTTTGTTAGCTATCTGAGGATCTAAAGACCACTCGGTACTCACTATCTGCGTCGCTCTGCTCAGACTGTCGGCGAGCACATTCCTTTTGCCAGGAATGAAGCGAGCCGAAAGTGTTATCGAGTGGATTTCGGACCATCTCAGAATCTCTACTGCAAGATGGGATAGCTGTTGAGAAAAGGTACCTCCCTGCTTGTTGATGTAAGCCACTACCGTGGTGTTGTCGCTCATCACCACTACGGAGTGGCCCGCCAGGGTCCGTTGGAACTGTTGAAGAGCCAGGAAAACGGCCTTCATTTCTAGCAGGTTGATGTGGAGGTACGTAGTTTTCTGATTCTGACCAGATGCCTGAGATCCTTTGGTTCAGAATGTGGGGCCCCCCACCCTTCTTTTGACGCGTCCGAAAACAGAGTCAAATCTGGGGGGAGGACGAGAAGATCCACTCCCTTTCGAAGGTTCTCGTCGTTCAGCCACCACCGAAGGTCCGTCAGTTCCGTGGATCCTATAGGAACCAGAAAGTCCGGAGAATCGGAGCCTTGATTCCACCGGGACTTTAACCACCATTGCAGGGATCTTATCCTGAGGCGGCCGTTCGGAACTAGACGTGCCAGGGAGGATAAGTGGCCTAGTAGATGTAACCATGATTGGGCTGGAAGCTCTTCCAGCCTGAGGAAAGGTTCTGCGACCCTCCTCAGCCTTGCTATCCTGTTGTCTGATGGAAAGGCTTTGTGGAGATCAGTGTCTAATATCATGCCTAGATATACCAGTCGTTGCGTCGGAAGCAGAGAGGACTTCTCGAGATTTACCATGATCCCCCCAGATAACGGAGGAGACGTATGCCGTTCCTGTGCGCCCAAGACGAAATCAGTGTGAACACTGGTGAACACCTGAGGTGCTGTGGAGAGACCGAAACACAGCACCTTGAACTGGTAGATCTTGCTGTCTAGGTTGAAACTCAAGTACTTCCTGGAAGACGGATGGATTGGGATCTGGAAGTACAGTACGCGTCCTTCAGATCCAGTGTGCACATGAAGTCTTGCGGTCTCACTGCAAGTCTGACCCTGTCCGCTGTCTCCATGCTGAACGAAGTTTGTTTGACAAACTTGTTCAGAGCTGAGAGGTCGATGACCAGTCTCCAGCCTCCAGACGCCTTCTTTACAAGAAAGAGTCGACTGAAGAAGCCTGGGGAGCCGTCGTCGACCTCCTGGAGAGCATCCTTCTTGAGCATGGTCTCGACTTCTGCCTGAAGGGCTAACCCCTTTGCTGATCCCATGGCATAGGAGTTCAGCGACACTGGATTCGCTGTCAGGGGAGGTAGAGATGTCGTGAATGGGACGCGATAACCTTGGCCGATCACGGAGGCCGTCCAAGAATCGGCCCCAAGTTGCTGCCACCTGTGCACGCAACTTTTTAGGCATCCCCCCACAGGTGGACATGCAGGGGGATTGCCGATCCTAGCGCTTGCGGCCTCGGCCGCTGCCCCTAGGATTCTTTCCTCCCCTAGAGGTCTTGCAGCGCCTTCTGTCCTTGGTTTGAAAGGGCTGCGGCTTAGACACCCCTGTCTTAGCTGCCGGAGCCTGCTTCGGTGTCTTGCGAGGCTGCTGTTGCTGTTGAGGCGCTGGAGGCTTGTAGGGCCGAGATGTAAGGGCCCTCTGGAGGAGAGAATCCTGATTCGATCTCCTCCACCTCTCAGCTGTTCGTTCTATCTCATTGGGCTCAAGCAGATCTCTCCCAGTGATGGAGGAGTGCCTGAGCCTGCAGACATCCACGGCAGGGACCTTCGGATGGAACCTCTCAGTCACTGCGTCGCGACGCTTGAGGATCGAGTTAGCCCACAGGTTAGTAACCTGGTGAGCGAGGAACTCGATCGAACGCGTGCCCAAGAGGAGGAAGGTCTCCAAGGCCTTCCTATTGCTCTCCTTGGACAGATCCTCAGAGCGCAATATGATGCCCAGAGATCCCAACCAAATGTCCAGCCACGAAGTTGCCTGCATGGCACTCTTCGCGACCTTCTCTAGGCTCAGGATCTCCGACACCGAGAATGTCACCTGCCGAGCGAAGAGCTTCTCGAGAGAAGTTCCCCTGGTCAGCTCTTCCACAGAATGGTGAAGTGGATGAGCCATAATGGACTCCCCCATGATCTCGAAGTACCTCCTCTGATGTACTCGAGGAGGCGGGAGGAGTTTGTGCCCGGCAGAAGAATGACCGGAGGAGGCGAGCTCGGAGAGCTGGGCTTCGACCCTGTCCCTGGCCCCCTTCACCCCTTTGGACCAAGGCAAAGCTGCGCTGGTCTTAGGGGGTTTCTGGGTGCCGTAGACTTGGTCTAGCACCGTGTCCTTGCCCTCTCGAGGGGCAGTCTCCGGCCCCTTAAACTTGTTGAGTTGCCTCATCAAGCTTAGGACCTGCCAGAAGGCGTGTTCTGACTCGAACTGGTCTCCTCCTTGCGGACTGGCAGCTAAGTCTCCGGTCCCCAAAGGCTCATCTTGGGGAGACACGTGGACATTCTCCCGGGGTCTGGTTGGCTCTGGACGGATCCTGGATGACGATTTAGGAATCGTCTTGGAGTCCTTGCGCTCCCTCCTAGGAGGAATACAGGACTCCAGCAAAGAGGTCCGGAAGGGAGCTTCCTCGCGAGAAGTTTCTCTCCTAAGAGGAGGGGTTCCTCCCATTGGTGCCGTGGGAGACACCCCTTCCTCACTGGATTCTCCTGAGGACGGAAAAACCTCGTCCACGGGAGAATGAGAAACCGACCGCGAAGGGGAAGGAGCCTTCCTGACGGACCTCTTGGGAGCCAACTTCTCCCAGGAGAAGTCACCACGAAGTCCACTCCTCTCCTTCTCTTCAGCGGGGATGAGTTTGCCGTTGGTTTAAGTCCCAAATCAACGAGGGCAGGCTTCACAGCCTGAACCACTGCGTTCATTAAGTGACGGAACCAAGGCTGACGGGTAACTGACACAGTGTCAGTTATCCCTGCTGGAGGGAAGGGGATCTCCTGACCCTTCGGAGTGGACACCACAGGGCCTGCCTGAAAAGAAGAAAAAGAATGTTGCATGGACCTCTCCGTAGATCCTTCCTGGTCCTGATCCTGGTAGGTAATCCTACGCTTGCACGGTGGCGATCCAGAGGAAGATCTGGAAGTCCGTGTCCCTATCAGTTGGCCGCGCTGATGATCCCTGCGAGAATGGGGATCGCGGCGGCGCTCACGTGAAAGAGCATTCGAGGGATCGCACGCGGGTGATTTCCGAAGCACGGGCGCATTGCCGTGTGGAGAAGAATGCGCGTGGGCGCGCTGGCGAGTGGCCGCGTGAGCGAGCTGGCGAGTGGGCGCGCGGGCGAAGGGACGCGTTGGCGAGGGAACGCGTTGGCCCGCACGTGAAGGTGAGCGTGGGCGCGTAGGTGAAGGGGTGCGCTGAAAACTAGGCGACCGCTGGTGGCGCGTAGGAGAACGACGATGTTCGGGAGAGTAATGTCGCGAGCGACTTGGCGAGCGTTTGCCAGGCGGAGAGCGCTGGCGCGTTGGCGAGCGATGTCGCGTGGACCCCTGAAAACGCAACGGAGAACGACGGCGCGTACCACGGACAGGCGAACGACTGCGCACAGGCGATTTATCGCGCGGGCAAGTCGGAGATCTGGGGCGATCAGCTTGAGGAGGACGTTGGCGCTCAGGAGAGCATTTGCGCACAGGCGAGCGTTTGCGCACAGGCGAGTGATCGCGTGGGCGCGCAGGAGATCGTTGGCGCGTAGTAAGATTACTGTGCGCATCCGCAGAGATGGAAGGAGACGAACGCGCAGGCGAACGCTCGCGTACAGGAGCTCTAGATGGGCGCACCAGAGAGCGCGTGCGCTGTTGCGCAGAAGCGGAAGGGCGCGCAGGGGCGCGAGGACGCGGCGACGGGAAGGAAACCTTGCCTAAGTCCGGATCTGGCGATCGTGGACGCGGTGGCGATCGTTGGCGCGCATCAGGAACAGGCTGCGTAGTAGCGCGGCTGCGCACAGGAGAACGAAGGTGCGCCTTGCGCACATCAGGAACATGAGGGCGCTGCTGATTCACAGGAGAACTGCGAGAAGGGGAGCACTGGCGAGCAGGAGCGCACTGGCGAGTTGAGTCCGAAGACTGTAACTCTGGAGAGCGCTTGTGCGCTACTGCACGCGAACGCGCAGGTGGGCACGCAGGGGAACCCTGACGCGAAAGGGACTTACCCATACTGTGGGTAGAGTCCCTTTTCCCCGAAGGGATCGGTGCCAGTCGGATGACAGGGTGAGATCGCGCCCAAAGCGCATCTGCAGCGAGGAACGGAGAAGGCAGGTCGGAAGGTCTGGCAGGCAAAGGAGATCGCAAACGACCTGCGGAAAGGTCAAGGGACGATACTGCGACGGTCTGCTTCTGGGGAGCAGGTGAGGACGATCCGAAGAGGCGCCTCCTAACTCCCTTATAGGGAGAAGGAAGTCCTCTGCTGCGGAGAGGCCGACGGGCCTTACGGCGAATTCGACCTCGAGGAAGGGCGTCCAAGTCATCCGTCCTCCGAAGAGGAGTCTCTGTCAGCGTGCTCCCCCGAGGGGGAGACCCGCCAGCAGGAGAGACCGTGGGACTCCCCTCCCCCCTCGAAGGATGTTCGGAGGGGGGAGGAGAGCCTTCAGCAACGTCCGCAACAGGCGCAGCATCAAGGGTTTGACCAGACCCGTCGGAAGGCCCTGCCAAGACAGTGTCAACAATATCCGAAGGGAGTACCTCGGGTATTACCGGCGACTGTTTGACCGCAGCCGCCTGCTGGATCAGGTCAAACAGGGCTTCCTTGGAAGGCGAGCCCTTAAGCCCCAAGGAAGCCCAAAGCTGGAACAAATCATCATTAGAGACAGTTTGGTCATACAGTATTCATTAAAATCCAAAATATCCTCCCCCGGAGAAGAAGAGGGAGCTGCCACGCTAAGGGAGGCAACGCCCTCTCCCGCACCCTGAGGTCGGGAAACACCACTAGGGCCTGCGCTACCACTCGACGGTCTCTCACGAGAGACCGATCGAGTGGGAGCTTCGGGCGGCGGAAGAGGAGTCCTTAGAGCCTTCCTTCTTCAAGGCTACCCCTAAAGGAGAACGGTCTCTCTTGGACTTCTTCTTACGCCGACGGCCGAACTTCTCCCACTGGGAGGCAGACCACTCCCTAAACTCACTGCAAGTATTCTCTCTCTCACACCGTTGACCTCGGCACTGCTGGCAAAGGGTGTGAGGATCGGTGTCCTCCGCTGACTTGAAGGTCCCACAAGGGCGGCCAGCGAGTCCAGGGCACTTGCGCATAGCGATGATAACGGTCGAGGCCAACTTCTAAACACACAGAACTAGAAGAAGCAAAAAAAAACAAATTAAGGCTGTCAATAACGAGGACGAAGACAGAAACGTCTGTACTTCGTCCGAGCCAAAAGTAAAGAGAGACAACTCACCAGTGTGTGGGGGGGGAGGGGTAGCAAGCTATCCCTTCCCTACCCCCTGCTAACTAACGGGGGGGGTAGTTAACCCTCGTTAAAAATCTAATGGCTCGTCATTTCAGCGACGCCGAAAGTAATACCCTATGTAAATAGCGTGGTTTGTATTTCGGTTACGGAACAACTAATATGTGAAGGAGAGGGTTCGAGATCAGGACACGCTTTGCCCTTGGCCGCACTCCTGACACGATTAGATGAAAAATCGTGAGAAGAATCGGCGGGCGATTCTGAGCGCCCGCGGTGGGAAGCGCTTATTACGCTTTGAAGAGCTCTCTTGCGACAAAGAGCGAGAACATAATGTAGCGCTCTTTTTCTTGAAGTGCTTAAATGATCCCTCGCGAGAGGAAGACGACAGTGAGGCAGAACAATGACGAGAGGAAGCACTCTTCTTAGGTTTGCGCCGAAAGCGCTTAAAGTCTCGAGGCGAGATGTCTCGTGAAGAGACAGAATGCGAGGAAGAGCAAGAACGATGATATCTCTTCTTCCTATATCGCCTGTCTCTCTGGAGAGAACGTCTAGGCGAAGGAGAGTGAGCGCTCCTTTTCCTCTTCTCTCTCCGAAGAGGGCGAGGATGGTGATGAGGAGGCGGTACTGCGAAGTTTGCGCTTGCGACGCTGTGATATTGTAGAAGTGCAAACGGTGCGAGAAGTTGGCGCCGCAGGAGCTGAATTTACTACATCCACTGAAACTTCAGCGGGCGCCGACTGAGTTGACGGGATGTAGGTGAGGTCCGGAACTCCCAAGGGTTCCAAAACAGAAAGGACCTGAGGCACAACCTTACCCGCGGGGAACTGGTTCCAAACTTCCTCCGAAGGAGAACCAGGAAGTCCAAGGGAAGGCCATACCGCTCGTACATGATCTGGAATGGAAGCGGTAACGGAGACATTCTCGGTGGCAGAAAACATTGCCCCACTAGGGGAGGCAACGGGATCCGCCTGACCAAGAGGAATGGGGGTTAAATCAATGGTGCCACTCTTCCTTGACTTCCCTCCAGGAGGAGGGAGGAAATGAAGAGTCCGAAGGGAGAGAACGAGAGGCCGAAGAAGAGGCCAGAGACTCCTTAACTTTCGACGGCAAACCTGGAGGTAACGAGTCCCTCTTGGATTTTTTCTTCTTCCTCTTCCCAAACTTCTCCCACTGAGAGGACGACCGCTCTCTACATACTTGGCAGGGGGAGCCTTCAGAACACCTATGACCTCTGCACCCAGGGCATAGGGAATGAGGATCCACCTCCAGCGGCAACACAAAGGTCCCACAGGATTTCGGGGGCACCCCGGGACACTCCCTCACAATAGAGGACATCACATCCAACAAAGAAAAAGAATTGATCAAAAGCACAAAAAAAGAAAGGCTAGTCTGCCAGTCAAACAAAAGCAGGAGCAGCGGTTTACCACTGCGACGGCTAGAATTCGATTGAAGGTAAACAGTAGCTACCAACCAGCAGTCCCCCACCTCTAACAGGTGGATAACTACAAGCCCGGTCGTTACGAACTTGTTAAGGTTTTTCTGCCGTATTTTCCAGCTCGCGCTAGAATATCTCCTATAGGAAGAATGAGGGCTTGTATCAGTGTAGGGACAAACATTGTTTACTTTTGCGAGACTGATTGTGGGTCACTGTTTGTGTGTTGTTTGCATTTGCTTTTGAGAGCAGTGTTGTTTTGTCTGACAATTATTAACAAGCTTTTTCAACCAATTACAGTACAGTAAGTGCTTCCAAATATTTATGCAAAAGTTCCCATATATTGTTATAAAATAGCTATTTTTTCACCCTTTTGTTTTAGTTCCAGCATGACTACCCTCAAAAGAACACGTTTCCAAGAGGGAAGTTCGATCTATTTCAAAATTTAGTTTAATTTCACCTATTTCGGTACTAGATTATATTAGAATCACTCTCCATTCACTGTACAATTTAGCTATTGTTGCTCATATGAAAGTAAAAAATATCATCAAAATAATAACCAATATGGTTGGCGTGCATAAAACATCCATGTACAGTATTATTATAGAACATGGGAAAACTTTACTATAAATGAAATGGGAGTATATACAGAAAAACTACCGTTCTCTTCAAAAATTACCTTTATTTCAGTCGTAAATGAATAGTTAATAAGATACACCTTAATATATCCTACGGTAATGGGGGCCGCCCAGTGGGAACCAGGGGCTTTCGGTGGGGAAAATTTAACTTGTGAATCAATAAATAATGGCAAAAATAACCATTTCTTCTCTATACTTTATTCTCTAGAACGCATAATAAATCAACGAAAAATTGCATAAAATATGGGGATCCTCTTCCCTGAAATATTTATTTCACTCTTTTAAATTTTAAAATTTGGACATATTTGCTACCATTTGCGAGTTTGTACATAGCCTGTTGCTCGATAACGACTTTATACTTCCTGTGCACAAGCCATCTTTCCACTTTTTTTCTACCAATGGAATTAGTCCTGTTCATTCATTTGTAAATAGTTCCTCTTCCTTCCTTCCCCTACCATATGACGAAGTTTACCATATTTGGGCGTGTATGTATGCTTGAGTGTGACGTGGGCAGTTGTGACATACTGTACCCAGTTTTCTTACGACAAATCCTCAGTTCCTTTATAGCCGTTTTACGTGATGGGTGTCCGTTATGGAGCCCAAACATAAAGTGTAATGGCTGCCATTATGGTTATTTCAATGCTGTAGCCAAGTTTCACAGTGAGTATCATGGTACAGTACTCCTGGTGTAGTTACTAATTTTTTAAAAGCTCATTATGATATCCCTCGAAGGTTAAAGTGTCCCAAACGCAATTCTGGTATGGATTTATTTGTGATCTACTTTATCATAATGTATGGATTTATTTGATTTACTTATAAGGATTTATTAATGATTTACTTAATCATAATGTAAGGATTTATTGGTGATTTACTTGATTATAATGTACGGATTTCTTTGTGATTTACGCTATCATAATGTAAGGATTTATTAATGATTTACTTCATCGTAATGTAAATATTTATTTGTGATTTACTTCATCATAATTTAAGGTTTTTTTTGTGATTTACTTTATCATTATGTAAGGATTTCTTTGTGATTTACTTAATCATAATGTAAGGATTTATCTATGATCTACTTTATCAGTATAAGGATTTAATTGAGATTTACTTTTAGTTTATGACCAAGTAATGGGGGTCTGGGGGGCTTGCCCCTGGCTAGGTCTGTGGCCTGGGAACTACTAGGTTACGCTAGGTTGGTTTGTTAGGTTCTGTCGCCTTTTACAAATTTTGTTTTGGCACACCAAAAGTCCCAGATTCCTACCCGTGTACATCGGGAAGGGGGGACAATAACGGTAGAATGGCTCATTTGCAGTGGAAATAAAGGTCAAATCAGTTGAAAGCACACTATTTATAGTATAAACAAACGGTTTTTCCAAATAGAAATGTTGTCCATGATGTTCTATAACTTGACTGATGTACAACTTGCCAGAACAGGAAAACGAAATATTTGCAAGCGAAGTGTGGCACAAAGCAATGACCAAATGACATAAGTGGTTTGCCTCAATAATCAGGGTCAGAAATGGATAAAACAAAAGGTAACCTGTTAGATTGTATGTGGTGTACGATTTTGGCTAGAAATTAACTTATGTAATTAGTCCCAAGAAACTATACTGATTCAACTAGCGAGAAAGAGAGCAGACCAAATGTACTTCATAGAACAATTCCAACGTCCACTCACAAACCAAATTCTCTGAGAAATCCATTTATATAGCTTCTGTCCTCTGTTCTGCAAATCCGAGGCTTCATGACGTTGTTACAGTCAATGAAATTGTCAGTTTCTTCCCCACGACCCTTTGGTCTCTTTCTGACCACATTGATGAACAATACTTAGACGTTTGACGTTTGTGAACCCTCACTGGAATCACTGACACAGCTGATCGTTTGTAAACAATAACCTCGGCCGGGCTCGGCTTAAATTGAAAGTCTATGTTATTTTTTTTTAAACAGATCTTTTAAATATTTTACTTCTTTTTATATTTTGATTTTTAAGTCTAGACCATGCAAAATTGATTTATTATTTAAGTTATAAGCTATCGCCATTCGTTTTTTTTCTGAAGTCTATGCGACACCGACTACCTTAGATCAATAAATCTGAAAACAGTGCACTTTGATTTGTAGGACTTAGATCAGCTAGATGTTGCCTTTATGATTTATATATTTATGCTTCCTTTTACGCAGCAATAAAGAAAGTCCCTTCCAGTAAAACGAAACCATAAAAAAATTATATGTCTATCAATTACTCTTCCCTTACCTTTCACATCTGTCATGGTGATACGCTGGTGCGATGAATTTACTGAATTCACTAAATATGTCACAAACATGAGATAAAATTTGTCTCATTTTGAATACGAAACTTGCTCTGGGGGTATGATACGTGTAACCAAAATTATCCCCCATTCTGACGTTTTCAAATGCTTCCTGATCTAGAAGCTCATGTATACTACTAGACTATTTTCCACCTCTTGCGAACTGTAATTGATTATCTTAACTTGCGAAGTCTAGTCACAGTTCGCAAAAACTGACTAAGAGTAAAATGTGCAAATAAAGCTCATACATTAAGCAAAGAAACAAGATCTTGACTAGACTGCTCGTCCAGTTTAACCAGCAACTGGAATACTGCTGGAGAGATAATGTCTGGACTCTGGAAGCAATGTAAAGTGAAGCGGTTCACATACAAAAGATACCAGTTGTTTTCATTATTTATTTTCTATAATGATGGAGGATATCAGACAAGTTACGCTATTATGACATTACACAGGAGACAATTACATAGACCTATTGCTAAATAAATATTGGAGAATTTTATAGAGATATTTCATTTGTCTGGCAGAGTTGCGCACTGGCAGCTACTATTGATTTCATAGTCACGTGCGTCGCTGTCTTTAAACCTATGAGGTTTTATTGCCTTCTTATTGGTTTAGTATTACATACACACAGACACACATCTATATTCATAGAGAGAGAGAGAGAGAGAGAGAGAGAGAGAGAGAGAGAGAGAGAGAGAGAGAGAGAGAGAGAGAGAGAGAGACGATTTTAAATTAATACTTGGGGCAGAGTCACACAGCAGGCTGTTTCCCCCAGACACGAAACCGAAATTAATAGAAGGATAAGCATGGTATGGAGAGCTTTTAGTAAACAAACGAGATTATGAGGGGAAGAATGCCACTTTCTCTAAATAGAAAATTATTTCATCAGATGGTCCTACCAATATTAACTTAGGCATAAAAAACTTGGAGCCTAGCTAATGCCTAAGAATATAAGCTAGTTACACCCAAAAGAGCTATGGAAAGAATAACTATGGGAATAACACTACAAGACAGAAAAAGGTAACATAGATACCGAGCAAACTAGTGGAGGTTATTCTTACAACGTGTAAGAAAGGCCAGGATATACATGAGAATGACTGATAATAAAACGGATTTTGAGCGAAGCAAAAAATCTATTTTTGGGTGAGATAGCCATGGCGTCCTGATGGAAGGTTCCTTTTTGGTAGCTTCCTTGGGTAAATAACTACTAAGATATTCCCAGAGAATTTAACCACAGGTTATCACAGAATTCTAACTTCTGGAGCGAGTATCCTAAAGGTTTCCCTTTTAAGACATCGTATATCAACAGGGGACGCATGTATTAACGCGCCACATAGCTATCTACACCCCGAACAGAGTTAATGCTTCGGTGTGTAAGGGCTGAGAATAGCTGGGAGCCGTTCCATAGCTAATCTCATCCGTGGCTACTTCTGGTACTCGAGACGTAAACAAACGGGCGCCATTGCTTAAATGACGTCACGACCGTCTTCATCCTGAAGCCAGTTGCTTGCCGATCACCATGATACAGCAGAGCAGGGTGGGACCTAAAAACTGGACGAAGTAGCAGGGAGGGTCCATCAGGACGCCATGGCTATCTCACCCAAAAATAGATTTTTCGCTTCGCTCAAAATCCGTTTTTTGGGCTCAAGCCATGGCGTCCTGATGGAAGAATACCAGAGAATCAATGTATCGTGGTAGATTTTCCCCTATTAGTAAGTGCCAAAGGCTTTAACAAAATAGCATAGTAATCTTAGTAAAGAACCGTAGGGAAGAATCTTCCAGCACCCCTTGGCAGTGAAGTTCCCATGGGCCATGCCGACGTCAAAGTGGTATTGAAGGGCTATTCACCCTGATAGAAGAACTTGAAGAACTTGGAGATGAAGCTGAATGTTTGGTATTTGTATAGGAACATTCTGAAAAGTAGACCAGTGGTGGTTGGACACTGTGTGCTGAGAAGGTTGGTTTCATCTCCGGGGTATGAAGAGTAAGTATTCGTATTGGAACATTACATAATCAGAGTGAATATAAATTAAGAGTTAGTATCTTAATTTCTCCATGAACCATAAGGAAAAGGGGATAATAAAACTATGACAGGCATGTATTTCATAGTAAGTAGGAGCTGATTGAGACGCACAGGTAATAAAATAGAAATTTTATTTCACAAATGCAGAAATTAAATGAATTGCAGCAATAAGTAAAGTTCATTTACAGTAATTATAATGTACATAGTAATAAAGACTTGCTCTTGAATCTGAAAAGGAATTTCAAATTTATTAGTAGGCACTCGTTCTCGAGGAACGTCAGTCTTTGATTAAAACACATCATGCTCAGGGCATGCGGCACTTGTGTGACAACTATGACATTTCACCTGGGATAAGAACAGTTATAAAAGCACTAAGTGTTTTCGACATCACTATGTATCGCTCGAGGGTCAACATAGGCACCCGAAGAGTTAGAGTTCCAAGTAACTCACTGTTCTATGCAGAGTTAGGTGCAGGTTTCATAACACTACCTGCGGCTACCACAAAATGTTTGACTTCGTGCACTTGTTTCGCATAATGTTTAAAGAAAACGCGCGAGGACTTCCAGCCTGTGAAGCTTTTAAGGCTTTCAAAGTCCATACTCTGAAAGAAATTCAGAGATGATGCAACTTTCCTAGGATCATGACCGGCGGGTGTACTGTCAGGATCCGCTCTGCGAATGAAGTAGGTGATTTTCGCTCTTAATTGTTTCAGTGACAGGTCGCTGCCCGATGTTTCTCCTTTGAAGAGTTGGCCTCCACCAAAGTTCGAAGTTCTACGAAGATAGACCTTGAGGCTCTCTACTGGGCATAAAGAGACATCTTCCTTCAGGGGGCATATTCTCCAGGGGCCCCATCTTTGGGTGGGTAATTCATTTTTGGCGAGAAACGTCGGATCAGGGGAGAGGGTAATGTCTCCTGTATCAGTAAACAGGATGTGACCCTCTTCTCTTGATAATGCCACTATTCTATTTCGCTGACTCGGGCTCCCGAAGCAAGAGCAAAGAGAAATATAACTTTCTGAGTCAGATCCTTGAGAGGGCATGAATCATTATCCCAGTTGGAGGCGAAATGGAGCACCTTGTCTAGTGACCAGGAGATCGGTTTCGGTGGGGGTGCTGGGCGTAGACGAGCACATGCTTTCGGTAGTTTATTGAAGATGTCGCTGGACAGATCAATTTGGAAGGCATACAGAATTGGTCTGGTCAAGGCCGATTTGCAGGTTGAAATCGTATTGGCTGCTAATCCTTGTCCATGAAGGTGAATGAAGAAGGACATGCAGAAATCAATTGTGATTTCTTTAGGATTTTTTGTCTTGACGAAAGAGACCCATTTTCTCCAGGATGATTCGTATTGCCGTCTTGTGGATTCGGTCTTGTATTCCTCGAGGAAGTCTAGACTTTTCTTCGAGATCCCAAACCTCTTCTTTGCGGCTAGGAAGAGAAAATCATGAGATGAAGGTCCTTGATTTTCGATGATGAAGCGAAGACAGTCGACTTCTGTACTTGTTGGGAGAGAACTGGGCCCGGGAGAGGGATCAGCTTGGGCTGCAGCTCTAGGACCAGGGGGTACCAGTTGCTCCGGGGCCACTTGGGAGCCACTAGGGCCGCTGTCCCTTTGAAGGTTCTCAGTTTGGAGAGGACTTTCAGCAGAAGGTTGGTGGGAGGGAACAGGTAGATCTTGGACCATCTGTTCCAGTCCAGTGACATGGCATCCACTGCTTCTGCCTTGGGGTCCTCGTACGGGGCCACATACCGAGGAAGTTGATTGTTGTCGCTCGTTGCGAAGAGATCTATCTGAAGTTCTGGGACTTGGTGAGAGATGAAGGAGAATGATCTTGCGTCTAGAGACCATTCCGACTCTATCGGGTTTGTTCGAGATAGAGCATCCGCTGTCACGTTGCGGAAACCTTGTAGGTGAACTGCAGACAGGTGCCACTTCTTCTTTTCTGCCAGACGGAAGATTGGGAGAAGCACCTGATTTATCTGGGGCGATCTTGAGCCTTGGCGATTGAGACATCGAACTACCACCGAGTTGTCTAGGGTTAGACGAATGTGGATCGAGGGAGGCAGGGAGAGTTTCTTCAGAGTTAGAAGGACCGCCATGGCCTCCAAGATGTTGATGTGGAACGTCTTGAACAGGGGAGACCAGGTGCCTTGAGCCTGTTTTTGGTGGGAGTGACCTCCCCAACCCTCCAGCGAAGCGTCCGTGTGGATGTTGAGTGATGGAGGTGGGTGTTGAAGAGGAATGGACCTTTTCAGGGCCTTTGCTTCCGACCACGGCTTGAGGAGAAGTCGAAGTCTGTTTGGGAGCCGTCTCTTGAGGTCTCTTCGAGCGATGGATGCAGAACGTCTCCAGACTCCCGCGGCATCCTTTAGCTGTGCACGAAGCACTGGGTTTGTTACTGAGGCGAACTGTAGAGAGCCTAGAACTCGTTCCTGCTGGCGTCTTGAAATCCGTTTGGATTTTAGTAGTCGCTTGACAGACCCTGCTATTTCCTTCCTTTTCTTCTGGGGGATGGAAAGGCGGTGTGACTGAAGGTTCCATTGGATTCCTAACCACTGGAACTTCTGAGCTGGAGAGAGGCGAGATTTCTTCTCGTTTATCTTGAATCCCAGGTGTTCTAGGTACTGGGTGACTTTGTTGCAGGATTTTACACAATCCTCGGGCGATGGAGCCCAAACTAGCCAGTCGTCGAGGTAGGCCATCACCTGGACGTTTCGGAGGCGGAGCTGTTGTACTATGGCGTCCGCCAGCTTTGTGAAGATCCGAGGGGCCACATTGAGGCTGAAGGGCATGGCCCTGAAGGCGTAGCTTTTCCTTTGGAGTCGAAATCCTAGGTAGGAGGAAGCGTGATGGTTCATTGGAACGTGCCAGTAGGCATCCGCCAGGTCTATGGAGACCGTGTAGGAACCTCGAGGCAGAAGGGTCCTTATTTGTTGAAGAGTCAGCATCTTGAACTTGTCGTTCACTATGAACTTGTTGAGGGGGATAAGTCCAGAATGACTGAGTTTGTCGGAGTCTTTCTTGGGGACACAAAACAGTCGTCCTTGGAACCTGGTGGACTTTACCTTCCTTATCACCTTCTTGTTCAAGAGATCTAGGACATATTCTTCCAGAAGGGGGGTTGATTGTTGGAAGAACTGCTGGAATGTTGGGGGTGGTTGAGTCCAACTCCAGCCTAGACCCTTCTTGACGATGCTGTGCGCCCAGGGATCGAAGGTCCAACGATCCTGGAATTGGCGGAGTCTTCCTCCCACCGGAAGCACTTCATTGCTTCTGGTGTCCCGAGGGCTTGCTGCCTCGGCCGCTAGCTCCCTTTCCTCCTCTGCCTCTGGAGGGACGGCGAGATGCGTCTCTGCCTGCACCTCTGTTTGAGCCTCTACCTTTGGGACGAAAGGTAGTCGTCTGTTGCTCGAAAGCAGGGGTGAAGACCGGTGACTGTGACAACACCGGTTGGGTGACCAGTTGAAAGGTCTGTTGTGGCTGAGCTGCCACTTGGGAGGTAGCGGGTCCCGGAAACTGACGTCTTGGTTGACGTTGCTGGGGTTTCTGTTTTGAGGCTTTCCTCTTAGGTTGAGGTCCGTCGTCCTGAGAGGGTTTTCTCTTCTTTGACATGCCCCATTTGTGGAGAAGGTTCCTATTCTCCGTGGCGGCTTTGTCTGTGACCTCCTTCACAAGGTCAGAAGGAAAGAGGTGTTTGCCCCAGATGTTGGAGGAAATCAGCCTCCGGGGTTCGTGTTTCACAGTGGCACCTGCGAACACGAATTCACGACAGGCTCTCCGAGCCTTCATGAAGTGGTACAAGTCCTTCATCAGGGTTGCCATATGGGATTTGGCAAGTACCATGTAGTGGTCTGGTACTCTGGTGTCACAGGCCATAACTTCAAGTTGGACTTGGTGGGACATGGATGCTGCGAGCCTCTCCTTCGTATCTTGTTCCCGACGAAGGAGGTGATCGTTGAGCTTCGGGAGGTCTTCATTAAACTGACGTCCGGCGACGTCAGGATCTAGCTTTCCCACGACGAAAGTATGCTGGATGTCCTTCCAGTGTCGAGCGTCAGGGGGAGTAACTATGGAGAAGGGTCTGCACTCCTCCAGTGCAGGGCAGGCTTTCCCCTCTTCCACAGCTTTAAGGCACGCAGCGAAGGCCTTTTCCATGAATGGAAGTACCGCATCTTCAGGTGCGACGTAGGTAGGGTGCTTCTTGCTCAGGGCCGGAAGCTTAGAGCAGGTAAAACCCCTACTCTTGAACGTGTTGGCTAGCATAGCCTGGGCCTTCGCGAGATCGAACACTATCTCTTCTTTCGGTTCGGTCTCTTCTTTAGAGGCAGGTTCAGAGCGAAGTCGGACGTAACAGTCCGGGTAGGCCTCAAAATTGGGGAAGAATTCCACATCTTCCAGGGGGACCGAGCCGATCTTGTCGCTGACAAAGATTCTGCCGGTCGCTATCACCATATGCTCAGCATACCTCCATGGGTTGGCATGAGAGCAAGCGGGGAGATCCTTAACCGAGATCTTCTTCGGTTCTTTGGATCCTATCATGGACCTGATGAACTCCTGATTCTCCTTTAACTTGTCGTCCATGACGGCTTTAATCAACCGGAGCATTTCCTGAGTGGATGATGAGGGTTCCGAGGTCATGGAGGTAGACGGGAGAGACACTTCCGTCGGTGTAGGAGTAGGGGCGGAGATGGAAGGAGGAGCGACCTCTTGCTCCGACTCGGCGTATTCCACCTGGTCTTCTTCATCTTCGGCTCCTTGAGCCATGAGGGTCTTCTCTGTACCCTCCGAGACATCCGACATGTGTTCGTCATCATCGGAATCTAGGCGGCAATCGTGCATGGACTGGGCCATGACTACATCAGGTTCCACCGTAATTTGGACAGTGGGGATCAAATCCTTGGGCACCACAGAATCAGGGGAGGCCTTTGGGAACAGCAGTGACCTCAATTCTTCAGTGGCCAGGTACGGTCCGGTGGCATTCTTCTGGAAGCCACGCACCCATTTGCGTAGCTTCTCTCGAGCAATGTCCCTGATCTCCGCTGAGGGAGAGTTATGGAAGCCATCAGCTATGTGAGCCTGGCAGACCGTACAGTTCAGCGGGTCCCAGAATTTCAAATCCCCTTTCTTGTTAGCACAAGGGGCATGAGTCCTGCAAGCCGTATGCCCGTAGAAGTGCGGGCGTTTCACAGCGCAGAAGTCGAAGTCACACTTCATCTGCTCCTCCTGTGGAAGAAAGAGAAAATGAGTATGGGGGGAGTCATAAGAATGGCTCTTAATCTAAGTTAATATTAATCATTAATTTTTAACTTAATGAAGGGTGTGATGCATAGAGATTGAAGTAGTAAAGAAAACATACTCCATGCATCTCGCCCGGCTGGCTACCGCAAGCTTTATCCTTGGATACTCCGAGATGGCCGAAGGCACAGGATAGTATTCCTTAGAAGTCCATAGGGCAATGGAATTCCATGGAAAATGCCAAGGATAAGTTTGGGACCGAGGCCACTTAGTCCCAAATTAGGGGGCTAACAGGTCCCTTAGGGTAACTGCTTCCGGCAACCAGCCGCGCTAAGATACACGCAGCATGCTGGAATTTTGAAGAGTGCAAAGAGACAGCATGATTACTAATAGAACAGTACCAAGGCACTGATCTAAGAGCGTAAACAGGCCATCTGTTTGCGGTGCAGGGCTATCAGTATTCATATGATAGCTAGTAGAAGGGGGTGCAAGTAGTCTTGACGCCTCCGGGGGGTTCCGGCAGACCTCCGGCACGCCGGAGGCCGCTCCAACAGAGTTTCTGGCATTAGAACAGACAATATGTAAGTCAAGAGTAATACCAGGGTGGCGGCCGTCGGCACAACGGCGGCACGCCGGCAGGGGAGCGGCGGCTCCGGCAGTCGGAGGATGCCGGATTGGTGACAGGGACAAGGATGGTTATAGCGGAACCAGGTTGCCAGCAGTGGATGCCGGCACTCCGGTGGCCGACTGGCAGGCGGACGGCGAAGGCTAGGAGGAAGGAGGAGAGCCATCGGCAGGAGCCGGTGGCGGTCGGCAGTCCCCCGGCACGCGGGGGGCTGGCGGCATGAGGGTAAGGGGAGAGTCACCAAGGTGGGAGGCGGGTATCGCCGACAGTGGAGGCGGCAAGGGACCGGCACCCGGATAGTGAGAGAGACAGGGGGAGGGATGTAAGAAGTCCAGTCATGGACTCCCAGACATCCCCCCCTGAGAGGGTGTACCCATGATAGAGGCTGGCTCTATCACCCAGAAGCAGGGGTCTCAGAGGACCGGGAGCTAGGGTAGCCCAAGGGAGGGCTAGGGGACACCCAAAGAGGGGGAGACCTCTACATGCAGAACACATCCAGTGGCTAACCCCATAGGACACTATGAAGGGTATATGTACCAGAGCGGACTGCACATAGAAGCTCCAGGTAGCCCTATCACTCCACCCTAAGGAGGAGTTGTAGGACAGGGGACAGATGGGTATAGACTAACCTAAGTGTAGGCTAGGCTATACAAGAGATAGGTGGGGAGGGGAGAAGAGAAGAGTCTTCCATGGAAGGGGTTCTGTACCAGAGCGGCCACTAGGGAAAGGGAGGACACTCCCTAACCTAAGATAAGGCAGCCTGGCTGAAACGGTGCATGGGTACAGTTTCAGCAGGGGACAGAATAACCTTCCAAAACCTAACCTAGAGCAGGGCTAAAAGCCCTGAACTAAGAAAGATAGAAGACATATCGCTATCGCAGGACAGTCATAGACTAGTCCTAGCCATAGAGGAAGGGCTAGCCGTTCCTCACTCTCGGACGCAACCCTAAGGGGGGTTCATTCCCTTAGGGAGGACTGAGAGGCGATAATATACTCCGATAGGCGCTTGATCCCTTTACTTAGTAAGGGAATCAAGGCTAAACAGAGGGAATGCCAAGGGCAGGGGGATGAAGGAAGCATATAGGGGTCCTACAAGTAGGTTAGATTAGGAAGGGACACTAACTAACCTATCCCCTATATGGTCCCTGAAGGCGAAAAACACTTGCATCACAGTCGAAAGTATTGTAAAATAATGCCACTATCTTCATAACTTAGCCTAGGATCACTAATAAAATCATGCATGAACACTGATATAGGCGCTCTGGCCTGGGGGCTATAGTAGCCGACTGGTATGAGGTCAATCGATGACCGATAAAAAGCGTCAAAACACAATATAAAAGTTCCTAGCTATGAAGACTAAATAAACTAATGTTATCGATTAGTAAATGAGGCCGGAAGCGTTGTTGTGGCTAACTAAATAAGGCATGCATAACAACAACGACGCCATAAAATGGCGGGTCCGGTAGAGGCACAGCTCTGCCACAAAACAACAATTATCTCGGAAAGTAATATTTACTTTACGGTCAGAGCTTAACTAAACAATACTGGAACCTTGTACTCAACTTTCCAGAAGAAGGCGAGGCCGAAGGTAGCGACATAACGTAGATGCAAAGCGATAAGTAAGGCACAGGGAAAATCCGTCTAAGTAGGGCGAGCTACTGAACAAAGGATGAAGACGGTCGTGACGTCATTTAAGCAATGCCGCCCGTTTGTTTATGTCTCGAGTACCAGAAGTAGCCACGGATGAGATTAGCTATGGAACGGCTCCCAGCTATTCTCAACCCTTACACACCGAAGCATTAACTCTGTTCGGGGTGTAGATAGCTATGTGGCGCGTTAATACATGCGTCCCCTGTTGATATACGATGTCTTAAAAGGGAAACCTTTAGGATACTCGCTCCAGAAGTTAGAATTCTGTGATAACCTGTGGTTAAATTCTCTGGGAATATCTTAGTAGTTATTTACCCAAGGAAGCTACCAAAAAGGAACCTTCCATCAGGACGCCATGGCTTGAGCCCAAAAATCGACATTAAGAATAACAGAATTGGTCCCTAGAGACTGCAAAGCGAAAAAATGGATTTTGAGCGAAGTGAAAAATCTATTTTTGGGTGAGATAGCCATGTCATCCTGATGGAAGGTTCCTTCAATAGCTTCCTAAGGGTATATATGACTACAGTAGATATTCCAAGAGAATTAAACTAAAGGTTTCACAAAATTCTAACTTCTGGCACTAGGACCCATAAGGTTTCCCTTTAGGATATTGTATTATAACAGGGGACGTACGCTTGACACGCTACATAGCTATCTGCACCCCACAGCGTTAACGCTTCGAGGGGAAAGTGTGGCAAGTTATGGAAGGAGCCGTTACTAAGTTCTCCTCCTTCGTTACTGTTACGGTACTCTGTGACGTCATAACCGCCGCCATCTTGGTTGACGTTACCGTTGAGTGCCTTCCTCATTCCTTCAGGCGTTTAGGCCAGCCTCCATAATACAATAAGATTGGGAGGGGCCTGAATAGAGAAAAAGGGCGGGTCCATCAGGACGACATGGCTATCTCACCCAAAAATCGATTTTTCGCGTCCGTTTTTTGGACTCAAGCCATGTCGTCCTGATGAAAGTGTACCAGAGAATTAATGTATCGTGGATTTTTCCCTTTTGTATTGCCTTCGACTTCTAAACAATATTCCTTTGGTCTGATGACCATAGAAACCTGTGACATTTCCGTTACGTCACTACAGATAAGCATATACCATGTTACCGCTTCCTGCCCCCCCCCCCCCGGCAGGGAAGTCCTATTTGGACATAAGGAACATCTTGAAGTTACTTGATATAGGAACTCACCTAGTCTCGGAGATACCTGCCAGTCCCAGGGTCAGATAGAAGAAGGTAAGTACAATTGTGTTGGAACAAATCACCTTGGTCTAGATGAGTTTGTATCAATAAGGAACAATATTATAACACTGTTCAAACCATTATTCAAATAAGGAGGTAAATAAAATTCTCTAACAGTGTTTTTATTTCCATTGTGAGGGCGAAATGACAAGCACAGGTAAACAAATTCTATTTCATTTAAATAAATAAGAATTAGCATACAATAAGCAATAAATTGTAATGGAATGCAATTAGCAACATAGACTTGAGACATCAATAGAAATGGGTGTGGAATCTGAAAAGGAAAACTTGCCATTACACACATTAGTTCTAGAGGAACTATAAAGTCTTTCTAGAAAGTCTTATATACACTTCATGTTAAAAACTACATGTGTTTCTGTCTATGTGACTTCACCTTTTATATAAGAACAGTCCGTAGTGTCACAAGGTGGCACTTAAAATCACTATGTTTTGCACTAGGGTCAACACAGTCACCCATAGAGTTAGAGTCCCGAATAACTCACTGTTCTACGCAGCACTTAGCAGCAGGCTTTAGTACACTACCTGCAGCTACCACATACCGTTTGAGCTCGTGCACCTGCTTCGCATAGTGTTTGAAAAACACTCTGGAGGACTTCCAGCCAGTGAAAAAGCGAAGACTTTCGAAGTCCATCGACTGGAAGAAATTCAGGGAGGAGGCGACTTTCCTGGGATCGTGACCTGCGTGTGTACTGTCAGGATCCGCTCTGCGAATAAAGTAGGTGATCTTCGCCCTTAGTCGTTTGAGTGACAAGTTGGACCCTGAAGTTTCCCCTTTAAGGAGCTGTCCTCCGCCAAAGTCTGAAGTTCGACGAAGATAGACCTTTAGACTCTCCACTGGACATAAGAGAGACATCTTCCTTCAGAGGGCAGATTCTCCAGGGGCCCCACCTTTTAGTGGGTAGCTCGTTCTTGGCGAGAAACATTGGGTCAGGAAAGAGGGTAAGCTCGCCTGTTTCAGCGAACTGTATGTGGCCCTCTTCTCTTGATAAAGCCACAATCTCACTGACTCGGGCTCCCGAGGCGAGAGCAAAAAGGAAAATCACTTTTAGAGTCAAATCTTTCAGAGGGCAAGACTCGTTGTCCAGATTTGAGGCAAACTGGAGCACCTTGTCGATAGACCAGGAGATAGGTCTCAGAGGAGGTGCAGGACAGAGTCTAGCACATGCCTTTTGTAGCTTGTTAAAGATGTCGTCGGACAAGGCCGATTTGCAGGTAGTAATCATGTTGGCTGTCAAGCCCTGTCCATGAAGGTGAATAAAGAAGAACAGACAAAAATCTATAGAGATTTCCGTAGGATTTGTAGCCTTGACGGAGGACACCCATTTCTTCCAGGAAGACTCGTATTGCCTTCTGGTAGATTTGGTTTTGTATTCCTCTAGGAAGTCCAAACATTTCTTCGAGATCCCAAACCCCTTCTTAACGGCTAGGGAGAGAAAATCATGAGCTGTAGGTCTCTGGTTTTCCTTGATGAAGCGAAGACAGTCGACTTCTGAACTTGCTGGGATAGAACTGGGTCTGGCAGGGGAATTATCTTGGGTTGTAACTCCAGGATTAGAGGGAACCAGTGGCTCCGTGGCCACTTGGGTGCCACTAGGGCTGCTGTGCCTTGGAAGGTTCTCACCTTGGTGAGGACTTTCAGCAGAAGGTTGGGTGGAGGGAACAGGTAAATCTTGGACCATCTGTTCCAATCCTGGGACATGTTGTCCACTGCTTCCGCTCTGGGGTCCTTGTAAGGGGCTGTTATATTATTAATGATTATTTAATAATTATGATGTTAATATTGTTGAGAACGCTGCCAACAGCTACATGATTCCTAATGCTACCACTAGATGTCGGTGTGTATTGTTATTCATGTGTCCCGCTATATCCAATAAAGCTGAGTTGTAACTTGCGAGTTTCCATCATAAATATCACCTCCGATATATGGCATCAAGACATGGTGGCAGCTGACGGGATTAAAAACGACACCTAGAACTCACCAAGCAAATATTATGCAGTATAGGCCTTTTAGATATTGGCATTTTAAGCCTAAAAATACTGAGCATCCCTGACCGGCAAACATGGCTTCACCGACGGAAGGTATTGCAGCCCCAGCAAAATTCACTGCTAGCCTAGGGGCCGACAACGAACGTGAATGGAGGTCTTTTTGGGCTCAAGCCATGGCGTCCTGATGGAAGGTTCCTTTTTGGTAGCTTCCTTGGGTATAAAACTACTAAGATATTCCCAGAGAATTTAACCACAGGTTATCACAGAATTCTAACTTCTGGAGCGAGTATCCCAAAGGTTTCCCTTTAAGACATCGTAAATCAACAGGGGACGCATGTCTGAACGCGCCACATAGCTATCTTCACCCCGAACAGAGTTAATGCTTCGGTGTGTAAGGGTTGAGAATAGCTGGGAGCCGCTCCACAGCCAATCTCACTCGTGGCTACTACTGATACTCGAGACGTAAACAAACGGGCGCCATTGCTCATATGACATCACGCCCGTCTTCATCCTTTGTTTATTAGCTGCCCTACTTAGACGGATTTTCCCTGTGCTTCATTTATCGATTTGCATCTACGTTATGTCGCTACCTTCAGCCTCACCATCTTCTGGAAAGTTGAGTACAAGGTTCCAGTATTGTTTAGTTAAGCTCTGGCCGTAAAGTAAATATTACTTTCCGAGATAATTGCTGTTTTGTGGCAGAGCTGTGCCTCTACCGGACCCGCCATTTTATGGCGTCGTTGTTGTTATGCATGCCTTATTTAGTTAGCCACAACAACGCTTCCGGCCTTATTTACTAATCGAATACATTAGTTTATTTAGTCTTCATAGCTAGGAACTTTTATATCGTGTTTCGACGCTTTTTATCGGTCATCGATTGACCTCATACCAGTCGGCTACTATAGCCCCCAGGCCAGAGCGCCTGTACATAAGTGTTCATGCATGATTTTATTAGTGATCCTAGGCTAAGTTATGAAGATAGTGGCATTATTTTACAATACTTTCGACCGTGATGCAATGTTCTTTCGCCTTCAGGGACCATATAGGGGATAGGTTAGTTAGTGTCTCTTTCTAACCTAACCTACTTGTAGGACCCCTATATGCTTCCTTCATCCCCTGCCTTGGCATTCCCTCTAATTAGCCTTGATTCCCTTTCTGAGTAAAGGGATCAAGTGTCTAATGGAGTATTTATCGCCTCTCAGTCCTCCCTATGGGAATGAACCCCCCTTAGGGTTGCGTCCAAGAGTAAGGTTAGGCTAGCCCTACCTCTATGGCTAGGATTAGTCTATGACTATCCTGCGATAGCGATATGTCTTCTACCTTTCCTAGTTCAGGACTATTAGCCCTGATCTAGGTTAGGTTAGGAAGGTTTCTCTGTTCCCTGCTCAAAATGTACCCATGCACCGTTTCAGCCGATCTGCCTTATCTTAGGTTAGGGAGTGTCCTCCCTTTCCCTAGTGGCCGCTCTGGTACAGAAACCCTTCCTTGGAAGACTTCTCTCTACTCCCCTCCCCACCTATCTCTTGTATAGCCTAGCCTATGCTTAGGTTAGTCTATACCCATCTGTCCCCTGTCCTACAACTCCTCCTTAGGGTGGAGTAGTAGGGCTACCCGAGCTTCCCTGTGCAGTCCGCTCTGGTACATATACCCTTCATAGTGTCCTATGGGGTTAGTCTCTAGATGTGTTCTGCATATGGGGGGCTCCCCTCTTTGGGTGTCCCCTAGCCCTCCCTTGGGCTACCTAGCTCCCGGTCCTCAGTGACCCCTGCTCCTGGATGATAGAGCCTGTCTCTATCATGGGTACACCCTCTCAGGGGGGGGATGTCCGGAGTCCATGACTGAACTTCCTGCATCCCTCCCCCCCCCCCCCCCCCCGTCTCTCTCTCTATCCGGGTGCTGGTCTCTTGCCGCCTCCACTGTCGGCGATACCCGCCTCCTACCTTGGTGACTCTCCCTACCCTTGCCGCCAGCCCCCTGTGTGCCGGGGGACTGCCGACTGCCGCTGGCTCCTACCGGCGGCTCTCCTCCCTCCTAGCTTGTCGTCCGCCCGCCGGTCGGCCGCCGGAGTTCCGGCATCTATTGCCGGCAACCCGGTTCCGCTATAACATTGTCCCAGTCACCAAACCGGCATCCTCCGACTGCCGGAGCCGCCGCTCCCCTGCCGGCGTGCCGCCATTGTACCGGCGGCCGCCACCCTGGTATACTCTTGACTTACATATTGTCTGTCTTAATGCCAGAAACTCTGTCGGAGCGACCTCCGGCATGCCGGCGGCTTGCCGGAAACCCCCGGAGGAGTCAAGAATACTTGCACCCCCTTCTTCTAGCTATCATATGATACTGATAGCCCTATACCGCAAACAGATGGACTGTTTCCACTATTAAGATCAATACCTTGGTACTGTTCTGTTAGGGATCATGCTGTCTCTTTGCACTCTTCTAAATTCCAGCATGCTGCGTGCATCTTAGCACGGCTGGTTGCCGGAAGCAGTTACCTTAAAAGGAGGCCCTCTAGCCCCTAGTTTGGGACCGAATGATCTCGGTCCCAATCTTACCCTTGGTTTTTCCACGGAATTCCATTGCCCTATGGAACTCTAAGGAATACTATCCGGTGCCTTCGGTCTCTCGGATTATCCAAGGACAAAGCTTACGGTAACCAGCCGGGCGAGATGCATGGAGTATGTTCTCTTTACTATTTCAATCTCTATGCATCACACCCTTCTTTAAGTTAAAATTAATAATTAATATTAACTTAGTTTAAGAGCCATTCTTATGACTCCCCCATACTCATTTTCTCTTTCTTCCACAGGAGGAGCAGATGAAGTGTGACTTCGCCTTCTGCGCTGTGAAACGCCCGCAGTTTTACGGGCATACGGCTTGCAGGACTCACGCCCCTTGTGCCGACAAGAAAGGGGATCTGAAGTTTTGGAATCCACTGAACTGTACGGTCTGCCAGGCTCACATAGCTGACGCCTTCCATAACCCTCCCTCAGCGGAGGTCAGAGACATTTCTCGTGAAAAGCTACGCAAGTGGGTGCGTGGCTTCCAGAAAAATGCCACCGGACCGTACCTGGCCACCGAAGAATTGAGGTCACTCCTGTTCCCTAAGGCCTCCCCTGATTCAGTGGTACCCAAAGACGTGATTCCCATTGTCCAACTTACAGTGGAACCTGATGTTGTCATGGCTCAGTCCATGCATGAGTGTCGCCTGGATTCCGGAGATGACGAACAGATGTCGGATGTCTCGGAAGACACGGAGAAGACGCTTATGGCTCAAGGAGCCGAAGATGACGAAGACAAGGTGGAATACGCCGAGTCGGAGCAAGAGGTCGCTCCTCCTTCCACCCCCGCTCCTACTCCTACACCGACGGAAGTGTCTATTCCGTCTACCTCCTCGACCCCGGATCCCTCTTCTTCCACTCAAGAAATGATCCGACTGATTAGAGCCGTCATGGACGACAGGTTGAAGGAGAATCAGGAGTTCATCAGGTCCATGATGGGATCCAGAGAACCGAAGAGGATTTCGGTTAAGGATCTCCCCGCTTGCTCACATGCCAACCCGTGGAGGTATGCTGAGCATATGGTTATCGCGACCGGCAGGATCTTTGTCAGCGATAAGATCGCCACGGTCCCCTTGGAAAACGTGGAGTTCTTCCCAAACTTTGAGGCCTACCCGGACTGTTACGTCCGTCTGCGTTCTGAACCTGCCTCGAAGGAAGAGACCGAACCGAAGGAAGAGATAGTGTTCGATCTCGCAAAGGCCCAGGCTATGCTAGCCACCACATACAAGAGTAGGGGTTTTACCTGCTCTAAGCTTCCGGCCCTGAGCAAGAAGCACCCTACTTATGTCGCACCTGAAAGTGCGATTCTTCCATTCCTGGAAAAGGCCTTAGCTGCGTGCCTTAAAGCTGCGGAAGAGGGGAAAGCCTGCCCTGCACTGGAGGAGTGCAGACCCTTCTCCATAGTAACTCCCCCTGACGCTCGACACTGGAAGGATGTCCAGCATACTTTCGTCGTGGGAAAGCTAGATCCTGATGTCGCCGGACGTCAGTTTAATGAAGACCTCCCTAAGCTCAACGATCACCTCCTTCGTCGGGAACAAGATACGAAGGAGAGGCTTGCAGCATCCTTATCTCATCAAGTCCAACTTGAAATTATGGCCTGTGACACCAGAGTACCAGACCACTACATGGTACTCTCCAAATCCCACCTGATGACCGTGATGAAGGACTTGTACCACTTCATAAAGGCTCGGAGAGCCTGTCGTGAATTCGTGTTTGCAGGTGCCACCGTGAAACACGAACCCCGGAGGCTGATTTCCTCCAACATCTGGGGTAAACACCTCTTTCCTTCTGACCTCGTGAAGGAAATCACCGACAGAGCCGCCACGGAGAATAGGAACCTTCTCCACAAGTGGGGCATGTCCAGGAAAAGGAAACCCTCTCAGGACGACGGACCTCAACCTAAGAGGAAATCCCAAAAACAGAAACCCCAGCAACGTCAACAAAGACGTCAGTTTCCTGGACCCGCTACCTCCCAAGTGGTTGCCCAACCACAACAGACCTTTCAATTGGTCCCCCAACCGGTGTTGTCACAGTCACCGGTCTTCACCCCTGCTTTCGAGCAACAGTCAACTACCTTTCGTCCCAAAGGTAGAGGCTCATAAAGGGGTGCAAGCAAAGACGCTTCTCGCCGTCCCTCCAGAGGCAGAGGAGGAAAGGGAGCTAGCGGCCGAGGCAGCAAGCCCTCGGGACACCAGAAGCAATGAAGTGCTTCCGGTGGGAGGAAGACTCCGCCAATTCCAGGATCGTTGGACCTTCGATCCCTGGGCACACAGCATCGTCAAGAAGGGTCTAGGCTGGAGTTGGACTCAACCACCCCCAATCTTCCAGCAATTCTTCCAACAATCAACCCCTCTTCTGGAAGAATATGTCCTAGATCTCTTGAACAAGAAGGTGATAAGGAAGGTAAAGTCCACCAGGTTCCAAGGGAGACTGTTTTGTGTTCCCAAGAAAGACTCAGACAAACTCAGAGTCATTCTGGACTTATCCCCCCTCAACAAGTTCATAGCGAACGACAAGTTCAAGATGCTGACTCTTCAACAGATAAGGACCCTTCTGCCTCGAGGTTCCTACACGGTCTACATAGACCTGGCGGATGCCTACTGGCACGTTCCAATGAACCATCACGCTTCCTCCTACCTAGGATTTCGACTCCAAAGGAAGAGCTACGCCTTCCGGGCCATGCCCTTCGGCCTCAACGTGGCCCCTCGGATCTTCACAAAACTGGCGGATGCCATAGTACAACAGCTCCGCCTACGAAATGCCAGGTGATGGCCTACCTCGACGACTGGCTAGTCTGGGCTCCATCGCCCGAAGATTGTGTAAAATCTTGCAACAAAGTCACCCAGTACCTAGAACACCTGGGATTCAAGATCAACGAGAAAAAATCTCGTCTCTCTCCAGCTCAGAAGTTCCAGTGGTTGGGAATCCACTGGAACCTTCAGTCACACCGCCTTTCCATTCCCCAGAAGAAAAGGAAGGAAATAGCAGGGTCTGTCAAGCGACTGCTGAAATCCAAACGCATTTCAAGACGCCAGCAGGAACGAGTTCTAGGCTCTCTACAGTTCGCCTCAGTGACAAACCCAGTGCTTCGCGCACAGCTAAAGGATGCCGCGGGAGTCTGGAGACGTTCGGCATCCATCGCTCGAAGAGACCTCAAGAGACGGCTTCCAAACAGACTGCGACTTCTCCTAAAGCCGTGGTCAGAAGCAAAGGCCCTGAAAAGGTCCATTCCTCTCCAACACCCTCCTCCATCACTCAACATCCACACGGACGCTTCGCTGGAGGGTTGGGGAGGTCACTCCCACCAAAAACAGGCTCAAGGCACCTGGTCTCCCCTGTTCAAGACGTTCCACATAAACATCTTGGAGGCCATGGCGGTCCTTCTAACCCTAAAGAAGTTATCCCCGCCACCCTCGATCCACATCCGTCTAACCCTAGACAACTCGGTGGTAGTTCGTTGTCTCAATCGCCAAGGCTCAAGATCGCCCCAGATAAATCAGGTGCTTCTCCCAATCTTCCGTCTGGCAGAGAAGAAGAAGTGGCACCTGTCTGCAGTTCACCTACAAGGATTCCGCAACGTGACAGCGGATGCTCTATCTCGGACAAACCCGATAGAGTCGGAATGGTCTCTAGACGCAAGATCGTTCTCCTTCATCTCTCACCAAGTCCCAGAACTTCAGATAGATCTCTTTGCAACGAGCGACAACAATCAACTTCCTCGGTATGTGGCCCCGTACGAGGACCCCAAAGCAGAAGCAGTGGATGCCATGTCACTGGATTGGAACAGATGGTCCAAGATCTACCTGTTCCCCCCCACCAACCTTCTGTTGAAAGTCCTCTCCAAACTGAGAACCTTCAAAGGGACAGCGGCCCTAGTGGCTCCCAAGTGGCCTCGGAGCAACTGGTACCCCCTGGTCCTGGAGCTGCAGCCCAAGCTGATCCCTCTCCCGGGCCCAGTTCTCTCTCAACAAGTACAGAAGTCGACTGTCTTCGCTTCATCATCGAAAATCAAGGACCTTCATCTCATGATTTTCTCTCCCTAGCCGCAAAGAAGAGGTTTGGGATCTCGAAGAAAAGTCTGGACTTCCTAGAGGAATACAAGACCGAATCCACAAGACGGCAATATGAATCATCCTGGAGGAAATGGGTCTCCTTCGTCAAGACAAAAAATCCTAAAGAAATCACGATTGATTTCTGCATGTCCTTCTTTATTCACCTTCATGGACAGGGATTAGCAGCCAATACGATATCAACCTGCAAATCGGCCTTGACCAGACCAATTCTATATGCTTTCCAAATTGATCTGTCCAGCGACATCTTCAACAAACTACCGAAAGCATGTGCTCGCCTACGCCCAGCACCCCCACCGAAACCGATCTCCTGGTCACTAGACAAGGTGCTCCATTTTGCCTCCAACTTGGACAATGATTCATGCCCTCTCAAGGATCTGACTCAGAAAGTTATATTTCTCTTTGCTCTCGCTTCAGGAGCTCGAGTCAGCGAAATAGTGGCTTTATCAAGAGAGGATGGACACATCCTGTTTACCGATACAGGTGAAGTTACCCTCTCCCCTGATCCGACGTTTCTCGCCAAAAATGAATTACCCACCAAAAGATGGGGCCCTTGGAGAATATGCCCCCTGAAGGAGGATGCCTCTCTATGTCCAGTAGAGAGCCTCAAGGTCTATCTTCGCAGAACTTCAAACTTTGGTGGAGGCCAACTCTTCAAAGGAGAAACATCGGGCAGCGACCTGTCACTGAAACAATTAAGAGCGAAAATCACCTACTTCATTCGCAGAGCGGATCCTAACAGTACACCCGCTGGTCATGATCCTAGAAAAGTGGCATCATCTCTGAATTTCTTTCAGAGTATGGACTTTGAAAGCCTTAAAAACTTCACGGGTTGGAAGTCCTCGCGAGTTTTCTTTAAACATTATGCGAAACAAGTGCACGAAGTCAAACATTTTGTGGTAGCCGCAGGTAGTGTTATGAAACCTGCACCTAACTCTGCGTAGAACAGTGAGTTACTTGGGACTCTAACTCTTCGGGTGCCTATGTTGACCCTCGAGCGATTCATAGTGATGTCGAAAACACTTAGTGCTTTTATAACTGTTCTTATCCCAGGTGAAATGTCATAGTTGTCACACAAGTGCCGCATGCCCTGAGCATGACGTGTTTTTTAATCAAAGACTTGCGTTCCTCGAGAACGAGTGCCTACTAATAAACTTGAAATTCCTTTTCAGATTCAAGAGCAAGTCTTTATTACTATGTACATTATAATTACTGTAAATGAACTTTACTTATTGCTATAAATTATTTAATTTCTGCATTTGTGAAATAAAATTTCTATTTTATTACCTGTGCGTCTCAATCAGCTCCTACTTACTATGAAATACATGCCTGTCATAGTTTTATTATCCCCCCTTTTCCTTATGGTTATGAAGAAATTAAGATGCTAACTCTTAATTTATATTCACTCTGATTATGTAAGGTTCCAACACGAATACTTACTTTTAATACCCGGGAGATGAACCATCACTCTCAATACACAGTGCCCAACCACCACTGGTCTAATTTTCAGAATGTTCCTATACAAATACCAAACATTCGGCTTCATCTCCAAGTTCTTCAAGTTCTTCTATCAGGATGAATAGCCCTTCAATACCACTTTGACGTCGGCATGGCCCATGGGAACTTCACTGCCAAGGGGGGCAGGATGCTTCTTCCCTATGGTCCTTTATCAAAGATTACTATGCTGTTTTGTCAATGCCTTGGCACTTACTATTAGGGGAAAATCTACCACGATACATTGATTCTCTGGTATTCTTCCATCAGGACGCCATGGCTTGAGCCCAAAAAACGGATTTTGAGCGAAGCGAAAAATCTATTTTTGGGTGAGATAGCCATGGCGTCCTGATGGACCCTCCCTGCTACTTCGTCCAGTTTTAGATCCCACCCTGTTCTACTGTATCATGGTGATGGGCAAGCAACTGGCTTCAGGATGAAGACGGGCGTGACGTCATTTGAGCAATGGCGCCCGTTTGTTTACGTCTCGAGTATCAGTAGTAGCCACGAGTGAGATTGGCTGTGGAGCGGCTCCCAGCTATTCTCAACCCTTACACACCGAAGCATTAACTCTGTTCGGGGTGAAGATAGCTATGTGGCGCGTTCAGACATGCGTCCCCTGTTGATTTACGATGTCTTAAAGGGAAACCTTTGGGATACTCGCTCCAGAAGTTAGAATTCTGTGATAACCTGTGGTTAAATTCTCTGGGAATATCTTAGTAGTTTTATACCCAAGGAAGCTACCAAAAAGGAACCTTCCATCAGGACGCCATGGCTATCTCACCCAAAAATAGATTTTTCGCTTCGCTCAAAATCCGTTTTTAAGCAACGGTTCGAGATTTATCTACTTGCCTCTGAAAAGGACAATAAACCTGAAGAGACTAAGGTGGCCCTACTTCTAAACATTGGAGGTGAAGAACTTCTACAGATATACAACTCTTTTGAATTTCCAGTCCCAGCAACCGGTAACCCTAATCCAGCCAATGTGTTGAAGGATGTTTTGGCGAAATTCGACGTCTATTTCTCTCCGCGCAAGAACGAACTCGTGGCAAGGTACAAGTTTCGAAGATGTATGCAGGAAACAAACAAAACATTGGAAACCTACGTTACTAGATTAAAGATTCTTGTGAAGGACTGCAACTATGATATCCAACAAGACAAGCAGCTGAGGGACCAAGTGGTGTTTGGATGTACTGAGGACAAGCTTCGTCAGAAATTATTTGAAGTCGAAAACCTTACCCTTGAGAAGACATTGGATTTGTGTGTGGCCTTTCAAGCAAGCAAAAGGCAGATGGACGTCATCAAGTCTACTCCTCGCCAGACCAATGACAGTGTGGCCAAAGTGAGAGAAAAATCTAGAAGGGAGAAGACTACTGATAGCAGACACAACGCAGACCATGATGGTAGGCCTAGGCATGAAAACAATGAAGGTAGGCCTAAGTCCAGTAAACCCAGTGTTCCTACAAGTAAGTTGCGCCTTTGCAAATTTTGTGTGGAAAAACATGAATGGCATAAGGAAAAGTGTCCAGCTCATGGTAAGAAATGTATAAAATGTGGTAATTATAATCATTATGCTGTTAAATGCAAAAGTAGGAAAATAAATTATGTATCAGGTAATGACAATGACTTTGATGTGAACAGTTCAGATGAATCTGAATGTGAATATTTGCTTAGTGTGTAGTAAAAAGGATAAGCTAATTGAAGCTGATTTTGAAGTTAATGGTAAAGTAATCAAATTTCAAGTAGATTGTGGAGCTAGCGTAAATGTAATTCCTCAATATTTAATTCCCAATGTTAATTTAAAGCCTTGTAACACTACCCTAGAAGTGTGGACTTTAGACACAGTTAGGCCAAAGGGAAAATGCAGGATAGTAATTAGAAATTGCAAGAATAGGAAGAAATATAACCTTGAATTTTTGGTTGTTGATTGTAAATACACTCCATTATTAAGTAAAAGAACATCAGAGCAAATGGGACTTATTACAGTGAATTATGAAAATATTTCTGCAACTAAAATGTACTTGATAAATATGACAATGTATTTAATACTGATGTGGGTACGTTCCAAAATGTGGTTAGACTAACCATTGACACAAATGCAGAACCAGTGGTGATTCCTAAATGCAGAGTTCCAATTAACCTTAAAAACAGTATGTAAGAAAATACATGAAATGGAAAAAACAAAAGATAATAGCTAAAGTTGACCAACCTACTGACTGGGTGAGTCGGGTGGTTGTAGCTGAAAAGAAAAATAAGGATTTAAGAATTTGTATCGATCCACAAGCTTTAAACAAGGCGTTGAAAAGGGAACATCATCCTATCCCTGTAATTGATGATATTCTACCCCAACTGTCAAAGGCAAAGGTTTTTTTCATCTTTTGATTTGGCCAATGGGTATTGGCATTGTGTTCTTGATTAAGAATCTAGTGTTTTAACCACCTTTCAAACCCCTTTAGGTCGATACAGGTGGCTCAGACTGCCATTTGGTTTAAATGTTAGTGGTGAGATTTTCCAAAAACAGTTACTTTTGAATCTTGAGAATCTCGATGGTGTTGTATGTATTGCTGACGATGTTTTAATTTGTGGTGTAGGTGAAACATATGAGGAAGCTGTTAAAGACCATGATAGTAAGCTAATCAAATTTTTGGAAAGGTGCCAGGCCAAGGGTATAAAACTTAATAAGTCTAAGGCCGTATTAAGAAAATCTGAAATTGCTTTCTTAGGTCATAAAATCACAAGTAAAGGTCTCATGGCGGGCCCTAAAAAGGTGGAAGCTATCCTGAATATGAAACCACCTACTGATGTAACTGCTGTTAACGGGGGGTTGCCCAAGTTTACACAAAATGGTTGTACCAGCTCACGTTATCCAGGGCTGTGATTCCAGGGTTTGTAGTTCAGATGTGGTTGAAGATAACCCGTTATTAGAATTTTCAGTTACGCCTTATCTTTATGGCCATGATCTCACGGCTCCTTGTAGTCGAGTAGCTGTAGTCCTCTATAAACAGAGTTCCCAAATTGATGGACTATGGTAGGTATTTCATAGCTCAAGTAAGCTAAAAATGTATTTCCGTGTTTATTCTACGATGATTTCTTTTTTTGGAAAAAACAATTACTTTATTTATGAATTATATAGGAAACATATTGAACTTTCCTTTGCAATCTTCATTTTTAATAGCGTTATTCATTACTTAATTATTACGAAAAAGGGCAGAGAAGCTATATTTACAATAAGAAGTGTACAGACAGTCTTTTACAAGTAAATGTATAGTTTTCCCAGCGTTTGTGTGCTTGCAAATAATTACAATTGTCATATTTCCTATACCATTTCAAATAGCATTCTCTGTGGATTTACAATGCATACGAAAAACTTTAAAAATATGAAAATTTAAATATAAAAAAAATTATCGCAAATTTAGTTGCTAGAGATAAAAATGTTTTGTCTATCTTTCTCTAGGATTGCATTTTTTTTTTCTATTACCTTTATATTTTATCTATGAACTATATACGAGATTTATTCCGATTTCCATTGCAATTTTTATTTTTTATAACATTATTCATTACTTATTTATTACGCAAAATGGCAACAGATATGCTACAATAAAACTGCTTCATGACCGCTTTTACTCGCAATTTTAAACATAAAGAGATAATCTTTTATATATTTTTGGTTTGCCAATTATTTCCAAAACCGTTTGGAAGGGTATGTTCTATTTTTACATGGCATATGAAAAAATGTGAAAATATAAAACATTTTGATATACAAACTTTATCGGAAATTTGATATCAATATAAAAAAAAATAATTTTCTGCCTTTGCTCTACAATTGCTCAAATTCTTTCAGACAATACTGTAACATCACTTATTTCTATTTTATGTAAAAAAAAAAAAAACATTCCGATATTAAATGCAATTTTCAATTTCTTTCTATCTTGATTCTTTCCATAGTTCCACAATGTAACGTCAATATAAGTAGATTCCCATATTATGTCACTGCTGACCGTGAAAACATTTAGCATTATTTGATGAAATCTTCATTAACATTATTGATACAGAGTGACAGATTATATTATCAATAAAAATAAAGTCCTGCACCATAACTATAAATTTTTTATGAATATTTAAAAAAATAAATTTTAAGTTTTCTTCTATTCATCGACATAATGCATGCAAGGTACTGACAACCATTATTTATAAAAAGAAATCAAAATAGCTAGTTGATGACCGAGAAAAAAAAAAAAGTAGTGTGTGTGTGTGTGTATTATATACATGTGTATATATGCATGTTCTACATGAAAACAAACACTTGGTCTTTTAATAAAGGTATGTTGTTAGTTAAAACTCGACTATAATGTTTTGGCAGTGAAGCCTGACCCATTCCCTATCAAAACACACACACACACACACACACACACACACACACACACACACACACACACACACACACACACACACACACACACACACATATATATATATATATATATATATATATATATATATATATATATATATATATATATATATAATATATATATATATATATATATATATATATATATATATATATATAATATATATATATATATACATATATATATATATATATATATATACCAAGGCATTTACCCCAATTTTGGGGGGTAGCCAACATCAAACAAATGAAACAAAAAAGGGGACTCTCCTCTCTACGTTCCTCCCAGCCTGACAAGGGACTCAACAGATGAAGCTTCATAACGCTGAATCCCCTACTGCTGCTACCTCCATGGTCATCCAAGGCACCGGAGGAAGCAGCAGTGCCTATTGGAACTGCGTTACAATCGCTCGCCATTCATTCCTATTTCTAGCATGCTCTCTTGCCTCTCTCACATCTATCCTCCTATCACCCAGCTTCCTTCACTCCATCCATCCACCCAAACCTTGGCCTTCCTCTTGTACTTCTCCCATCAACTCTTGCATTCATCACCTTCTTTAGCAGACAGCCATTTTCCGTTCTCTCAAAATGGCCAAAGCACCTCAACACATTCATATCCACTCTAGCTGATAATTCATTTCTTACACTCGTTCTCACCCTCACTACTTCGTTCCTAACCCTATCTACTCGATATACACCGGCCTTACTCTTTAGACACTTCATCTCAAACACATTCAATTTCTGTCTCTCTGTCACTTTCATTCCCCACAACTCCGATCCATACATCACAGTCGGTACAATCACTTTCTCATACAGAACTCTCTTTACATTCATGCCCAACCGTCTATTTTTTACTACTCCCTTAACTGCCCCCAACACTTTGCATCCTTCATTCACTCTCTGATGTACATCTGCTTCCACTCCACCATTTGCTGCAACAACAGACCCCAAGTACTTAAACTGATCCACCTCCTCAAGTAACTCTCCATTCAACATGACATTCAACCTCGCACCACCTTCCCTTCTCATACATCTCATAACCTTACTCTTACCCACATTAACTCTCAACTTCCTTCTCTCACACACCCTTCCAAATTCTGTTACTAATCGGCCAAACTTCTCTGCCGCGTCTGCAACCAGTACAGTATCATCAGCAAACAACAACTGATTTACCTCCCATTCATGGTCATTTTCGTCTACCAGTTTCAATCTTCGTCCAAGCACTCGAGCATTCACCTCTCTCACCACTCCATCAACATACAAGTTAAACAACCACAGTGACATCACACATCCCTGTCTCAGCCCCACTCTCACCGGAAACCAATCGCTCACTGCATTTCCTATCCTATCACATGCTTTACTACCTTTGTAGAAACTTTTCACTGCTTGCAACAACCTTCCATCAATTCCATATAACCTCATCGCATTCCACATTGCTTCCCTATCAACTTTATCATACGCTTTATCCAGATCCATAAACGCAACATACACCTCTATATATATATATATATATATAGGTGTGAAGAATTTTCTTCACTCTTCTTCTTTCAATCGTATTTTTAGCTCTCTTCTACTAATACTATAGCTACCCCTTTAACATTCTTTCCTACATCTAGTTTTCTTTAACGAAACATAGGGAGGACTAGCCTAAACTTGTTGACAGTGGCGCACGCCATGCTCGTGACGTCACAGCGTAGATACGCACAACAGATGGCCTTAGTTGTAACCCCGGCGTATGTTGGTTCTTTCCTTAAACTACATGGGTCGAGATTAAATTCCTAAACTGCACATTTTATATAAATTCCAATACTGCTGAATTAATGCATCTTATATTTCTCAATACCAATTAAGGTTTGTTAATTTTAAGATGTATGCCCATCGTACCAGTCCATTGCTAATTAATCATTTTAAATATTAATTTTTAGCAAGCCAGAATAGGTAGGATTATTGTATATATAACCTCCCTCAGAGCAGCAAGATTTATCTGAGTATTTAGTACAAAATCCTGCCTCCTCTGCACTCCTTTCAACAATATATTGCCCTGTCCTGAAGTCCCGATATGGCAACCCCAATGGATTACCGTGCGCATCAAGCTCTTCACCTGTCTGGAAAGGTGAAGCCAGGTGATCTCTTCGACCGTAGTGTCGACCGCATTCTACGAGAAGCTGCCCTGGCCTGCTGAGCTGACCTGCCTGGCCATTGAACCCTTGCACTTCTGGCTCACCCCCCCCCTCCCCCCGCACTCTCTCTCCCAAAACGTGACTAACCAAGGAGTCCTGTTGCTGCCGGTCGGAGAGATTGAGAAGAAGAGGACCCTGGGATACCATAGTTGTAGACAACGAGGATTCTTGGGGTGAGCCAGGCAAGAGTGCAGCGTGCCCATTAGTGCAACAACCAGGTCAACAGCTCTCAAGGGCATAGGACTAATCTTAAAGGAGTGCAGGTACTACAACAATGGCCATTTAGTTTTCCCCCATTTTTTATTAGCTTAGACTAATTTTAACTTTATAGGGAACCTGGCTAATTACACTATTCGGACTGTGTGCGGTGGGATTGTGTGTATATATTTTTTTCCATACAATTTTTTTGCCTTTTGAGACTAACATAGTCTCTGGGTCACGTGGGCCACGTGCCAGACCCCATTTTGATTTTGATTGTTGCAGACCACGTGTCTAACCCATCATTTCCATCATTTTGAATTGCATTTTTATTATTCCATTTTTGTCTTTGTTAAGATGTCCGTTTCTTTAATGTAAATTTGTGAATAAATCAATATTAGGTTAATCAAACCTCCTTAGTATTTTTGCTCCCTCATTTATTTTAATGTATGAAATGAATAGTTGATCACGGGACAAAATACCCCATATTTAAAGAGTAAGTCTATAGGTGGTAACAGCGAGGTACTTTGCATTAATATATTTGCTTCGAAGGTAAAGATCCTTATCTTTAAACTTTTAAACTACTTTACATCACTGCTCCCATTTTGGATTTTGTCTACCTTACATTAACGTAAAATAACTGTCCAGCATTTCATTGGGGTAGCTGGGACGGAGCCGGAACAGAGCCTGAGAATGAGATGACTATAGACCTGACAAAGCTAGAGTAGGCCATAAATTATTGTTAATCCTACGTGTGGAGTGCTTCGGCCTCTGGACAGTAAATTCCCCCTTTTGTATTTGAGTGATGGTTAGTGAATTGTGACAGTAAAGTATTAGCAGGGTGTTTGTGCCCCGAGAGTAAGTGCTCCTATCCTCCCCTGTTGAACTTTGTGTAACTGTTATAAGGAGACTTTCCCGGACTAAGTTCCCACTCAGAACACAACCATTAAAAAATTCTCCACAATATGTATATATATATATGTATATATATATATAAATATATATATCTATATATATATATATATATATATATATATATATATATGTGTATATATATATATATATATATATATATGTATGTATATATATATATATATATATATATATATATATATATATATATATGTATGTATATATATATATATATATATATATATATATACATATATATATATGTATAAATATATATGTATATATATATATATATATATATATATATATATATATATATATATATATATATGTATATATATATGTGTATGTATATATATATATATATATATATATATATATATATATATATATATATATATATATATATATATGTATGTATATATATATATATATATATATATATATATATATATATATATATATATATATATATATGTGTGTGTGTATATATATATGTGTATATATATATATATATATATATATATATATATATATATATATATATATATATATATATATATGTATATATATATATGTGTGTATATATATATATATATATATATATATATATATATATATATGTGTGTGTGTATATGTGTATATATATATATATATATATAACGGATTTTGAGCGAAGCGAAAAATCTATTTTTGGGTGAGATAGCCATGGCGTCCTGATGGAAGGTTCCTTTTTGGTAGCTTCCTTGGGTATAAAACTACTAAGATATTCCCAGAGAATTTAACCACAGGTTATCACAGAATTCTAACTTCTGGAGCGAGTATCCCAAAGGTTTCCCTTTAAGACATCGTATATCAACAGGGGACGCATGTCTGAACGCGCCACATAGCTATCTACACCCCGAACAGAGTTAATGCTTCGGTGTGTAAGGGTTGAGAATAGCTGGGAGCCGTTCCATAGCTAATCTCATTCGTGGCTACTACTGATACTCGAGACGTAAACAAACGGGCGCCATTGCTCAAATGACGTCACGCCCGTCTTCATCCTGAAGCCAGTTGCTTGCCCATCACCATGATACAGTAGAACAGGGTGGGATCTAAAACTGGACGAAGTAGCAGGGAGGGTCCATCAGGACGCCATGGCTATCTCACCCAAAAATAGATTTTTCGCTTCGCTCAAAATCCGTTTTTTGGGCTCAAGCCATGGCGTCCTGATGGAAGAATACCAGAGAATCAATGTATCGTGGTAGATTTTCCCCTAATAGTAAGTGCCAAGGCATTGACAAAACAGCATAGTAATCTTTGATAAAGAACCATAGGGAAGAAGCATCCTGCCCCCCTTGGCAGTGAAGTTCCCATGGGCCATGCCGACGTCAAAGTGGTATTGAAGGGTTATTCATCCCGATAGAAGAACTTGAAGAACTTGGAGATGAAGCCGAATGTTTGGTATTTGTATAGGAACATTCTGAAAATTAGACCAGTGGTGGTTGGGCACTGTGTATTGAGAATGATGGTTCATCTCCCGGGTATTAAAAGTAAGTATTCGTGTTGGAACCTTACATAATCAGAGTGAATATAAATTAAGAGTTAGCATCTTAATTTCTTCATAACCATAAGGAAAAGGGGGAATAATAAAACTATGACAGGCATGTATTTCATAGTAAGTAGGAGCTGATTGAGACGCACAGGTAATAAAATAGAAATTTTATTTCACAAATGCAGAAATTAAATAATTTACAGCAGAAAGTAAAATTCTTTTACAGTAATTATAATGTACATAGTAATAAAGACTTGCTCTTGAATCTGAAAAGGAATTTCAAGTTTATTAGTAGGCACTCGTTCTCGAGGAACGCAAGTCTTTGATAAAAAACATCATGCTCAGGGCATGCGGCACTTGTGTGACAACTATGACATTTCACCTGGGATAAGAACAGTTATAAAGCACTAAGTGTTTTCGACATCACTATGAATCGCTCGAGGGTCAACATAGGCACCCGAAGAGTTAGAGTCCCAAGTAACTCACTGTTCTACGCAGAGTTAGGTGCAGGTTTCATAACACTACCTGCGGCTACCACAAAATGTTTGACTTCGTGCACTTGTTTCGCATAATGTTTAAAGAAAACTCGCGAGGACTTCCAACCCGTGAAGTTTTTAAGGCTTTCAAAGTCCATACTCTGAAAGAAATTCAGAGATGATGCCACTTTTCTAGGATCATGACCAGCGGGTGTACTGTTAGGATCCGCTCTGCGAATGAAGTAGGTGATTTTCGCTCTTAATTGTTTCAGTGACAGGTCGCTGCCCGATGTTTCTCCTTTGAAGAGTTGGCCTCCACCAAAGTTTGAAGTTCTGCGAAGATAGACCTTGAGGCTCTCTACTGGACATAGAGAGGCATCCTCCTTCAGGGGGCATATTCTCCAAGGGCCCCATCTTTTGGTGGGTAATTCATTTTTGGCGAGAAACGTCGGATCAGGGGAGAGGGTAACTTCTCCTGTATCGGTAAACAGGATGTGTCCATCTTCTCTTGATAATGCCACTATTTCGCTGACTCGAGCTCCTGAAGCGAGAGCAAAGAGAAATATAACTTTCTGAGTCAGATCCTTGAGAGGGCATGAATCATTGTCCAAGTTGGAGGCGAAATGGAGCACCTTGTCTAGTGACCAGGAGATCGGTTTCGGTGGGGGTGCTGGGCGTAGGCGAGCACATGCTTTCGGTAGTTTGTTGAAGATGTCGCTGGACAGATCAATTTGGAAAGCATATAGAATTGGTCTGGTCAAGGCCGATTTGCAGGTTGATATCGTATTGGCTGCTAATCCCTGTCCATGAAGGTGAATAAAGAAGGACATGCAGAAATCAATCGTGATTTCTTTAGGATTTTTTGTCTTGACGAAGGAGACCCATTTCCTCCAGGATGATTCATATTGCCGTCTTGTGGATTCGGTCTTGTATTCCTCTAGGAAGTCCAGACTTTTCTTCGAGATCCCAAACCTCTTCTTTGCGGCTAGGGAGAGAAAATCATGAGATGAAGGTCCTTGATTTTCGATGATGAAGCGAAGACAGTCGACTTCTGTACTTGTTGAGAGAGAACTGGGCCCGGGAGAGGGATCAGCTTGGGCTGCAGCTCCAGGACCAGGGGGTACCAGTTGCTCCGAGGCCACTTGGGAGCCACTAGGGCCGCTGTCCCTTTGAAGGTTCTCAGTTTGGAGAGGACTTTCAACAGAAGGTTGGTGGGGGGGAACAGGTAGATCTTGGACCATCTGTTCCAATCCAGTGACATGGCATCCACTGCTTCTGCTTTGGGGTCCTCGTACGGGGCCACATACCGAGGAAGTTGATTGTTGTCGCTCATTGCAAAGAGATCTATCTGAAGTTCTGGGACTTGGTGAGAGATGAAGGAGAACGATCTTGCGTCTAGAGACCATTCCGACTCTATCGGGTTTGTCCGAGATAGAGCATCCGCTGTCACGTTGCGGAATCCTTGTAGGTGAACTGCAGACAGGTGCCACTTCTTCTTCTCTGCCAGACGGAAGATTGGGAGAAGCACCTGATTTATCTGGGGCGATCTTGAGCCTTGGCGATTGAGACAACGAACTACCACCGAGTTGTCTAGGGTTAGACGGATGTGGATCGAGGGCGGCGGGGATAACTTCTTCAGGGTTAGAAGGACCGCCATGGCCTCCAAGATGTTTATATGGAACGTCTTGAACAGGGGAGACCAGGTGCCTTGAGCCTGTTGTTGGTGGGAGTGACCTCCCCAACCCTCCAGCGAAGCGTCCGTGTGGATGTTGAGTGATGGAGGAGGGTGTTGGAGAGGAATGGACCTTTTCAGGGCCTTTGCTTCTGACCACGGCTTTAGGAGAGGTCGCAGTCTGTATGGAAGCCGTCTCTTGAGGTCTCTTCGAGCGATGGATGCCGAACGTCTCCAGACTTCCGCGGCATCCTTTAGCTGTGCGCGAAGCACTGGGTTTGTCACTGAGGCGAACTGTAGAGAGCCTAGAACTCGTTCCTGCTGGCGTCTTGAAATGCGTTTGGATTTCAGCAGTCGCTTGACAGACCCTGCTATTTCCTTCCTTTTCTTCTGGGGGATGGAAAGGCGGTGTGACTGAAGGTTCCATTGGATTCCCAACCACTGGAACTTCTGAGCTGGAGAGAGGCGAGATTTTTTCTCGTTGATCTTGAATCCCAGGTGTTCTAGGTACTGGGTGACTTTGTTGCAAGATTTTACACAATCTTCGGGCGATGGAGCCCAGACTAGCCAGTCGTCGAGGTAGGCCATCACCTGGACGTTTCGTAGGCGGAGCTGTTGTACTATGGCATCCGCCAGCTTTGTGAAGATCCGAGGGGCCACGTTGAGGCCGAAGGGCATGGCCCGGAAGGCGTAGCTTTTCCTTTGGAGTCGAAATCCTAGGTAGGAGGAAGCGTGATGGTTCATTGGAACGTGCCAGTAGGCATCCGCCAGGTCTATGGAGACCGTGTAGGAACCTCGAGGCAGAAGGGTCCTTATCTGTTGAAGAGTCAGCATCTTGAACTTGTCGTTCGCTATGAACTTGTTGAGGGGGGATAAGTCCAGAATGACTCTGAGTTTGTCTGAGTCTTTCTTGGGGACACAAAACAGTCTCCCTTGGAACCTGGTGGACTTTACCTTCCTTATCACCTTCTTGTTCAAGAGATCTAGGACATATTCTTCCAGAAGAGGGGTTGATTGTTGGAAGAATTGCTGGAAGATTGGGGGTGGTTGAGTCCAACTCCAGCCTAGACCCTTCTTGACGATGCTGTGTGCCCAGGGATCGAAGGTCCAACGATCCTGGAATTGGCGGAGTCTTCCTCCCACCGGAAGCACTTCATTGCTTCTGGTGTCCCGAGGGCTTGCTGCCTCGGCCGCTAGCTCCCTTTCCTCCTCTGCCTCTGGAGGGACGGCGAGAAGCGTCTTTGCTTGCACCTCTGTATGAGCCTCTACCTTTGGGACGAAAGGTAGTTGACTGTTGCTCGAAAGCAGGGGTGAAGACCGGTGACTGTGACAACACCGGTTGGGGGACCAATTGAAAGGTCTGTTGTGGCTGGGCAACCACTTGGGAGGTAGCGGGTCCCGGAAACTGACGTCTTTGTTGACGTTGCTGGGGTTTCTGTTTTTGGGATTTCCTCTTAGGTTGAGGTCCGTCGTCCTGAGAGGGTTTCCTTTTCCTGGACATGCCCCACTTGTGGAGAAGGTTCCTATTCTCCGTGGCGGCTCTGTCGGTGATTTCCTTCACGAGGTCAGAAGGAAAGAGGTGTTTACCCCAGATGTTGGAGGAAATCAGCCTCCGGGGTTCGTGTTTCACGGTGGCACCTGTAAACACGAATTCACGACAGGCTCTCCGAGCCTTTATGAAGTGGTACAAGTCCTTCATCACGGTCATCATGTGGGATTTGGAGAGTACCATGTAGTGGTCTGGTACTCTGGTGTCACAGGCCATAATTTCAAGTTGGACTTGATGAGATAAGGATGCTGTGAGCCTTTCCTTCGTATCTTGTTCCCGACAAAGGAGGTGATCGTTGAGCTTAGGGAGGTCTTCATTAAACTGACGTCCGGCGACGTCAGGATCTAGCTTTCCCACGACGAAAGTATGCTGGACATCCTTCCAGTGTCGAGCGTCAGGGGGAGTCACTATGGAGAAGGGTCTGCACTCCTCCAGTGCAGGGCAGGCTTTCCCTTCTTCCGCAGCTTTAAGGCACGCAGCTAAGGCCTTTTCCAGGAATGGAAGAACCGCACTTTCAGGTTCGACATAAGTAGGGTGCTTCTTGCTCAGGGCCGGAAGCTTAGAGCACGTAAAGCCCCTACTCTTGAATGTGGTGGCTAGCATAGCCTGGGCCTTTGCGAGATCGAACACTATCTCTTCCTTCGGTTCGGTCTCTTCCTTCGAGGCAGGTTCAGAACGCAGACGGACGTAACAGTCCGGGTAGGCCTCAAAGTTTGGGAAGAACTCCACGTCTTCCAGGGGGACCGTGCCGATCTTGTCGCTGACAAAGATCCTGCCGGTCGCGATAACCATATGCTCAGCATACCTCCACGGGTTGGCATGTGAGCAAGCGGGGAGATCCTTAACCGAAATCTTCTTCGGTTCTCTGGATCCCATCATGGACCTGATGAACTCCTGATTCTCCTTCAACCTGTCGTCCATGACGGCTCTAATCAGTCGGATCATTTCTTGAGTGGAAGAAGAGGGATCCGGGGTCGAGGAGGTAGACGGAATAGACACTTCCGTCGGTGTAGGAGTAGGAGCGGGGATGGAAGGAGGAGCGACCTCTTGCTCCGACTCGGCGTATTCCACCTTGTCTTCGTCATCTTCGGCTCCTTGAGCCATAAGCGTCTTCTCCGTGTCTTCCGAGACATCCGACATCTGTTCGTCATCTTCGGAATCCAGGCGGCACTCGTGCATGGACTGAGCCATGACAACATCAGGTTCCACTGTAATTTGGACAGTGGGAATCACGTCCTTGGGTACCACTGAATCAGGGGAGGCCTTAGGGAACAGGAGTGACCTCAATTCTTCGGTGGCCAGGTAAGGTCCGGTGGCATTTTTCTGGAAGCCACGCACCCACTTGCGTAGCTTTTCACGAGAAATGTCTCTGACCTCCGCTGAGGGAGGGTTATGGAAGGCGTCAACTAGGTGAGCCTGGCAGACCGTACAGTTCAGTGGATTCCAGAACTTCAGATCCCCTTTCTTGTCGGCACAAGGGGCGTGAGTCCTGCAAGCCGTATGCCCGTAAAACTGCGGGCGTTTCACAGCGCAGAAGGCGAAGTCACACTTCATCTGCTCCTCCTGTGGAAGAAAGAGAAAATGAGTATGGGGGAGTCATAAGAATGGCTCTTAAACTAAGTTAATATTAATTATTAATTTTAACTTAATGAAGGGTGTGATGCATAGAGATTGAAATAGTAAAGGAGAACATACTCCATGCATCTCGCCCGGCTGGTTACCGTAAGCTTTGTCCTTGGATAATCTGAGAGACCAAAGGCACCGGATAGTATTCCTTAGAGTTCCATAGGGCAATAGAACTCCGTGGAAAAAACCAAGGGTAAGATTGGGACCGAGATCATTCGGTCCCAAGCTAGGGGCTAGAGGGCCTCCTTTTAAGGTAACTGCTTCCGGCAACCAGCCGCGCTAAGATGCACGCAGCATGCTGGAATTTAGAAGAATGCAAAGAGACAGCATGATCACTAACAGAACAGTACCAAGGTATTGATCTTAAGAGTGGAAACAGCCCATCTGTTTGCGGTATAGGGCTATCAGTATCATGTGATAGCTAGAAGAAGGGGGTGCAAGTATTCTTGACGCCTCCGAGGGTTTCCGGCAGGCCGCCGGCATGCTGGAGGTCGCTCCGGCAGAGTTTCTGGCATTAAGACAGACAATATTTAAGTCAAGGGTATACCAGGGTGGCGGCCGCCGGCACAACGGCGGCACGCCGGCAGGGGAGCGGCGGCTCCGGCAGTCGGAGGATGCCGGCTTGGTGACTGGGACAAGGATGTTTATAGCGGAACCGGGTTGCCGGAAGTAGATGCCGGCACTCCGGCGGCCGACCGGCGAGCGGACGACAAGCTAGGAGGGAGGAGAGCCACCGGTAGGAACCGGCGGCAGTCGGCAGTCCCCCGGCACACAGGGGGCTGGCGGCGTAAGGGTAGGGAGAGTCACCAAGGTAGGAGGCGGGTATCGCCGACAGTGGAGGTGGCAAGGGACCGGCACCCGGATAGTGAGAGAGACAGGGGGGGGGAGGGATGCAGGAAGTTCAGTCATGGACTCCGGACATCCCCCCCCCTGAGAGGGTGTACCCATGATAGAGGCAGGCTCTATCATCCAGGAGCAGGGGTCACTGAGGACCGGGAGCTAGGTAGCCCAAGGGAGGGCTAGGGGACACCCAAGAGGGGAGACCCCCATATGCAGAACACATCTAGAGACTAACCCCATAGGACACTATGAAGGGTATATGTACCAGAGCGAACTGCACATGGAAGCTCGGGTAGCCCTATTACTCCACCCTAAGGAGGAGTTGTAGGACAGGGGACAGATGGGTATAGACTAACCTAAGCATAGGCTAGGCTATACAAGAGATAGGTGGGGAGGGGAGTAGAGAGAAGTCTTCCAAGGAAGGGTTTCTGTACCAGAGCGGCCACTAGGGAAAGGGAGGACACTCCCTAACCTAAGATAAGGCAGACCGGCTGAAACGGTGCATGGGTACAGTTTCAGCAGGGAACAGAGAAACCTTCCTAACCTAACCTAGAGCAGGGCTAATAGTCCTGAACTAGGAAAGGTAGAAGACATATCGCTATCGCAGGATAGTCATAGACTAATCCTAGCCATAGAGGTAGGGCTAGCCTAACCTCACTCTCGGACGCAACCCTAAGGGGGGGTCATTCCCATAGGGAGGACTGAGAGGCGATAAATACTCCATTAGACACTTGATCCCTCTACTCAGAAAGGGAATCAAGGCTAATTAGAGGGAATGCCAAGGCAGGGGATGAAGGAAGCATATAGGGGTCCTACAAGTAGGTTAGGTTAGAAAGAGACACTAACTAACCTATCCCCTATATGGTCCCTGAAGGCGAAAAAACATTTGCATCACGGTTGAAAGTATTGTAAAATAATGCCACTATCTTCATAACTTAGCCTAGGATCACTAATAAAATCATGCATGAACACTTATATACAGGCGCTCTGGCCTGGGGGCTATAGTAGCCGACTGGTATGAGGTCAATCGATGACCGATAAAAAGCGTCGAAACACGATATAAAAGTTCCTAGCTATGAAGACTAAATAAACTAATGTATTCGATTAGTAAATAAGGCCGGAAGCGTTGTTGTGGCTAACTAAATAAGGCATGCATAACAACAACGACGCCATAAAATGGCGGGTCCGGTAGAGGCACAGCTCTGCCACAAAACAGCAATTATCTCGGAAAGTAATATTTACTTTACGGTCAGAGCTTAACTAAACAATACTGGAACCTTGTACTCAACTTTCCAGAAGATGGTGAGGCTGAAGGTAGCGACATAACGTAGATGCAAATCGATAAATGAAGCACAGGGAAAATCCGTCTAAGTAGGGCAAGCTACTAAACAAAGGATGAAGACGGGCGTGACGTCATTTGAGCAATGGCGCCCGTTTGTTTACGTCTCGAGTATCAGTAGTAGCCACGAATGAGATTAGCTATGGAACGGCTCCCAGCTATTCTCAACCCTTACACACCGAAGCATTAACTCTGTTCGGGGTGTAGATAGCTATGCGGCGCGTTCAGACATGCGTCCCCTGTTGATATACGATGTCTTAAAGGGAAACCTTTGGGATACTCGCTCCAGAAGTTAGAATTCTGTGATAACCTGTGGTTAAATTCTCTGGGAATATCTTAGTAGTTTTATACCCAAGGAAGCTACCAAAAAGGAACCTTCCATCAGGACGCCATGGCTTGAGCCCAAAAATATATATATATATATATATATATATATATATATATATATATATATATATATATATATATATATATATATATATATATATATATATATATGTTGAAAATCACAACAAATTTCGTATAAATATTACCTACAGACAGTGCCCTTAATTTTACCTTTACAAAATTGTTTTTTATTTTGTTATATCATCAACGGCAAAAAATAATGGTTAATAATTAAGTCGAAAATCCTTAAAAATTTTGTACTAAATATTACCTACAGACAGTGCCCATAATTTAATCTTACAGATGTACATTTTTTTCCATTTTGTTATATTATCTACTGCAAAAAATAATGGTTAATTACCACGTTGAAAATTATTACAAATTCCATACTTAACATTACCTACAGACAGTGCCCTTAATTTTACTTTAACTGATATAAAATTTATGTATTTCATTTTGTTGTACAGTACTGCATTATCAACTGTAAAAAAAATAGATAATTGAAAATCATTGCAAATTTCGAACTAAATATTACATAAAGACAGTGCCCTTAATTTTATTTACAATCTAGGACTGATTCATGAATGAGCCACCTAAAGTAAAGCAATATGACTACAAACATCAGTATTTATGAAGAACTCTATATCATACTGTACATTGTGGGCTACTTTTATTAATATTATGTATTTACAATTCTATATCATAATTAAATATCAAATAATATACTGTTAAAAGTTAACAGACAACAAACCTTAAGGCTTTGCGAGGTGAACAGGTAGTTTAGAAAAAATGAAAAGAAAGAAAGACAATAAAGTGCACATGAGTGTACTCTCATCACCTCATGCAGATACCTCGAGTGAAAGGGCAATGGAATAGTACAGTGGATATGACACTATCCTACACTTGAAAACAATAGTTCTATGGTTTAAAGCCGGAGTAGCGTTAACAAAAATGAGTCATAAAGGCAATTCATAAAAATATAGACATCCAGGAAATTGCGGGATCCCAGGAATAGATGAAATTTTATCCGGGATTCCAAGGAAAAAGACATCCTCCAAAAATTGAGAAACCCTAATATATATATATATATATATATATATATATATATATATATATATATATATATATATATATATATATATATATATATATATATATATATATATATATATATATATATATATACACACACACACACACACACTCAGCCCTTGTTATTTGCAGATTCTCTCTATGGATCAGTCCTTTGTGATACAGAGAACCGTATAACCTATTAAATAAACATCACATATTTAGGGTTTCGCGATAAGTACTCGAGCAGCCTGGCGATTTCAAACCGACCGCACTTCTTTGCACCCAGCATGTTTTGCGCAGTTTCCCTCTCCACACAGCACAACACACCATCTCTCGCTGACTAACCCTCAGTATAGCATCGTTTCTCCTCACATGTGCATTTACCATTTCAGTCCTCTGTGCAGAATTCCATTGCAATGTAAAATAAGTGATGTAAAAAACCTGTATAATCCAATGTGTTTATAGTGATTTTAGTATAAAATATTGTATGTATAATAAATCTACCTTGCATGCCAAACATGATGTGAGAAAATTCCAATTGAGAGAGGAGTTAAACAGGGAGGCCCCATCTCCTAAATTATTCATTTACAGCATGCCTAGAAGTTCTTAAAAATCTAGATTGGCAAAATGTGGGAATACTGAAACATCTTTTGATTTGCAGATGATATAGTTCTGTTTAGTGAATCATGGGAAGAATTACAAAAGATGATAGAAGATTTGAATAGGGAAAGCAGATATGTAGGACTGAAAATGAATATGAGTAAACTAAGATAATGAAAATCCAGAAAGACAACAAATAAGTCATGGACAAATATCTAGAGATTGTTAATGAATATGGGTACTTATAACAGACAGTAAGTGCTTCCCCAAGACAAGCAACCAAGATTAGAGTATAAGCATGGGATGGAGAGCTTTTAGGAACCAAAATGAGATTATGAAATGTAAAATTCCACTTTCCCTAAAAAGAAAAGTATTTAATCAGATGGTCCTACCAGTTTTAACTTTTTGCCTACATCAGAAACTTGGAGCCTTACTAAAGCCTTAGACCATAGGAAAAAGAAATGAACAGCTGTTACCAAGTTGTGGAATGATCTTCCTAATTGGGTTGTTGAATCAGTAGAACTTCAAAAGTTCAAAGTTGGAGCAAATGCTTTTTTGTTGACCAGGCGGACATGAGTCTTTTTATAGTTTATATATGACATATTTGTTGTTGACGTTGTTAATAGTTTATATATGATATATCTCTTTTGACATTACTTTTTTTAGAATGATTTATTGTTAATTTGTTCTCTTCAGTTATTTATTTCCTTATTTCCTTTCCTCACTGGGCTATTTTTCCCTATTGGAGCCCCTGGGCTTATAGCATCTTGCTTTTCCAATTAGGGTTGTAGCTTGGATAGTAATAATAATAATAATAATAATAATGGGTAGGATATATAATAAGCGGACACATAATAGATGGACATTAAGAAAAATAGAATGGGTACCTAGAGATTGCAAAAGAAGCAGGGGAAGGTGAGAAGATGATGGATTGCTGAACTAAGAAAGTTTGGGAGTATATACTGGCATAGAATGTCCAAGAACAGATGCAATTGGAAGGACAAGTCTGAGTCCTTTATGCAAGAATACGCCAAACTAGTTTATAAAAGGGTACTTAATAGGGACTCTAAATGTAAATGGAAAGAATATACTACATTAGGGGGAATGTTAAGAAGAGGCTAGGCTAGCGAACAGGTCAATGTTTGGAATGAGATTTATAGGCTGGAGTCCCAACTTAAAGTGTTTATGGAAAAGGTTGCTTCATTTATAAATTGTAATGTTTCCAACAATAATTCATTAGGTGGAAGTGTCCCTAACTTAACCTATTCATTTCTGAACCCTAGGATACCATCGCCTAATGTTTTACAAATCAGTAATTTTTAACCAAGTATTGATAGTACTGATGATGCTAAGAGGATTCTACTGTAGAGTCCAATCCTTCAAAACAAACTTCAATATCTCAATTTGGTCCAGTTCCTTCTATTGTGAAACCTATGGCCTTCAGCAGTCCTGATACTTACAATAAACGATTGGATTCCTAGATAGTAGAACAATATAAAAGTGCAAATCATAGTGGCAGATCAAATTATGGCACAATACTAGGTTTAAAAGCTTCAATGGCAGATCATGAATGGCCAACGCAAAGGAGAGACATTGCCCTAGCAAGCTGGACAATGCCCTAGTGACTGACCATATATACATATAATCGGCACCAAAACGCAGTCTCCACCCAAACTAGGACCAGGGAGGGCCAAGCAATGGCTGCTGATGACTCAGCAGGCAGACCTACAGGCTCCCCCACACCCCTTATTCTTAGCTCACAAGGATGGTGAGGTTCCAGCGACCAAAGGAACTAACAATTTTGAATGGGACTCGAAATCCAGTCTGGCAATCACCTTGCAGAGACGTTACTGATAGGCAACAACAGGTTTTCAAGAGGTGTTTAGCAATGTCTGAACAGGCTAACAAAAGGCTGTGTCATGATACATCTGACAGAGTCTACATAGCTTCAAATGTAAGCTTGGCTGCTAGCAGTCACCACCAAGTGCTGAATAACGACATCAATGGAGGTGGCTAGTACATCCAAAGGGATAGGTTTTGAAATAAGTCATCCTCCACATATGTCTTGCACAAGCTTGTTGGCGAGTCTAGTAATAAACTATGGGGTATAATTTATTGGAGTATCAAGACGACAAAGATGAAGTGTTCTTGGCCCATTACTTTTCATACTATATACACGACGTGGTTTGGCCTAAAAAACATGATCGTTGCAAATGCAGATGATGTGGCTCTCTTTGCATCAATTTCATCTCCTGAATATGGATCTGGGGTAGCTGAATCCCTTAATAGAGGTCTAGCTAAAATTAGTGCATGGTGCAAATTATGGGGTATGAAGTTGACTCCTAACAAAACACCAAGTATGACTGTAAGTAGGTCAAGGACAGCAACTACCCAATATCCAGATCTCAGCATTGATAATGTTTCTTTAGCTCTGTATGACGCTTTTAAAATTTTAGGCGATTCTTGACAGAAAATTTACTTTTGAGAAACACAGTTAGTCTGTCTCTTCTTCAACTTCACAAAAAATTGTCTTAATGAGAATGTCTTTTAAGAATTTTGGTGATCAATCTATTCTGAAGAGGTGTTTTAATTCTTTCATTCTACCTTGTTTTGAGTATTGTTCTCCTGTCTGGTCTTGAGCTGCTGAATCTCATCTTAACTTGTTGAACATGAACTTATGGTCTATTAAATTTCTTATTCCTGGTTTAGATATTAATCTCTGGCACTATCGTTCAATTAGTTCGTTATGCATGTTGCACAAGATTTTTCATAATTCAGACCATCCTTTGATTTCAGATCTCCCAGATCTTCCCGCACAGTACCATCATGTTTGTAATACTATGTACTAACTTGTATGCCGTTAATTCTCATAGTCAAGCCATTTCCATCATGAGGGTTAATACTACACAGTATTCTAGAAGTTTTATTCCAACTGTGACCCAGTAGTGGAATGACCTTACAAATCAGGTAGTTGAATGTAGTAGAACTTTAGAAGTTCAAACTTGCAGCAAATGTGTTTATGTTGAACAGGCTGATATGTCTCTTTTTATAGTTTATGTATGAAAGATCTGTTTTAATGATAATTCTATTCTTAAAATATTTTACTTTTTTACTGTTCATTACTTCTCTTGTAGTTAATTTATTTCCTTATTTCCTTTCCTCACTGGGCACAGGGCTACTTTTTCCTGTTGGAGCCCTTGGATTTATAGTATCCTACTTTTCCAACTAGAGTTGTAGCTCAGCTAGTAATAATAATAATAATAATAATAATAATAATAACTAATCATCCAAGTACATAAGCATTCTTACACCTAGAAGATGCAGCCATTAGGACGTTGGTGCCATCACCATTGTAAATACTTGAGGAGCACTTGTGAGGCAAAAACACATGAATTTTTATTGATAAACCTTTTTCCTACTACAAACTACAGGAACTTTCTGGAATCCTTGTGAATAGATATGTAAAAATAGGTCAGGTAACTGTTCGATCTATCGTAAACATCCAATCTCCATTCATCACTGCACCAAGACAGTAAAAGAGGTCTCCATCAAAAACTTAGTTAGGACAGTATACTTACTAAAAAAATGATACAACCATAACTGGCCTCTAACCCTTTGACAACTTTGGTACCAGATAAATCCGATTGTAAAAACCTGGGGAAGCATCAGAAAAATCTCATATCGCTTACTTTATCAGATGCATTAAAATTTCTAACTCCAAAGTTTGGGATTTGATATGGTTGTTGATGTAACTTGGTAGCAAGATGGGATCTGCAGACAAGAGGGGTTGGAACTCATAGACATCTGATATCACTCTCTTACTATCCCAAGAACTCACTGATCTGGACGAAGGCTCTCCCAAGTGAAATAAAAATGAGCTAACCTTCCCCTCACCGGAATTACCTGTTCGTAACCATCATTGACTTCTCTTTTTATTGCCATGTGCCCTACTGTGATCTCCATTTGTCATTCTGCTTACAGAAAACCCAGAGGACCTATAATTGCCCCTAACACTATCCCTGTTGATTACAGGGGAGTACATCTGAGAGAATGGAGCTATAGTATGATTAGAAAGAAAGAAGTGTTTGCGTGATTAACCTCAAAGCTTCAAACTGTGTCTACCACACTAGCAATCTTAACCAAATCCAAAATTGGTCCTAAAATTTGAGATGAAATCAAAGAGTGCTTCTGAACATCTGAGACTCTCCCAACCACAGGAGGGCACAACTTTTTCTTGTTTCATCACAAACACAGCAAACAAACCTGTTGCCTCTTATGTAGACCTGCAATCTTAAACTTCTCTATGCAAACAGGTCAAGAAATCATAACTAAGATTAAAATTAGGGTGGCCTCCAAAATTCTCTATAATATGGGCAAATAAAACTCCTACAGAATTGTCAATCATAGCTAACTTCTCTTTAGTTAGCAAACATGAATAACATGGTAGGTAGCAGGTTGGCCAAGGCACCAGCCACCCATTGAATTACTACCACTAGAGTTATTAGGTGCTTTGACTGGCCAGACAGTACTACATTGGATCCCCCTCTCTAGTACAGTTTATTTTTCCTTTGCCTACGCATACACCAAATAGTCTGGCTATTCTTTCCACATTCTCCTCTGTCATCATCCACCTGACAGCATTGAGATTACCAAGCAATTTTTCTTCACTCATGCGGTTAACTACTGCATTGCATTGTTCAGTGGCTACTTTCATTTTGTTTGTAGAAGAAACTCTTTAGCTATGGTAAGCAGCTCTTCTAGGGTTGTAGCTTAGGTAATAATAATAATAATAATAATAATAATATATAATGATAATAATAATGATAATAATGAAAGATGTCTCTTATTGACACTGACTAATAGGTCTGGCAAATTGCATTAATCTGTTGAAATGCGTAGGCTAAGCTAGGCAACTGACCTGTTTTATTACAGGTCTTGATTGAGCCAGAGGTACGAGCTGATATTCAAGAATAGGCAGAGTCAGTACTAACCAGATTGCTCTTCTCTCGAAACATTTCTTCCTTCATCTCGGTCTCCTCCAATACATCAATTCTTAATCTTTATCTCCTTGATTCTCTATTACAATCTACCCCATAGTTTATAACAGTACTATACTCGCCTAACAAGCTTGTGCAAAAAATATGTGGATGATGATTTATTTCAAAACCTATCCCTTTGGATGCACTAGCACATCCACTGATGTAATTATTCAGCACTTAGTGACTGCTAGTAGCCGAGCTTACATTAGAAGTCATGTAGACACTGTCAGATGTATCATGACACAACCTTTTGTTAGCCTTTACAGAGACTGCTAAAGGCATCTTGAAAACCTGTGCACCTGGCATTAAGTCACAATTTAACATGCCACATTATCAAGAGAACAGTTGCTCATTGGCACTTGGCCCAAAAGTAGAAGGAAGGATATAATGATCTGCACTCTTATATTGTTCTACTATCTAGGAATCCACTTGTTTATAGTATCAGGATTGTGAAAGGTCATAGGTTTCACAATAGAAGGACCTGGACAAAATTGAAATACTGAAGTTTGTGATGAAGGATTCAACTTTACAAAATAATCCTCCTAGCATCATCAATACGATCAACATCGGCTTAAAAAATTACTGCTTTGTAAAACATTAGGCGAAGGTATCCTAGGGTTCAAAATTGAATAGGTTATGTTAGGGATACTTCCACCTAATGTTCTCAATATCCCCCCAATCTATTACCTCTTTTCCTATTACAATTAGAGTCCCTACTAGGCCCCCTTTTAGAAACTAACTTGATATATTCTTCCATAAGGTTATCTGAGAACTCTGTACATTATCAACATATATCATAAAACAAATTGTTGCCCTCGAAATGAAACACAAAGGAAATGAGGATCTTTTTTCTCCTAAAAGTAAAAATTCTTAAAAGCCACAGAAGACATAACAGCATCAGTTTCAGCCATCTAAATAATAAAAAAAAAATACAATACAAACCCAAAATCAAAGAATTGTCTCATACCAAGAGAGCATCAACCGAAAATATGAAGCGTACCCTTGCCTAGATAGTTTACCACAAAGAGCTACGGATTACATGCCCAACAACAACATGCAAAGGGGGAAGGAAGATTGCATGACCAACCATAACATGCTGCAGGGGAAGGAAACTGGATTGAGGGAGAGTGGCATTTATTTGAACATTTTTCAATGAGGAGCATTGAAAAAAGAGAACTCTTCGCTGAGAATGCTAGGCGAACAACAGGTAAGATTCATTGAAACAATAATTTCAATACTTACCAGGGAGTTGCATGATTCACCACCAGTGGTTCTGAGCTATAGTTTAAAAATCTTGGTTTAATATTCTAGAAGGCTTTGGTTTTAATGGTATAACGGCATAGCATTGGCATTCGCACACAATGTCATTTACCAAATGGAGAGCTACTATAGTGGTGAATGGGACAAAATGGTTGTGGAAGTTTTTATTCGATTTTCAGGGTTGAAAACCTCTCGCTTCAAAATATAAGCAATGCGAACCTCATGTAAGTACTGAAATAATTAATTTTGTAAAAGACATTACGATAATTAACTTGCCAACCCAGAGGAAAAATGACTACTTGAGAATCTCAAAACATGATATTTTAATTATAAAATAAATTTTTGAATATACTTACCCGGTGAATATATAATAGCTGCAACTCTGCGGCTCGACAGACAACATACTTAAAAAACTCGCGAGCGATCGCTATGCAGGTTGCGGGTGTGCCCACCAGCGCCAACTGTCGGACAAATACCACTCTCGAATGTAAACAAAACCTTCAATTCTTCTCGTCCCGCTGCGTCTCTATTGGGGAGGAAGGGAGGGTCGTTTAATTTATATATTCACCGGGTAAGTATATTCAAAAATTTATTTTATAATTAAAATATCATTTTTAAATATTTAACTTAGCCGGTGAATATATAATAGCTGATTCACACCCAAGGAGGTGGGTAGAGACCAGAGTTAAATATGTTTACAGCATATAAGCTAAGAGTTTTTTTATTTTGACAGTTATCAATATAACAAAACCAAAATAAATAGGTACCTGGTAAGGAAGTCGACTTAGACGATTACTCTGCCTTGTAAGTCTGTCTTCCTCACGGAGCCCAGCGATCCTCTTAGGATGCTGACAGACTCCCAGGAGCTGAAGTATCACGGGCTGCAACCCATACAACAGGACCTCATCAAACCCCTAATCTGGGCGCTCTCAAGAAATGACTTTGACCACCCGCCAAATCAACCAGGATGCGAAAGGCTTCTTAGCCTTCCGAACAACCCATAAAAACAACATTAAAAAAAACATTTCAAGAGACAGATTAAAAGGATATGGAATTAGGGAATTGTAGTGGTTGAGCCCTCACCCACTACTGCACTCGCTGCTACGAATGGACCCAGTGTGTAGCAGTTCTCGTAAAGAGTCTGGACATCTTTCAAGTAAAATGACACGAACACTGACTTGCTTCTCCAAAAGGTCGCGTCCATGATACTTTGCAGAGATCTATTTTGCTTAAAGGCCACGGAAGTTGCTACAGCTCTAACCTCGTGCGTCTTAACCTTAAGCAAAGATCGGTCTTCCTCACTCAAGTGTGAATGAGCTTCTCGTATTAACAATCTGATAAAATATGACAAAGCATTCTTTGACATAGGTAAGGATGGCTTCTTAACCGAACACCATAACGCTCCAGATTTACCTCGTAAAGGTTTAGTACGAGCTAAATAGAACTTAAGAGCTCTAACAGGGCATAATACTCTCTCTAGTTCATTGCCTACGATCTCCGATAAGCTAGGAATATCGAAAGATTTAGGCCAAGGACGAGAAGGCAGCTCATTCTTGGCTAGGAAACCAAGCTGCAGAGAACAAGTGGCTTTTTCTGACGAAAAACCGATGTTCTTGCTGAAGGCATGAAGCTCACTGACTCTTTTAGCCGAGGCCAAGCATACCAGGAAAAGAGTCTTAAGAGTGAGATCTTTCAGGGAGGCTGAATGTAAAGGCTCAAACCTGTCTGACATGAGGAATCTTAGGACCACGTCTAAATTCCACCCAGGAGTAGCCAAACGACGTTCCTTAGAGGTCTCAAAAGACTTAAGGAGGTCTTTAAGATCTTTATTGTTGGAAAGATCTAAGCCTCTATGCCGGAAGACCGAGGCCAACATGCTTCTGTAGCCCTTGATCGTGGGAGCTGAAAGGGAGCGAACTTTTCTCAGGTATAAGAGAAAATCAGCGATTTGGGCTACAGAGGTACTGGACGAGGATACGGACACTGACTTGCACCAGTCTCGGAAAACTTCCCACTTCGATTGGTAAACTCTAATGGTAGAAGCTCTCCTCGCTCTTGCAATCGCACTGGCTGCCTCCTTCGAAAAGCCTCTAGCTCTCGAGAGTCTTTCGATAGTCTGAAGGCAGTCAGACGAAGAGCGTGGAGGCTTTGGTGTACCTTCTTTACGTGCGGCTGACGTAAAAGGTCTACTCTTAGAGGAAGACTTCTGGGAAAATCTACCAGCCATCGAAGTACCTCGCTGAACCATTCTCTCGCGGGCCAGAGGGGAGCAACTAACGTCAACCTTGTCCCTTCGTGAGAGGCGAATTTCTGCAGTACCTTGTTGACAATCTTGAATGGTGGGAATGCGTAAAGATCTAGGTGTGACCAATCTAGGAGAAAGGCATCTATATGTATTGCTGCTGGGTCTGGGACTGGAGAGCAATAGATTGGAAGCCTCTTGGTCAACGAGGTTGCAAAGAGATCTATGGTGGGTTGACCCCAAGTCGCCCAAAGTCTCTTGCACACATCCTTGTGGAGGGTCCATTCGGTTGGAATTACTTGACCTTTCCGACTGAGACAATCTGCTAGAACGTTCAAGTCGCCCTGGATGAACCTCGTTACTAGGGAGATGCCTCGATCTCTTGACCAGATGAGCAGGTCCCTTGCGATCTCGTACAGAGTCAGTGAGTGGGTACCTCCCTGTTTGGAAATGTACGCCAAGGCCGTGGTGTTGTCCGAGTTGACCTCCACCACCTTGCCTCGAAGGAGACTCTCGAAGCTTATCAAGGCCAGGTGAACTGCCAAAAGCTCCTTGCTGTTGATATGCATGCTCCTCTGACTCGAGTTCCACAGACCTGAGCATTCCCGACCGTCCAGCGTCGCGCCCCAGCCCAAGTCCGATGCGTCTGAGAAGAGAACGTGGTTGGGTTTCTGAACTGCTAGGGGAAGACCCTCTCGTAGACTGATATTGTCTTTCCACCAAGTCAGACAAGTCTTTATCTTTTCGGAAATCGGGATCGAGACCGCCTCTAGCGTCTTGTCCTTTTTCCAGTGAAAAGCTAGATGGAATTGTAGAGGTCGGAGGTGTAGCCTTCCTAGCGAGACAAATTGCTCCAGGGATGATAGCGTTCCTACCAGACTCATCCAATTCCTGACTGAGCAACGTTCTTTCTTCAACATCTTTTGGATGACGAGCAGGGCTTGATCTATTCTGGGGGCCGACGGAAAAGCCCGAAAAACTGGACTGTGAATCTCCATCCCTAAATACAGAATAGTTTGGGATGGGATCAGCTGGGACTTTTCCAAGTTGACTAGGAGTCCCAATTCCTTGGTCAGATCTAGAGTCCAATTGAGATCCTTCAGACAGCGATGACTGGAAGAGGCTCTGAGAAGCCAGTCGTCCAAATAAAGGGAGGCTCGGATGTCCGATAAATGGAGGAATTTTGCCACATTCCTCATAAGCCTCGTAAACACGAGAGGAGCCGTGCTTAGGCCAAAGCACAGGGCCCGAAACTGGTACACCACATCGTCGAAGACGAATCTCAGAAAAGGTTGGGAATCTGAGTGAATGGGGATGTGGAAGTAAGCGTCCCTTAGGTCGAGAGAGACCATCCAGTCTCCCTTTCTGACCGCTGCTAAGACTGACTTTGTGGTCTCCATGGTGAACTTCGTCTTTGTGACAAAGACATTCAGAGCACTGACGTCTAGCACCGGTCTCCAACCTCCTGTCTTCTTTGGTACTAGGAAGAGACGGTTGTAAAACCCCGGTGATTGAAGGTCCGAGACTTTGACCACCACTCCCTTCTCTAGTAAAAGAGACACTTCCAGTTTCAGGGCTTGTCTCTTTGCTTCCTCTCGGTACCTGGGAGAGAGATCGATGGGGGACGTCGCTAGAGGAGGTCTGCGTACAAAAGGGATTTTGTACCCCTCTCTGAGCAACCTCACAGATTGTTGATCTGTGCCTCTCTTCTCCCAGGCTTGCCAGAAGTTCTTGAGTCTGGCACCTACTGCTGTCTGAAGTTGCGGGCAGTCACACTCTGCCCCGCGAGGACTTGGATCCTTTCCTCTTTCCTCTCTTCCCTTCGGTACGAGCACCTCCCCTGCTGGGGGCTCTGCCACGAAAGGGCGGAATAAACCTGGACGCTGGAGTGTCTATCCTAGGTCTAGCAGACAAGGCAGGCAAAGGGGGAACTTTGCGAGCCGAGGACGCAACCAAATCGTGGGTGTCCTTCTGCACTAAAGACAAGGCTATTTCCTTAACTAAGAGTTCAGGAAACAAGAACTTAGACAAAGGCGCAAAGAGTAGCTCAGATCTTTGACAGGGCGTCACTCCTGCTGATAGAAAAGAGCACAGAGACTCTCGTTTCTTTAGGACTCCTGACGTGAATCAGGCGGCAAGCTCGTTGGATCCATCGCGGACGGCCTTGTCCATGCAGGACATAATGAGTAAGGAGACATCCCTATCGGCTGATGAGATTTTCCTACTCAGGGCTCCCAAACACCAGTCCAGGAAGTTAAAAACTTCAAAAGCCCTAAAGATGCCTTTAAATAGATGGTCCAGGTCTGAGGATGACCAACTAATCTTCGAGCGTCTCATGGCAAGGCGGCGGGGAGAGTCTACAAGACTTGAGAAGTCGCCCTGGGCAGAGGCAGGAACTCCCAAGCCGAGAACTTCTCCCGTGGCATACCAGACGCTCGATCTAAACGAGAGTTTAGATGGGGGGAAGGCAAAGGCCGTCTTCCCTAAACTCCTCTTGGTTTCCAACCTATCACCTAACAGCCGTAAAGCTCTCTTGGATGAGCGAGAGAGAACGAGTTTTGTAAAGGCTGGAATGGCAGCAGGAACGCCTAAAACAAACTCAGACGGCGGCGAACGAGGAGCCACAGAGATAAAGTGTTCAGGGAACAACTCTTTAAAAACAAGCATGACTTTTTTAAAGTCCATAGATGGTGGAACTGCTCTAGGCTCATCTAAATCTGAAGGCTGATCCTCAGGCTGGGGTTCAGCAACGTCCTCATCGGAAAGTTCCTCATCTGATAACTGATGAGAAAACGGCAAAGGGTTAGGCAACGTTTGACCAGCAGCGTCCGGCCGCACTGGTGCATAAGTGACGGAGCAGGACGCAGCGTCCTGAAACTGCTGAACAGTCTGGGAACTGTCAACAACAACAGGTGCGCGAGGACGCACAGCGTCCACCCGAGACTGTTTAGACCGTCTGGGTTGTGCAGTCAACACCACACTGGGTTGCGGAGGTTGACGCACCGCGTCAAAACAAGTCAACTTTGATGGTTGGTGAACGTCCTGAACGTCACCAGTCGCATCAGGGAGTTGCCTAACGTCAACATGCGGCTGGAAATCCACACGGGACCGCATCGGGGGAGGTACAACCCCAACTGGTTGACGCGAGAAAGCTACATCAACGTCAACAGGACGCACAACAGAACGCTTGGATGGCTGACGGCCAGTATCTCCATGAGAAAAACGGCTAGGTTCAACGGAAACCTTTTCTGCGTTGTAGTCTTCCATAAGGGACGCAAGCTTAGACTGCATGTCCTGCAGTATAACCCATTTAGGGTCTACGGAAACGGGTGCGGTAACAGACGGGGTTAGCGACTGAGACGGCACAACTTTGCCTTTCTTAGGCGGTGAGCAGTCATCAGATGACGGCAACGGGTCCGAACTGTCCCAGTGACTACATCCGGGACGTTGGACTTGTCCTGAAGGGACCGACTTGCGTTTCAAAGGTCTAGAGACCTTGCTCCATGGTTTCTTACGTGAAACGCCTTCGGACGACGAGGTAAAAAAGGGCTCTCTCGTCTTATGGTAGGGGCGATCTTGACGAGATCCGCCTGATACCAAAGAGGGAACGTCTGTTCGCTGATCAAGGCCTCTCGAACCCATAAGTCGTACGACATTGCTTCTCCCCTGGGCTTGGGAGCTTGCAAGAGGTCCCGGACTAGGTGAACGACAGGCACGAACAGACGAACCCTCGGTCGCAACACTGTTCACAACACTTTGCGTAACACTAAGCACTTTCCCACTTTCCGCCGTGGCACTTTGGCACTTGAGTTCCTTCACGTCAGCCATGAGTTGATTACGGTCACTTGCTAAAGCCTCAACTCTCTCCCCCAAGGCATGAATAGCACGCAACATGTCTTGCATAGACGGCTCCTGAGTGCTAGGAGGGGGGTTAGGAACAACCACTACAGGGGAAGGATTAGGTTCAGGGGCATGTGGAGAGGAAAAATCTACGGACCTAGATGAACTTCTCCTTACCCTATCTCTCTCTAGTCTGCGTGTATATTTATCAAATTCGATCCAATCGAATTTCGAAAGGCCCACGCATTCCTCACACCGATCTCCCAATTGACAGGTTTTACCCCGACAATTGGAACAAACAGTATGAGGGTCGAGAGAAGCCTTTGGAAGACGCCTATTACAGTCCCTAGCATTACACTTTCGAAACTTAGGAACTTGAGAAGGGTCAGCCATTTTGAATTAGTCAAAGAAAATTCCAAAAACGATCTAAGTCATCAACAAATAATCCGATTCAAAAAAGAGTTCAAGAGTTTATGTTGAAGAAAACACCTGTACTGCGAAAGCTCAAACCAAATTAAAGTACTTCACCAAATATGATGGGAAAACTCCAGGTTCTACAGCGAGTAAAAGTACGTCTTGTCGTCAACGTCGACAGAGAAGAATTGAAGGTTTTGTTTACATTCGAGAGTGGTATCTGGCCGACAGTTGGCGCTGGTGGGCACACCCGCAACCTGCATAGCGATCGCTCGCGAGTTTTTTAAGTATGTTGTCTGTCGAGCCGCAGAGTTGCAGCTATTATATATTCACCGGCTAAGTTAAATATTTAAAAAACTAAATTATGACCGATTTTGACAAAACAAATTTGAAATTTCATTTTCTGATAATGCTTCTATTTTTGTTTATGGGGCAATATCTTACAACGAATGATTTAAAAAATCATAAGAGATGTATACAGATTTGGCTTCAACAAAGCTAAGAAAAGAAAAGTCCCCTTTTGTTCTTTTTTTATGTTAGCTACCCACCAAATTTGAGGGGGTGGGCCTTGGCAGATAGATTACTTTAACAAGGAATGCTATTATGCGGCGAAGGAGTATCATAGAAAAGAATTTTCACCTACATGGTGAGTGTATTATATTTTGATATTTTTGGCAATACCAGTTCTACAGTCTCCTCAGTTAGCCTACAACCTTAAATGATGCGAATCACTATTACAGGTAGATCTGACATGGTTAGAATAATCTTTACAATACATATTATGTAAAGTCTTAATAAAAGTCCACTTCATAGTGGATTAAAGAAGTGTTATAAGCTGCATAGCACTCATAAAAGATGCTGATTTTCACCCATAATAATAACTTTTTTAGATTCTAACCAAGGAAGTAAATGAGAAATGGATAGAGATGAAGAAAAGTTACTTGATTGGCTTATTTTTCTTTAGAATTCTGTAGTGACATCACACTGACAGATAAATCTAACATGCTTCTTTTTAGCAGATGGTTAACAATCTTAAGTATAAACTAAATTAAAATCATAATGATCTTGAGACAATGTGCTTAAGGTAATTGATATACATTTCACAAGGCACAACAATCTTATAAGAGCAAAGTATCCAAGGTACATACATTATCTTCTCTTTTTAACCACCCATAAAATGGTCAAAATCAGTTAATTTTATTATTATAATTTTTTCTTAGCTTTTGTTTCCTCGCTATTACATCCAAAACAAACGACCAGACCAGAGACCAGTCCTTTTCCGAAGATCCACCATGTCATGTTTTTGGAGATTCAGTGCAAATGCTTTAAGCATTTATTTCCTGCGTGCCCAGTCACACCAAACTAAGTATGGTTTCATAGGCAAGGTGATCAGTTGATGTGCCAACAGCCCTTAAGGGGGTGTCAACCAACACGTTTGCCTTTAGTCTCTTTTATGAAGAAGAATGTAAATGGAATGCCAACAACACAGGAACAAGCATAAAATGTAAAGACACCCGCCTCAGTCATCCCTTCAACCATTGGTGTGTACAACTGGAGAACTATGGATCCCACTAGGGTGGAAACAACAAAACAAATCCCGCTTGCCTGTAAGGGTGAAGAAATAGATTTTTATGTATAAACACATAATCACAATCAGCCATACTTACATAGCTGAACTGGAATAAACAACCAATACCTAGGGCACAGCCAAAAAAAGGTTCCCAATCAAAATGCTAACAAAAATAAATGGAATATGAAATAGATGTAGAGTAAATTGTATATAAAGGAATGTATATAATGACAATAGCATAATATACTTTGAATGTTCAATTTGTTTTATGACGAGTGTTACTAGTGACTATTTTGCCATGAAAAGTTCAAACTATAGATTACAATGCTTAATACTGTATAAAATCTAATAGCTGCATTATGCATATACCATTACTGGCAGTGGATGCTGCACAAGCGTCACTGACTTACAAAAGAGCAAGCCATTGAGGATGCTCTCTGTGGCAAGATCTAACTTCAAGTTTTACAGTTTTGCAGTTTAAAATTAATCATACCCTATTCAATACTGTATTGAAAATCTCAGGTTGAACTACACATTTACATCATATTTATCAACAATGAAAAAACTTTGCTTGGACCTCTTCCTCTTTGTGCCCATGGTCATAATTTTTCTTGATGATTAAACTAGGGCATTACAAATTTCTTGTAATAGAAGTCAACAGATTTTAAAGGAAAAAGTAAAATGACAGTGTTATGGTAATTATGATTTGAGGTTCAGAAAAAACGTGCCTGCACTACACCGACTTACAAGACTATCTGAAAATAGTAAGAGTGACAAACCATTGGATGGACTGGCAAAAGGGATTATTACATTCACTATGGTCATTACACCACGATAAAACCGTTTCCTCATGCGCTAATCTGGGAACTCCATGTACAGTTGGCTTCATTAATTCCGGGACACTGACGTCTCCTTAGCTTCCAAGGAAGTGTACCGGAATTAATGATGCCAACTGTGCAAGATGACATTAGTCCAGCCATCCATAATATGGCTAGAGATACCTATGTACTTCATCACGGTAAAGGTTAGAATGTAAAGGCGACGGGTTTCAGTTCCAGTTCCATCAGAATAGATACTCCCCAGAACATCAGCCGGGTAAGCCCATCCCACCTCCCCCTGTGGTGCCCAACCACAGCAGTAGCCTCAACAGTAAACAGTTTAAACTCAAGGTCCCAGGCAGGGATCGATCTGCCGCCATGCAAATGCTAGGCAAGCACGTTACCACTCTACTAGCCAGGAGGCTAGCATAAGAAATGACGCAGACGCACAGACGCTACAACATGAAACTATGACTGCTGCCATGTGCCCCATTAGTAAAAAGAATACATCCAATTTCTATACTAGTTAAATTGTCCATTACAGGTATTTCTATTTTTCATTATGAATTATTATTTTTTACTCATTTCTGAGAATAGTAGTTTTAAATTGTTCAATAATTACTATAAACCCTTTAAAAAGAAGTGTATTTATGTATTTGTGAACATGCAGAATGCATCCAGTAAATTTCTTTAATTTCTTAAGGGAAAATTGTTTTAGGATACAAGTATTGTAGGCCACGTGCTTGTTCCCAGAATAAATCAAACTCGTAACCACAAGTACTACTTTAACTGCAAAATCTAACTAGTTTATTTCGGTAATAAAATAGCTCATGGAAGACTTATTTTTTCAGTCCACTTTAATACTCAATAAATCAATACCTAATAAAAAAAAGCAAGATCTAACAGCCATAAAAAGGGAAAGCATTTGGCCAAAAATCTTTTGAAAAAAAAAGTAATATTGGAAATAGACTGAAGGACTATATTTAGCTATATATCTCAAGAATCTACTTCAAGTCTAGAACCTATAGAATAAAAAATTAGTTCTATAATAATACCTGTGGGCGAATGAAAGTTGGGAAGTATTCATTGCTGAGAAGAAAGGGAACAGGATTAACTCCTAAAACCACTGCTGCCTGGGAAGTCATTAAGCAGACAACGGGAATCCACCCATAAGGATTGGTCTCCTTTTGCATCTCTCCATCTAAAATGTCTTCACCGCAAACGCCAAAGTAAGCAGCCATTACTGCTAAGGGGACACTCATTATGCCATAAGATATAATCAGGCTCTTTCTTCTCCCTAATGTATCTATTAGGAAACCTGCAAATAAGGCTCCTACAAGCTGTAAGAAATCAGATCATTGTTGAATGTAAATATTACTGGCCTTATTCACTAGCAAGTGAATTATATTAATTTCTTAAGTTGGTAAGTTGGATATAAGGGTGTGTCTTGGTAAATTTCCCCAGAATTAAATATTTTTGGGGAGGGCATCGTGACAATTTATTTGTCGCAATTATTTTTTTTCCATGTTATTAGATATTTTCCAAACCCAAAAAATGTAATGGGCAAGTCTCACCTGAACAGATGTAACCATCACGGAAGCTATGCTGTCATCAATACTTGATCCTGCCACCATGAATATTCTGGTACAATTGGCTGTTACAACGTAATACCCTGGAACAAAGA
>NC_090739.1:29662715-29687715 GCF_036898095.1 Palaemon carinicauda
CGGTCTATTACGTGGACCCCTTTTATGTTATAATTTATATATCCTGAACAACAAACTCTCATTATTATTATTATTATTATTATTATTATTATTATTATTATTATTATTATTATCATTATTATTATTATCATTATTATTATTATTATTATTATTATCATTATTACTATAAATGTTGATAATAAATGTTCCTTTAAATCCTCTAGATTATTTCAAAGGTTTTTACTTTTTTTCTTCAGCAGTAAAATACGCTAATTTAAGAAAAAAAAAAGAAGAAAAAAAAAGAAGTTATAGTCAAGAGGGTGGAGACATTTGACCTTCAAATTTAATACATACCTAGAAATCAACATTCCCTCAACGCCATGTACGAAGGCAATTCCGAACCATCCCACAACCATGAGAAGTCCGGAAATAGCCATACACAGACGACGTCCCAAGGGCTCCATTAATAAAGCTATGGCAAAAGCACCGGGAATAGCTGCTATAGTCTTCAGGCTACCTGGAAATATCCATATACCAAGATAATGCAGGGGGAAAGGAAGATTAACATAAAACGTCAACACTTAACCTTCTAGTGATCATGACCGTGACAAAATTGCTGTTAGGCTCATGATTTTGGCTGGGCTTAGAGTTTACAAACCGGCAGATATTTTTTCCTACGTAACAGTATGGCCAAACGATATTAGATATGAACTTTTGGTTTACTGCATTATATCCAGGAATGATTGCACTTTTAATGCTGTAAGAAGAATATGCTTACAATGTTTAAAACTATTTTTTTAAAAACTGTAGAAAACGTGAACATTTTGCAAGAAATCGATGATAAAGATATTTATATGTTTTCAAAAATTATGCTAGACTTTATTCTAAATGTAGATTCTGTATAAATAGCTAGTCTGTCACGATCAATACATTATTTTGTTATATATTTCATTGGCAATGAACGGTGATTGATTGCAAAATGCTATTTTTATCTGAGCAATGATGTCATGTGTCAACGTACTTATGTTAACGTTTTGTAGCATAACTAAGTAAACTAAGAATACAGATGGAAAGAAAGTGAAAGATGCATTAAAAAAGTAAGTATATTTTCTATATAACAAAATTAAAACTGATATATACTATTAGAAAGAAACTGAGCAATCGTAGAGCAAATCCAAACAAAATATTTTTATTTAACTGTAACGAAATTTACGATGAAATTTTTTATATATGAAAATGCTCAAACTTTTAAATTTCTTTTTGCATCGTCTAAAATGAAAAATAATGTCTTTTACAATAGTTTATAATACATAACTGCAATTATTTGCAAATGCACAAATACGACTAGAAAATAATTATCTATGGGCTCGTAAAACAGATCATACATACCCTGACATTTTCTGTAATAAAAACGTAATGAATAAAAATTGGAAAAAAGATGAAAATTGCAATGGAAAGGTGAATAGTTTTCCCATATAATTCATCAATAAAATATATAGGATTTCTTAAGACAATAATTGAGCACTTGTAGAGCAAAGACTAACAATACATTTTCATCTTAAATGTAACTAAATCTAATATAAAGTTTTCAATATAGAAATATTCATACTTTTATATTTGTTTTGCACCATATAAAAAAAAATTCCCTTTTAAATGGTACATGAGACTTGATATTTTACTATAGACGATATTTATTTCTCACTATAAAAATATTCATATTCACACACACATCTATCTATCTATCTATCTATCTATCTATCTATCTATCTATATATATATATATATATATATATATATATATATATATATATATATATATATATATATATATATATATATATATATATATACACGAGAGCAAACTGAAGTAGAATATACTCTAACCACATGCAAGAAATAGAAATGGACATGGGCAGGACATAAAATGAGAATGACAAACAATATATGGACATTGGGAATAACGCAATTGGTCCCTAGAAATTGTATAAGCAGAAGGAGGTGGTGACGACAATGGACCGATGAACTAAGCCAGTCTATACCAGCAAATTTTCTTAACTCGTCAATCCGTCATATTTTCTTCCTAACCCTACTTCGTTTGTAATCTCTAGGGCCCCATTCTGTTATTCTTCTTATCCATCTGTTAGCTATCATTCCCATTATCTGGCCTGTGTCCATGTTCATTTCTTTTTCTTACTTCTTGTTAGAATATCCTCTATTTCAATTTCCTCTTTCTTAAACACCAAATCACTATATCCTTAGCAAATATATCAAATACCTTCTCCAAATCTAAAAATTCCTGATAGAGTTTCCCCTTACCATCTAGCGTCTTGTTATGTAATTGCCTTAATGAATATAAAGACATCCCATGTAGGCCTACCTCTCTCTTTCTAATGAAACCGCACTGCCGTTCACAAATCTTCACAACTTCTAGTAATCTATAATCGAATAGCCATTCTAAGTTATCAATAAAGATTCTGCTGGTTCAATTCATCTGTAATCACTACACTCCATATCATTTCCCTCCTGCTTGAACACATTTACTATCAGACTTCCTTCTCAGTCATCTGACATTACTTCCTATTCCCATATTGCTCTTAACAGTTCCAGAATCCATTCTTCACCCTTTATACCAAGTACCTATAAGCAGTCTATATAAAACCTAGATATTCCCAGAAGGAAAAACATGATAAATACATACCTATTCAACCCTAAAAAACAAGTAAATCTTGACTTATAACTAAAATTATAGTTAAAAAAAATAACCAATCCTATAATTTCAATATAGACTAATCATCCTTTCAATATACAAACATATTCATTCCAAATAAGGATGGATCCATGGAACCAAAAATAAGAATTCCCCAAAAGAATAGTTGAATGGTCTGCTTACTCAGCTGATCGAACTCCTTGCTGGAGAACTCAATAGGGTCTCCGTATATCGTCGTGTTGTGCGTTTCCAGATCGTAAGCAACGACTGCAGAGTAGGTAATGACAGAACCGCAGCTCCACATTCCTAGGCTGCTGAGAAACACTATCACAGCCTGTAATGTCACCGGGATTTATGATAATAATAATAATAATAATAATAATAATAATAATAATAATAATAATAATAGTGGAAATTATGAAAATATTAATAATTATGGCAATAGTAATAATGATGATGATGATGATGATGATTGTTATTGCGAGGGCACGTAATGAGAAGCAGCCGAGAACTGACTAGTTAGGTAGTACGGACGGAAAAGAGGTGCCCGGGTCGGTCGAGACGACCTCCGTCGCACAAAGGTCAAGTCTGACCAAGCATTTATGTTTATACATACAATGTGTGGAACATCAAATACATGAAATGGCATAATATATACATCGGGTCTAAAGCTGGAAAAATCTACATACATTGGTATATACAAATAGGCCGTAACAAGTATGGTTGAGAAAAGACAAGTATAAACTCTATAAACTCAGATTTCGGCCCCAGACAAGGATTATTTTACAATAATTATTGTTGACAACTTGCCATTTCAATCCTGGTATCTTCGAGGAGGGCAAAGGCGCCCCCAGGTTCTTGAGATCTGCGGACAAGGGCCGTTGTCGGAGGCTGATACCTCTGATGTGTCGTTCAACAGGATGCTTCCCCAGGCGGGGTTCCCGGGAGGTTCGTGTCTGTCCTCAGGGCTGGTTGCACAGAGTGGGAGAAGGCTTGTTTTGGAGTTGCACTCGGGTATGCCCGATTCCGGCATTTGCGTCGTCGTCGTCGTCCACCATCAGCAATGCGGGTTTCAGCCTGTCGATGGTGACCCCGTCTTCTTGGCAGTGGATCATGAGGCAATATGCCTTGGGGGCAGTCTTCATGACGCGGCATGGATCCTGGTATGGCCGCATCAGGGGGGGGGGTTTCGATGTGCGTCATTCCTGATGAGGACGTAGCTGCAGGTGTCCAGGCCCTTTGGTTTGAAATGCTTGGTCCTGTCGGTGATGGTCCTCAGACATGGCATGAATTTACCATCGACCTCACAAAGCCTCTTGATCGGTGTGTCCTGGTTGGTGTTATTTGCTGGGAAAAACTCCCCGAGTACGGCCAGTGTCTCACCGTACACTTTTTACGCCGGGGAAACCTAGCCGTTTGCTCTGAGGGGGGTCCTGAGGCCGAGGAGGACCCATGGCAGTTGTGATTTCCAGTTTTCATCGGGGCAGCGGGCCATTAGTGAAGCTCTCAGTGAACGGTGGACCCTCTCTACCATGCCGTTGGTCATGGGGTTGTACGCCATTGTATTGTGAAGAGAGGTTCCTAGTAGGTGAGCCAGGGAGGCCCACAGCTCAAACAGGAACGTTGGCACGCGGTCGGTTGTGATGTCGTCGGGTACTCTGAAACGGCTGATCCAACTTGACAGGAGGGCTGCTGCGCAGGTGTTGGTTGTGGCTTCCGTCATGGGGGTGGCGCCTGGTGGATCGGTTTATGATCGTGAGGAGGTACCTGGCGTCTCCAGACTGTGGGAGGGGTCCCACGATGTCGACGTGTATGTGCCCGCAGCGGTGCGTAGGTTGAGGGCAGTCCCCGATGCCGGATTCCGTGTGACGACTGATTTTGCTGGTCTGTTACACCATGCACATCCTGGCCCATTCACGTGAATCCTTTTTATATGCCATGCCAGACCAATTTTTTAGTCATCAGCCTTGCCGTTGTTCGTCCGGAGGTGTGTGACCGTCCGTGGATGATCTCCAAGACCTGTTTTCGCCGGGAGGCAGGTACCCATGGACGAGGACAACCGGTGCTGGTATCGCAGAGGAGTGTTGTGCCCGTCAGGTCCAGTTTCAGCTTAGTGGGTAAGCTGCTGTCTCTGGGTCGGCGGCTTTTTCTCGATCGAGGTCCTCATAGTCCAAGCCCAGGTGGATGGAGTTGATTTCTACCCTTGACAGAGCGCCGGCCACGGAGTTCTTCTTGCCTGGAAGGTAGTGGATTGTACACCCAAACTCAGCGATGGTGGCCAGGTGCCGTTCTTGTCTCGCTGACCACGCGTCGCCCACCTTAGGGAAAGCATGGACCGGCGGTTGGAGGTCTGTTTGGATGGTGAAGGAGCCCCCTTACAAGAGATACCGGAAATGCTGAACGGCCTGGTAGACGGCCAGTAATTCCCGGTCGAATGTACTGTGCCATGTTTCAGGTGGTTTGAGTTTTCACCTGAAAAACGCATCTGTTCACTACCTGCCCTAACACTGCCCCGCAGGCGACGTTGTTGGCGTTGGTGGTAGGTCTGAGGGGGGCCTTCGGGTCCTGGTAGACTAGTATGGAGGCATCAACGAGGGTGGCCTTCATCTGAGTGAATGCCTGCTGCTAAGGTATTTCCCATTTTAACTTCTTTGCGTTCCCTTTAAGGACGTCGGTCAGCGGTGACATGATGCAAGCGATGTCTGGGATGAAACGTTGATAATAATTAATCATGCCGATGAATTCCTGCAGGGTCTTGATTGTCGTAGGTGTGGGAAAGGTCCTCACTGCATCCAACTTGGAGGTCATGGGGCGAACTCCCGTCGAGGAGACCTCGTGTCCCAGGAAATCCACCCTCTCTGCGCCGAACGTGCATTTGTCGAAGCGGACGACCAACCCATTCTCCTACAGGCGTTTCAGGACCGCCAGGATCTGGTCCTTGTGCTCTTCCTGCAATCTGGACAATATCAGGATGTCGTCCACGTAGCAGCTGCTACATAAAAGACTAGTACTCCTCTATAAAAATAAATCCTTTCCGTTGAATCTCTGATTTTCATTTAGCAGCTAGGACGAGAAAATCATGAGCTGAAGGTTGTTCGTTATCCAAGAGGAAGCGAACACAGTCTCCTGTTGTACATCCTCGAAAGGCACTGGCATCAGCAGAGTTCTAGAACAAAAGGGTACCAACTGCTCTTGGGCCATTTGTGCTGCTGTCCCCTTGAAGGTCCATAGCTTGTCCAGGACCTTCATAAGAAGGTCGAACGGTAGGAAAGGATAAATGCGGGCCAATGGTTCCTATCCAATGACATCGCATCTATCCCCACTGCTTCCGGATCTATATTCGTAACAGGGACGCTTCTAGTTGAAGAGATCTATTTGCAGTTCCAGGATTGCTCTAGAATGAAACTGTTTTACCATCCAGAGACCATTCTGTTTCCAGAGGCTTGAATCTTGAAAGAGCGTCTCCCGTCACATAACGAACTTTTTCTAAATGAACTGCAGAGAGATGTCAATTCCTCCTTTTCAACAAAGGGAGAATGGCTAATATTACATGATTGATCTGTGAAGATCTTGAGCCCTGTCTTTTGATGCAGTGGACTATAGTCTTGCTGTCGAGAACCAACCTGATATGGGGTTCAACCTCTTCAGGAAAAGCATTAACTCCCCAAGCAATTAATCAAAATGGCGCTGCTGAAAGGAGTGGTGACCAGCGTCCGTGTTTACATTAACACACTGGCATCAGAGTTGTAACGGCTCTCCCACATTATCAATCCTATACCATATCCTTCTAGACAAGGTTAACTATATTCGAGTAAGGATAGCCGTGGTTGTATCTAAACACGTCCCTGTTACATACACGATATCTTTCGGAATATTCGCTCCGGGGGTAGTAACCTTGTGATACCTCTACAGGTAAAATTCTTTGGTACTGTATATCACTCGGAGAAATATCCCAAGTAGAAAGCTGCCTAGAGGAACTTCCATCAAGAACACTTGGCTCGAGCCCCAAAAATTGTTCACTACACTAGACGTACTGTAATATTCACTGTGAAACTTAGAAATAGCATCCATATAGCCCTAATGGCAGCCATTACACTTTGTTACGTTGGGCTCCACAACGCACACCCAACACAGCTACATAGGAACTGAGAAGTTTTCTTAGGAAAAAGGGACGTGTCGCTGAACCGACTACGTCACATTCAAGCATACAAACACGCCCAAATATGGCAGTCTTTGTCATGTGGTTGGGGAGGGTAAGAGTTGGAGCTACTTACAAATGAACGAACAGGAGTAATTCCATTTGTAGAAAGTGGAAGGATGGCTTGTGGGAAGGAAGTATAAAGTTCACCAACACGCAATCCACAAACGAATGAACAGAAGATACATCTGGTTTGTGAAATGTAAAAAAAAGTGAAATAAATATTTCAGGGAAGAGGATCCCCATATTCTGTGTAATTTTTCGTGGATTTATTATGCGTCCCAGAGAATAATGTATAGAGAAGAAATAATTATTTTCACCATTATCTATCGTCTCTCCTGTAAATTTTCCCCATCAAAAAAAAGAAAAAAAAAAACGGTGCCTGCTGGGTGGCCACCCCATTACCATAGGATATATTAGGGTATATCTTATTAACTAATTATTTGCGACAGAAATAATGGTAATCTTCGAAGAAAGCGGGAGTTTGTCTATATATAACCCCATTCTTTTATTAGTAAAGCTTTTCCTGTGTTCTATAATTTTACCTGAGAATGCCAAGTGCTTTGGGGACATAGTAAACTAACAAGGAATAGGGATCCATAATGATATCCCTGAAGAAAAAGAGGCAATGTCTATAGGAAATCCTTACGCGGATGCCGTAGATAAGTAGATTCGTTATTGTGCCCCACCCACTTCATAAGTTTGCAAGCCGAGAATAGTCGAGAGTTGGTGAGCACTAAAAATGTACTCTCTCTCTCTCTCATTACATATATATATATATATATATATATATATATATATATATATATATATATATATATATATATATATATATATATATATAATTATTTGCTTTGCTTATCACCATCATGATACTGCATTTTCTGACCGTATTTTAAATTTAAGATTGTTTTATATGCTAATGTTTTAATCTTATTTTGCTTTAGTGTGCTTCCTTTGGGTAGCTGCTATCATCATTTTACCATTAATGTGGGCAATAGAATCCTGTCCTTAAAAAACTGATTGATGTATTGGCAATGGGTTAGGTAGGAGACATTAAAATATACTTTTATTATTTACAATATTTTCTTTGCTTATATTTTCTATCATTTACCGTTATTTTGTATTATACTATTCGGGCATTATTATAACATTTATTCTTATGTGATGGAATGTCATGGATTAGGAAATGAGAAAAAAAGTAAAATCAACTACAAAACAACAAAATTATAACTCAAATTAAGCTGCTACGCTCCTTATAACCTTTCACCTTATGTTCCAACTCAGGTATAAAATATTAGACATAATATACATCATCATCTTCCCCTATGTCTATTGACGCAAAGGGCCTCGGTTAGATTTCGTGGGTCGTCTCTTTATTGAGCTTTAAATTCAGTACTTCTCCATTCATCAACTCCTACTTCAGACTTCAAAGTTCTCAGCCATGTAGGCCTGGGTTTCTCAACTCTAGTGCCTTGTGGAGCCCAGCTGAATGTTTGGTGAACTAATCTCTCTTGGGAAGTACGAAGAGCATGCCCAAACAATCTTCATCTACCCCTCATCATGATCTCACCCATATATGGCACTCGAGTATTCTCTCATGTATTTTAATTTCTAATCCTGTCCTGCCATTCAACTCCCAATATCCTTCTAAGGGCTTTGTTCTCAAATCTACCAAATCTATTGTCATACCACGACTCACGTCCACACAGTAACACCGACATCAGTAAATTGTTGTACAGTATAGTATGATTATTTATAGGTATTTTCAGGCGATTTGATTTTCAAATTTTACTTAACCTGATGAAAGATTGAAAAAGCAAATCAGATAATATATATACAAGGCTATAAACTCAAGGGCTCCAACATGGAAAATAGCCCCGTGAGGTAAGAAACTAAGTTAATAAATAAATTACAAAAAAGTAATGAACAATTAAAAAAAATTGAGAACAACAACAACAATAAAATAAATCTTTCATATATAAACTATAAAAACTTTAATAAAAACAAGAGGAAGAGAAATAAGATGGAATATTATACCCGAGTGTGCCCTCAAGCAAGAGAACTTTAAACATTATCTTGCCGTCATAGCTGATTGCAGTGATTAAAAGAACTCCTTGTTAGAGATATCTTCTGATTTATTCTACTTCGAAAGAAAGGAAAATATCGTATTGAAAACGTGATAACATATCGGGAATTCTTGGTAGGAAACGGAAGTCATCAAACTCTCTCTCTCTCTCTCTCTCTCTCTCTCTCTCTCTCTCTCTCTCTCTCTCTCTCTCTCTCTCTCTAAAAACAACTCATACCGCAGGCAGATAAAAAACGTTTATAGCCTTCCTTCTGACGCAAACCATCTTATAGTTTCACTAAAGGCCATCTAATTTAAAAGAATAAAAAAATATGAACTAAATCTATAATAATTTGAATGATATATAGTCTCGCACACTTGAACAATGAAAATCAGACTCTCTTCAGAATCAATCTTAAAAAATCAAGACTTCATAGATATGTACGCTCAGAGACAAAGTAACCATTTCAAAGGTTCCCATGAATTATACACCATTTTCATTATTATTATTATTATTATTATTATTATTATTATTATTATTATTATTATTATTATTATTATTATTAAAGAGGAAGATTAACCAGCCCAATGAATCAAGTTCGACTCTTACAGAGCTGGCCTGATTAACATCAGGAAGAAAATTATTTCTATATTAATTTTAAACAAATGAATAAAAAAAAAATATATATATATTAAATATAATGGATAAATATATTTTCTGAAACTAACAGTTGCATAAATATGGGCGACACAATTACGTCTATAAAAAATGAAGAGTTGGATCTCCATGCTTAAAAAGAAAAAAAAAAAAAAAAAAAAAAAAAAGGATTATAATGAAGTGGAATGGGGTGTTCGAGACATATCACTATATTTGTAGAATTGTGCCCACATGACATGCGTTGGGACCAGGGATATCATTCAGTGTTGCCAGAATGTATTAATCCATATAGCAAGCAAAGATACCCCAAATTGCATCATGGATACCATCACGCAAAAGATAGATATTCTCACTGGCATCTCGAGTGATGACGTGCTAAACCGTAAGTGTTATAGCGTACTGCTTATCAGCCTAATTACTATCAAATATATAAAATACACGGTGCGTTTGCTTGGGTGAAGGCTCATAACCAACAATGCTTCTTTGTATTTATGCTTCTTGCAGTCGTAATCTAATCTGAGCAGTTACTTGAAATATGGATTAGCCCAGAACCCTTTATCTGATATTCAGTAGAAGAGATAAGTATTTTCACACTGACTAGTAACAATTAGCGTTCCAAGCTACACAGCTATAGACATCATGATGACAAGTTTTAGATGAAGAATATGACGCAAATATGATTATTCCAACGCGTGGGTATCCGTTATTGCCATTTCATAACGTAATCTTATCGCTTGCTATCTTCTTGACCTCTCCGCTATAGAGACGATACTACCCAAGTTATTAAAAGATATAGACAATGAACACATAATTATAGATTTTCCTGCTTCTTAATAGATTTTGTAATATCTATGAAAATTATAAATAATTTCACCCTTGATTCAAAAGTCTAATTTAGCAAAACTTATTTTTGAACCTACATTCAACCATTTTATTGGTACACCGATATACATTACTATTATTATAATTGTCATCATTATTATTACTTCTAAGCTACAACCCCAGTTGGAAAAGCAGGATGCTATAAGCCCAAGGGCTCCAACAGGAAAAATAGCCCAGTGAGGAAAATAAATAAGAAAATAAACTACGAGATGTTTACGAATAATAGCATCAAAATAAATCTTTCATATATAAACTATCTAAACTTCAAAATAAAAAGAAAAATAAGACAGAATATTGTGCCCGAGTGTACCCTCAAGCACGAGAACTCTACCCCAAGACAGTGGAAGACCATGGAACAGAGGCTATGGCACTACCTAAGACATAGAACATTGGTTTGATTTTGTATTGTCCTCCTCCAAGAAGAGTTGCTTACCATAGCTAAAGATTCTCTTCTACCCTTCCCAAGAAATAAGTAACCACTGCACTATTACAGTACTGCGTGAACCCTTTGAGAGAGAAGAATTAGACTGTATTTGGTAATCTCAGTGTTGTTAGGTGTATGATGACACAGGAGAATGATTACCCAGTCCAGAAGCCCACACAAGGTACGCTATCTAATATCTTAGCAAAGGCCCCCATTGGTGTAAAGCGGCTCATACTACACCAAACAAACCCGACTAACAAGGATTTCTATAACTATCGAGGTTTGAGTCTAACGATCCACAACAGGGATACTAACTTCCGCATTTCTATCTCCACCCACGGTTACACGCAGAATGAAAAAAAGGCAAATTAATACATTCTTCCCATCAGAAATGAGAACAATAACGGCTAACTTTGGCCTTTTATTGTTAGCCTATTCTTTTTTTCACTACAATATACATACATACAGACATATATATATATATATATATATATATATATATATATATATATATATATATATATATATATATATATATATATACATATATATATATATATATATATATATATATATATATATATATATATATATATATATATATATATAGAAAGAAAATTAAAAATTAAAATACTTGGTCGGAATTAGTACTTTCGTCTTATTAGTGACAACGGCGATCTCAAAATGAAAATAAATATAGAAAAAAAATTGTATTTAAACAGGAGACATGATCCCTCCGCTTTCAGTCTCTTGGTGATTGCAGATAAGTCAGTTTTTAGTAAATAGGATAATAAAGGATTAACAGCAAACAGACCAGGGATTAGGTTTAAATTGTGATCTTTGTATATTGAATTTTATTCCCATTGCTAAGACGAAAGTACTAACTCCAATCGAGTCTTTTCATTTCGTGCATATGATTTATCTCATGCTCACATATATATATATATATATATATATATATATATATATATATATATATATATATATATATATATATATATATATATATATATATATATATATATACATATATATATATATATACATATATATATATATATATATATATATATATATATATATATATATATATATATATATATATATAATTTACATTAAAGGCGAATACCTTAGTGGCGTCAATGTGTTTCCAACAGGAATTCTCGTAATTTCTCATCTTCAAATTTTCAGGTGTAATTCTTTGGTTAAAGAAACGATGATTATCCCTTTTCTTCATGTCTTATTCACGACAATACTTTTTGGCAAAACTATGTCTTTTTCAACTGATTATTAGTTAACGTTAGTTTATAATTACCTTTATTACGAGGTTCTATAAATATTGTGAATAATTGTCTTGAGATTATATTTTATAGATGTTAAAGATTATAAAAATTAAAAATTAGGAAGTTAAATGAACCCTTCCTAAATGTCCCAACTGTGCTCTCTCCCATCACGCCTGAAACAGGTGTCCAAAGAATCTGAAAAGGAGTGCGGTCATGAAAAACACCTCACCCTCAAACTTACCACAATCATCGCCAAAGCTCTAGGAGCTGCCCAAACCGCAGAGGATACCTCACCAGAGATCTCACCCCAAACCCTCCACCACTTCTGATCCTGTCATCCCTACACTACCAGTACCAATACCTTCCCAACCCACCCCATCCTTTAACAAACTAATGGAAACCTTGGTCCTTGATGACCTCACCCCCTATACAAAGTTCTCCCCTCCCCTTCCTTATCCAAATCATCCTTTCCCAAAAATTTGCCCCTATGTCTCACCACCCTGAAGAGCAGAAATAAATTCTTACATTTACAACTGCTCCTTTCTCTACTATTTATAATCCTTCCAATTCCTATCCCAGTCTCTTCTACTCACTGGGACTTGCTGCTATAAAATTTCACTACCACTGAAACCCTTCCTTTCAGTTCCATGAGGAGCCTCGATTTTGGGAACAGTTGTCCTGCAAGCCTGCAGACATAGTATAAATAAAGTAATATTGCCTAGAAACTTGGCTTTGCCAAGAACCTCCCTGCAGTCATGTTTTCGGGCTGAGCATGACTATAAATGTATGTATTTTTTGAGTGCCCCTTATTCAACCTGCCATACAACCCTTGGGAGGCTATGACCGTGAGTCCATGAGTACATATCCGAGTAATCTACAAAGCAAAAGAAGCTGAAATCTAAATGAAGATTCATTTTTGGCATCATCTCACCCTCGTCCATCTTAACATACGGACAATATAAAACCAAGTACTTTATCAAATATGATTAAGTATAAGTATAAAAGTTCTTATCAAAACGAGTGAAATATTCGGTCTCTTATAATGTGTCCATCTTCGAATATGTACAGATTTGTTATTATACTTAAGTCTTCCTTTTCTGCTGTTGCACAAATATACATTATGGACACAATTATTATAGTGATTATTTTTCATGACCACACATGGCCTCAGAAAAAACAAGATAAACTTGTACTGCAAACTCCCATGTGTGAAAAGAAAAACACAGGACACATAATAACGAACTAGAATCAATACATTTGCAAATAGCAATAAATATGGTTAAACTCTTGGAATTATCATATAAGAATATATGATATAGAAGTGCAATTCATAGCAACTGCACACAAACGAACAAATATATAACAATAAGCTTTTTTTTTACGTTGGTTGAACGGCCATTGGCCGTGAGGCAGCTTAATTTGACAACCTGTTACCTCAAGTGCAGAGGCAGTCATTGAGGCCAAACATAATTGGAATGAGGGTAGTTTCTTTTTTTCATAACCTACCTGTCTAAGGAGGCGCCATTTTTTCTCTTGTGGATTTTCTTGAAATTTCTCCACTCTCGTAAGTTCATGTACTTCCTTCTCGCGATAAAACACATCCTCCTCTACCAAATATACATTTAACGAATCTTCCTTCAAATTATTCGACGTGTAAGAGTCGTTAATTGCATCGTTTTGGTAAGCCATCGTCCCCTAACTCACGTACGGCGAGTCTGTAAATTGACATTCTGTTACAGGTCGTATATATATGTGCCACAATTGGCGTTAAGGTCGAGGATGCAGATAAGCGAAAGTTTTCATAACTGAAATGACCGTCAGATTAGAATTTGGTAACGACTCATCACAAATGACAATATTGGGATCAACGTCCCTAATATTGTGGAGTCCCTCAAAAGTCATTGTGACAAACGTTAAATTCAAGTAAAAAATGATCGATATTGACAGCATGTGTCAAGTCTACACGGAACATTTTATTACAACCCACTTGAATTATTATCTCAGTACCATTAATCTCGGGACCCGTTACTCCATTTTTAAAGTACATTATAAGATTCGATTTAAACGTGTTGTAAATATTTTGTTATTGTATGCAATTTGTGAAATATCACACCATAAAATCTGAAAATTTTAACGTGACCAGTTTATAAAAAGTTACAGAAATAATAGAAAAATTAGTAAGACTTATCATCGGCCACTATAGAGACAGTCTTATCATTATACAGCAGTTGAAAGGCACTCATTGTTAATCTAGATAAAGATTATTATTGAAGTGTTCGTCAAAAGGAATATAAAATCATTCCCGTCACTTTTAAAATATCCATTCCATACAAACGAAAATAAAAACACCCAAGTAATTGCTGTGACAAAATAAATTATTTTCTTTCTCACAAAACAAAATCTATGAAAAAATATAAATATCTTAAAATATAAATAAAAGTTGGTAACAAAAACATCTGTATTTGAAGGTCTTATTTAAAGACCTTAGAAAGACCGAAAAAAATAATCAATCAATGGATTGAACTTTGTAGCGAGGTCCTTTAAAGTACTTGGGTGATACATAATAATGACTATGAACTAGACAAGCGAGAAATTTGAAAAAAAAAAAAAATAGTCATATTGGACAGCAGTATTCAAGAAAACTGCCATTGTTCCCCCAAGATGTTTTGATAAACTCAAAAATCTTAGCTAAAGCATGGTATATATCACATATTTACCCACTAATTAGCGATGTTGGTAAATCAATAGAAAATTTTATTTTCAATTACTTGTGGAATGGAAAGTACCACACGGTAAATAGAAAGACGATGTGTAAGCCAAGGGAAAATGGAGGTGTTGGAATAAATGTGGTAATAAAAATCATGTCAATATTTTTCTTCACGTGTTACAAGTCTATCTTAAATAAAACGTTGGGCTTTGAATTTCTCGGTTATTATTGTAAGCTTAGGGCTGTACATCTTGTAGATATACATAAAGAACGTTACTATCCTTTGCACACACTATTATAATTATTTTATTTCAGTGATACACAAAATGATAAAATATGAAACATACCCTTCAGTTAGTACTCAAACTATATACAGATATTTAATAAAAAACGGATTTTGAGCGAAGCGAAAAATCTATTTTTGGGTAAGATGGCCATGTCGTCCTGATGGAAGTTCCTTAAAGGCAGCTTCCTAGGGTATATTACAACTACGGCGATATTCCCAGAGAATTTACCTTAAGGCACCCAGAATTCTAACTCCTGGAGCGAGTATCCCTAAAAAGACCTTAGGGATATCGTAAATATCAGCGGACGTATTCTTGACACGCCACATAGCAATCTATACCCCGAATAGAGTTAACACTTCGTAGGGGTCAAATGGCAAGAAAACGAAAACGATAAAAAAAAGGGGGGAGCCGTTCGTAAGGCATCTCTCCTCCCCGTTTCGTAAGCGTGCCCTGCGCCGCTCGCGGCGCCATCTGTATTCCTTGTAGCGATACACGAGGTGCTACAGATACTGTATGTAGGGAGGGGTCCTACAGCCCTTTTCTTTTCTTTTTTTTTTTTTTGAAAAGGGACAGGGCGGGTCCATCAGGACGACATGGCCATCTTACCCAAAAATAGATTTTTCGCTTCGCTCAAAATCCGTTTTTTGGGCTCAAGCCATGTCGTCCTGATGGAAGTATACCAGAGCATTACTGTATCTGTGGATTCTCAATACGTGCCGTACTCCTCAGGAATGTTTCTTAGTCAACTCGACTGAAAGACCTAAGATGTTACCGTTATACATCTTTTCACTAATCATAAGCCATGAAAGCGCTTCCTGCCCCCTACAGGGAGGAGTCCTACTAGACTCTAGAAACGAACGAAGAGTACATATACCTATGTATGAATCCCTCGCAAGCCAATACAATATAGTGGTCTCACTCTATATGAAGTAAAGCATAGTCCTTACGGAACTACAGCATCCAAGGGAAAAACCCCGACCAGCACCCTGGTCGAAGTAGAAATAGACAGAAAGGTTATATCTGCGTAGGATTAAACTTGCTGCCGCCACCGTCCTCAGAGAAGGGTGGAGCTCTTTATGCTAAGGAAAGTATAAACCAGTGCAACAAGGCTTGCATTAAGGAACAGGCTATTATAGATATCCCCGATTAATATACATAGGCTGAATGCTCAATAAACAAAATGAAATCAATATAGGTGAAGGAGACGCAAGGTTCCCGAGAACAAGTTTATTGATTAACAATAAATAGACATGGTTACCACAATTATATACATATGATAGGTGGATGACCAACAATTTACACAAGTACTGTAGTGCATGGATGTATGGTTATCTGAAAGAAAACAATCAGGTCACTTGTCACATACCAAGGTATCAAAGTTAAAAGTCCATGTTACTATCCACTGACATTAGCGTCAAAAACGCTCGGCACACCTGTCTGTACTTGTGCTACAATCACCATAACGCTGGAACAGTCATTGTGGGCTCCCAGAGCCTTCACTACTAGTTATATCAACGCATATAACTATACACTCACCTAAGAATCAAAGTCCCAATTAAATCCACTGTTCCTCGCAGAGTTAAACAACAGGGTTAACGACGCAACCAACTGCTACCACAGACCTCTTTAGCTGCTCCACTTGCTTAGCATAGTGGCGAAAGAATACCCTGGAAGACTTCCAGCCAGTGTATGAACGAAGGTGTTCAAAATCCATAAAGTTAAAGAAGTTTAAGGATGAAGCAACTTTCCTCGGATCATGACCTGCGGGTGAACTGTCAGGATCCGCTCTGCGAATAAAATATGTAATTTTCGCCCTAAGTTGATTTAAAGATAAATTCGAGCCCGATGTTTCTCCTCTGAATAGTTGGCCCCCATGGAAGTCTGAAGTTCTACGAAGATAGACCTTTAGGCATTCTACGGGACATAGAGATGCATCTTCTTTCAGAGGGCAGATTCTCCAGGGACCCCACCTGTTGGTGGGCAACTCGTTCTTAGCGAGAAACGTAGGGTCCGGAAACAGGTTCAGCTCTCTCCCATCCAGGAACTGAACCCGGCCCTCCTCTCGAGAGAGGGCTATAATCTCACTAACTCTGGCCCCAGAAGCTAGGGCAAAAAGGAAGATCACTTTTTGAGTCAGGTCCTACAGTGCACACTCCTCATTATCCAGTAATGAGGCAAAATGAAGGACTTTGTCTAAAGACCATGAAATAGGCTTTGGAGGAGCTGAAGGTCTAAGCCTAGCACAGGCCTTCGGGATCTTGTTAAAAATCTCGTTAGCGAGGTCTACCTGGAAGGCATACAGAATGGGTCTTGTCAGAGCTGACTTACATGTAGAAATCGTGTTAGCCGCCAGCCCCTGTCCGTGGAGGTGGATGAAGAAGGATAGGCAAAACTCCGTAGAGATCTCGTGCGGATTCTTGTCTTTGACAAAGGCTACCCATTTCTTCCATGCTGATTCGTACTGCCTTCTAGTAGACTTGCACTTATATTCTTCCAGGAAGTCGATGCTATCTTTCGAGATTCCGAACCGTTTCTTCACCGCTAGGGAGAGAAAATCATGAGCTGCAGGATCCGGGTTTTCTGTAATGAAGCGTAGACAGTCGACTTCTGGACTTGCTGGGACAGAACTGGGTCCGGGAGTGGTAGAAACTCTAGTCGTAGTTCCAGAGCTAGAGGGAACCATACACTGTTCGGCCACTTGTGGGCCACTATCGCTGCTACTCCCTTGAAGGATCTCAGTTTGTTGAGGACCCTCAACATCAGATTGTGAAGGGGAAACAGGTAGATCCTGGACCATCTGTTCCAATCGAGGGACATCGCATCTACTGCTTCCGCCAAGGGGTCCTCGTACGGGGACACATATCTCGGCAGCTTCTTGTTGTCCTTCGTCGCGAAGAGGTCTATCTGCAGTTCTGGGACTTGACTCGAGATGAAGGAGAATGATCCTGCGTCTAGGGACCATTCCGACTCTATCGGTGTAACCCTGGATACAGCGTCCGCGGTCACATTCCGGACTCCTTGAATGTGAACTGCTGACAGGTGCCACTTCTTCTTCTGCGCCAGTCGGAATATAGCTAACATTACCTGGTTGAGAGGTGGAGATCTCGATCCCCGCCGATTCAGACATTTCACTACCACCTCGCTGTCCAGTACCAACCTTACATGGATCGAGTGACGTGGGGATACTTTCTTCAGGGTAAGAAGCACTGCCATAGCTTCTAGAAAGTTTATGTGAAAAGTCCCAAATAGCTTGGACCAGGTCCCTTGCACTTTTTTCTGATGGGAGTGACCTCCCCACCCTACCTTTGAGGCGTCTGTGTGGATTGTCACTGACGGGAGGGGGTGGCTGAAGAGGTACTGACCTCTTTGGACAACTGGCTTGAGACCACGGTCTGAGAAGAGAACGTAGCCGAAGTGGGACCGGTCTCTTCAAATCCCTTCGCTCTCTTGATGCAAAGGTTTTCCAAACTCCCGCTGCATCTTTTAGCTGTGCTCTTAGCACTGGGTCTGTTACTGATGCGAACTGAAGAGAGCCCAAAACCCTCTCTTGTTCGCGTCTTGATATCCTCTCGGAACCTAGAAGTCTCTTGACAGACCCCGCTATTTCCTTCCTTTTCGACATTGGAATGGAAAAACGGTGTGACACTAGATCCCAGTGAATTCCCAACCACTGGAACCTCTGAGCTGGAGAAAGACGAGACTTCTTTCTGTTGATCATGAAACCTAGATATTCCAGGAACTGAATCACCTGTAGGGAAGCTTGCAAGCATTCCGCTCTGGATGCTGCCCACACCAACCAATCGTCCAGGTAGGCTACTACCTGGAACCCTTTTAGGCGTAACTGTTTGAGCGCTGCGCTCGCAAGCTTCGTAAAGATCCTTGGAGCTATGTTTAGCCCGAAAGGCATCGCTCTGAAAGCATAAAGTTCTTGTTGTAGCTTGAATCCTAGGTAGGGGGAGAGACGGCGACCTATTGGAACGTGCCAATAGGCGTCTGACAAATCGATGGAGACGGTATATGCCCTCTTGGGCAGTAAGGCCCTTATGTGTTGTAATGTTAACATCTTGAACTTGTGGTTCATTATGAACTTGTTGAGTGGTGAAAAGTCCAGAATGACTCTGAGTTTCCCCGAGTCTTTCTTGGGAACACAAAACAGCCTCCCTTGGAACCTGATGGACTTTACCCTCCGGATCACCTTTTTCTCCAACAGTTCTTGAATGTACTCCTCCAAAACGGGGGTGGAGTGTTGGAAAAATTGAGGGCACAGGGGCGGAGTACTGTACCAACTCCAACCCAGTCCATTTTTGAGCAGGCTGTGGGCCCAGGGATCGAAGGTCCAGCGATCCCGGAAATACTGTAGTCTCCCTCCTACCGGCGACACTTCACTTTGACTGCCCTGCAGTCTTGCCTCCCTGGCCGCGACCACCTCTGAATCCTCTTCCCCTAGAGGGGCGTCTCGCCGAACCTCTGGCTGCACCTCTGGGCTTTGCTCGAAACGTGGTCGATTGCCCTTCGAACACTGGATTGAATGCCGGGGATGCTGATGACACGGCTTGGGGTACCCATTGGAAGGTGGTCGGGGTCTGGGCTACCAGTTGTGGTACCGGAGGCAAAGCTGGCTGCTGCTGCTGCTGTCGCTGTGGTCTGAAGGGCTTGGCTGGACGGGAAGAAAACCTCGATTTCTTCGCCTTTCCTTTCGGCTGAGGGCCCTCATCAGGGGAAGACTTCCTCTTAAGGGACAGGCCCCACTTAAGGAGAAGATTTCGGTTCTCAGTGGCTGCCTTGTCCACCACCTCCTTGACCACCTCATTGGGAAAGAGATCTTTACCCCAGATGCTAGATGAGATGAGTCTCTTGGGTTCATGCCTCACTGTGGCCGAGGCGAACACAAACTCCCTGCAGGCCCTCCTCGCTTTGACAAAGCAATAGAGGTCCTTAGTCACCGTGGCCAGATGGATCTTGGCCATTACCATGAACATCTCAGGCATCTTGGGGTCGCTAGCCATTGTCTCCATGTTTGTCTGGAGAGACATCGAGGCTGCAAGACGCTCCTTTGTATCCAATTCCCTCCGTAGGAGGAATTCCGACAACTTGGGAAGGTTTTCGCCGAACTGTTGACCTGCGATATCGGCGTCCAACTTCCCAACCGAGAAGGTGAGGTGTACCTCCTTCCAGTCCTTGTTATCCAACGGCAAGGCCAAAGACAATGGCTTGCATTCCTCCAGAGATGGACATGGTTTGCCAGCTTCAACCGCCTTCAAAACGGCCGTGAACCCTTTCTGCATAAAGGGGAAGGCCCTAGTCGGGGAGGATACGAAGGAGGGGTGCTTCTTACTCAAAGCAGCAACTTTAGAGTTTGAGAACCCCCTATCCTTCAACGCAGATGTTAAGGCAGCTTGAGCCTTGGAGTGATCCAGGATGATCACCTCCTTCGGTTCCGTCTCCTCCTTCGAGGCCGGCTCCTTCTTCAGACGGACATAACAGTCCGGGTAGGCCCCTCTGCTGGGTCAGAATTCCACCTCCTCAAGGGGAACTGAACCCAGTTTCTCCGACATGACGATCTTCCCGACCGTCATCGGCATGTGCTCGGCATATCTCCACGGGTTGGTATCCGAGCACAAAGGAAGGTCCTTCACGTTGAGCTTCTTTGGAGGTCCACGTGATGCTGTGATCTGCATCTGGAGCTCCATTGCAGCGGCCTTCTGATTATTCTCCCTCTGCATCTGTTGTATCATACCAACGATGGAAGAGAGAGCCTGTCCCAGCTCTGCTGGAAGAGCGGACGAAGTAGAGGGCATAGGTTCAGGGGCCTGAACCGGAACGTCTGAAAGTACGGAAACCTCTTCCTCCACGGCAATCGGATCTTGATCCTCCTCCTCACCCTCTGCGAGGAGGTCCTGTTCCGCACAGTCGGACAAGTCAGACATCTTGTCATCCAGCTGGATGTCCTGCATGGCATCCGCAACATCCTCCTCCACTGGGATCTGGACGAGAGGGATCTCCGGCCGAGGCTGGGGAACAACAGCGTCAGTAGAAGCCTTGGGAAAAAGGTATGCCCTCATCTTCTCATTAGGAAGATAAGGTCCAGTGGTGTTCTTCTGGAAACCCCTTACCCATAAACGGAGCTTCTCCCTCGCTGCATCCCTTGACTCCGCCGACCTGGGGGATTCAAAAGCCTCTGAGAGCAGGTTAGTACTCACTGCACATACCTGCGGATCCCAGTAGCGATGATCATCCTTGGAGGCTGCGCAAGCCGCGTGCCTCCTACACGAGACATGTCCGCAAAAGTTCTTGCTGCGGACATTGCAGAAAACACTATCACATTTCGGATGCTCCTCCTGTAAAAGAAGAAAATTTCCATGAATATCAAGTGAATTTCAATTCACATGTATATATGAGCATTCACAAAGAATAAGGGAAAGACGCCTACTTGTGAAACCCACACAATCACCTGTAGAAGCCCACCAGCCATAAAATCACGTAGTTAGTCTTTGCTAGAATAACCAGAGATCATTTTTCCCGAGGGAAATTAGGTGTAGCTCACACCTAAGGTAAGATTTTACCATTCTGGGTAGAGATGAAAAGAATTCTCTTTTCATCCTTGTAAGGCGACACCAAGTGATTGCACAAGGCAACACAAGTAAGTTAGAAAAAACAGTGTTGTAACCTACTATATCATGGTCTCCCTTGGTAGAATACACCACCCAGGAAAGAACTGATACAGTACATGAGGGTGGTGTGCCGGCCGGCTCTTGCCGGTCAGTACCCCCCCCCCCCCTCCTTTTTTCCAAAGGTAGGTCTCAAGTATACAACTTCAGATCACCCCTATTGGGGAGAACTCCAGTTCCCATGCCTGAACCGGCCGGCAGTGGTTGCCGGTCCGTAGCCACCCGGGTAGCACCGTGTTGCCGGCCATCACTCTTAGTGGCCGGCTAACCGAGCAATGTAGCAGGCCGGCCGGCAGCGGTAAGCAAACCCTGCCGGCTGGCATCCACACCAGGTAGCGTGCGGCTGCCGGCCGCCACTCATAGCGGCCGGCAGATGAGCAAAGAGACCGGCCGGCAAAGGCATATAACCACCACCGACCGACAGCAAGAGAACTAGAGAACACCCCCTACCGACGGCCGGCCCCTAGGCCGGCAGACGGCAAGGACAACACATAAGAAGACAACAGAATGAGTGCCGGGCTAAGAGGCTATAAACCTCTGCGCCTGGCACCCGAAAGAGTGCCGAGAGGAAGGGGAGACACTAAGTCAGGCTTCCTAACCACTGCTTACTGAATCTACAGACGGCAGCGGTTGAGGGACCAAGAAGGACCGGGCAGCACTCAAGAGATAGGGTCTCTGCCGGTCGGCACACTCTGCCGGCCGACAGGGGACCACGTCAGTTCCCCATCCTAACCTAGGCTAGGTACGGATGTGAGACGACTGACACAAAGGAAACGGAAAAATAGAAGGGAAGGACAGAGGGTCCTGTCCAACCTTGCCTTGGTTAAGGATCATTCCCAACTAAGAAAGCTCATCTCAGCCAGAGAAATCCAGGGAGGGAGGCCGGCACTACTGGCTGCCTCCCTAAAACCAAGGCAAGGAAGGAATTGCTATTCCGGAAAGGGAACATATCCCGAACCCGGAACAGCAAAGAGGACAAGTCTGAGGGGTCACCGAGCGAAGGGATCAACTATAGAAACCCTCCAAGGTGATCCAAGGAGGATAAACCTCCTATGCCCGTGTCAGGCAGCAAGGGAGACTCTGCCCCACGCTAGACCAACACGGACTCAGACTAATACACTGCCGTACTGTCCCCCTCTGAACCAATTCAGTTGGAGCAGGAAGGTACAGTACTACTCCAGCATAGTTATATTTGAAAATTAATTCAAACAAACCACTAGAGTTAAGCCTAAGGCTTAAACAGAGGGAAAGGGTTTGCCCCTTCCCCGAAGAGAAGGGAGCAAACGGGGAAACAGATAATATTATAATGACCTAAGACATCCTAGCCTAGGCACTAAGAGAATCGATTACCTAAATCACCGAAACTCACTCCAAAACTATCTTGGAAAATACTCGAAAAAGGGCTTATATGTATAACGTTGCCTAACGCTTTAAGCAATATAAAATCACACTTGGAAGACTAATTATCATGCAGGAAGTACAAGGGCCAACAACTAGGCTACGAAGACTAGTGTTGGTCAGCCTAGGCAAATCTTTCGCCAGACGCACTACTATCGCATCATAACAGAATTCCTAATTAAGCTAAGCAGCTAATTATTAAAGCGCAGGGGGCTGGGAACGTCGCTCTTGCTAACAAATAAATCCTATTCTAGCGAGCGACAGCGTCCATGACGCCTCCAGCAGGCAACAGCTCTTGTATCAAAGATAACTCTTTTAATTACTTTAATTTTAAACAAGAGCCTACATTTATACATAAAAGAAATAGTACTCAACTTATCCAAAGCAGAAGAAGTTGGAGAAAGCATAATACAAGAGTAAATCCAAGATTTTGGTAGAAACACAGGGGAAAACACAGAGTTGTATAGCTACGCAAAAAGGAATACAGATGGCGCCGCGAGCGGCGCAGGGCACGCTTACGAAACGGGGAGGAGAGATGCCTTACGAACGGCTCCCCCTTTTTCTTATCGTTTTCGTTTTCTTGCCATTTGACCCCTACGAAGTGTTAACTCTATTCGGGGTATAGATTGCTATGTGGCGTGTCAAGAATACGTCCGCTGATATTTACGATATCCCTAAGGTCTTTTTAGGGATACTCGCTCCAGGAGTTAGAATTCTGGGTACCTTAAGGTAAATTCTCTGGGAATATCGCCGTAGTTGTAATATACCCTAGGAAGCTGCCTTTAAGGAACTTCCATCAGGACGACATGGCTTGAGCCCAAAAAGATGGATACAGTGCAAGCATTGAAGACAATTGGTGGTTATTCAACTGGAAAGATATTTTGAAAAATTTTAATAAATTTATTAATAAGTATAACTGGTAAACTATGTAGTAGATTTGAGAACAAAGCCCTCAGGAGGATATTTGGGAGTTAAATGGCAAGACAGGATTAGAAATGAAATGATAAGAGAGATTACTCGAGTGACATATTTGGATGAGATCATGATGGGGGGTAGATGGAGATGGTTTGCGCATGCTCTTCGCACTCCCAAAGAGAGATAGTTCACCAGACATGCAGCTGCGCTCCACAAGGCACTAGATGAGTTGGAAGACCCAGACCTACATGGCTGAGAGCTATGAAAAGAGTAAGTAGATGATGATGAATGGAGAAGTAATGAATTTAAAACTCAAGATAGAGACGACTGGCACTTTGCATCACTAGGCGTAGGAGATGATGATGATGATGAAATTATGTTATGTACTATCATGAACAAAAGTTCGTTCCCTTAGACCTCCAGAGAGTGAACACGAATCGCCTCACTATGAACCACCGAAGCTTTTGAACAAATACGCCATGGAAAACCCAATAGATGGCGCACCGCAAGGACGTTGGGCGCAGAGAGGAATAGGAAGTATTTATTTTTCTAAAGCATTGAGTAAAGTCTCCATAATCTGATATCGTTAGAAAGTGATAGATGATTTTGTTGATTTTGACGTTACTGGGTTTGCGTGTAAAATGTGCAGTTAACAGAAACTAAAAGCTACTCACTCTCTCTCTCTCTCTCTCTCTCTCTCTCTCTCTCTCTCTCTCTCTCTCTCTCTCTCTCTCTCTCATTTTGAATATTTGTCACTTCATTAAAAAATTTTCGTCTTTCAGCCTTTCTCTCTTGCTAATAGATATTAGCTATGGTGAAAGTATCT
>NC_090739.1:29692715-29822715 GCF_036898095.1 Palaemon carinicauda
CCTTGATATGTCGCTTCGGTTCATAAGTGTGTTAAATACTGCCTGATAAATATTGCAACCCTTCCAGAATTCAAGAATATTCATTCCGTTCTCTACCTAAGTAGCAGTAACTTCCTGGCATAAAGTAAGTCGTAAATAGCACAACTTGAATATCGCTTTGACTTCTTGGTTCACATGTTGTGTATGAGAAGTGGTGTTCAGTGGCAAGAAAACAACTATAAAATTCGGGTCCACGTCGATCATATACGTGGGATGTCTGGGGGAATTTTCAAGGATCAACATATCCTTAAAAGGAAGTTTATTTACCCTGCAATACTTATTGCCTTGTTATCAAATGACCATTAAATCATTCTTCGAAAATAGCCATGGTAACCCATACATTCGTATTAGCCATCCAAACCACAGGAAGAGGGAACCTTGAGATGTTCTTTAGTACCAGGAGAATAAGGGTATAGTAGACTTAAAAAGAAAAAAAAAACACATCTAGTCGACACTGAAGAATTCATGATGAATTTGCTTTTCAACTATTCTTTTCTCATGATTCTGGAAATTCCCCGACAGTAACTTATCAGCAACAGCCTCCTGAACTTCAACATCGTGCAAAGTAAGATGCTTCTTGAACTGATTAAATCATCCATGACTTGCGGAAAATGAAGTGTCCTTTCCACATGGTTGCTTTTTAAGTAATTCCAAAAATAAAAACCTGGCCTTCTCATGGATAAGCATACTACTCGGATTTCGTTCATGCGTCTGTCTTTCTATCCAAAGGGGTAATAGTTATTACATTTCATTGTATGCCACGTGCCACTCATCGCGTTAACAGTAGTAGTTTTCGATGAGGAAGTGTTCTTAGTCACGTATTGGACAAAAAAGTCTTTATCATGGATAATGGAGGTAAACGTTATCTGAGCTAAGGCACGTGCAATGTTTACCACATTTCCCTCTTTTCATATCTCTATCATGCCCAATTTAGCTTGTAAGGTAACGCCATGCCTCTTAGGTTTACTAACTTAAATTTCTTGGTAGACATGGCAAAAATATGATAAGATTACCGAGATAAGATTACTGTTATAAAAGGATAACTTCAACAGGTAAGTACACCATAAAAAACTGGTAAATAATTACGTAATTAGTAGTCTTCTTCCTGCAGAAACAATAAAATAAGCTGTCATTTATCTCTCTTGCCCGTACCATTACTTTCGGAGATTAATTTTTTTTCTACCTTACCCTTTTTATTCTTATTTTGCAGTAAAAATAAGTATTAAGCGCATAATACTGTTAACAACCACTAACGAAATAATTGTTCGACTTTACAGAGTATCGTAGCCAACAGCATTTCGCCTTGCATAAGTTTACACGCTAGAACCCAGAGTCAATCCATAGACTGTTAGAACCTGTGATGTAGGTCTTCGAAAGATTCAAAACAAAATTGTCAGAAGTAGCGTATATTTTCTTATCATTTATGAGGTAAGTATAATATTTTATGTTTATTCTATCTATACTAATATTTTCTTATTGAATATATATACTTACTAATTTCATAAGTAGAATTTTAAAAAAATTCCACTACGATACATAATGGTTTACGTGAAACCATCATAAGGTCACGTAATGAAGAAACAAATTATATTTTTGTATCTGATATTTTGCTAATATTCTAGAATGACCGACCCATAAGTTTCCTACAAAAAAGTCAAGCTGTGTAGAAAGAGAGAGAGAGAGAGAGAGAGAGAGAGAGAGAGAGAGAGAGAGAGAGAGAGAGAGAGAGAGAGAGAGAGAGAGAGAGAGAGAGAGAGAGAGAGGATCTTTTGTCTAGCTTCTAAATAGTTGTCCTACCCCCCCCCCCTGTAAAATCAACAACTCCCCCTTTCACTATAACATTAAAGACAGGAACTATATATATATATATATATATATATATATATATATATATATATATATATATATATATATATATATATATATATATATATATAATGTGTGTGTGTGTATGTAAATCATCAGTAAATTTATTTCAAATGACAAAAAAAATCTTGTTCCTACTTTAACTGTAATGTTTTCTTATGTTTTCACAGAGTATGAACGAGGAATTTTGACCAGCTATTAGACCTTAATGTTATCTGGAAAATCGTTTCACCAAGGAAATGCCTCATTTGCAAAGTAGTACTTTCAAAGAAAGTCTCTTGTGAGGTTAAAGAAAAGGGTGCAAGAACAACGAGAGACTACAGTATTATCATTATCATTATAGTTATTTACAGCTAATCTGGAGAAACAGGATACTATAAGCCCAAGGGCTCCAACGGGCAAAATAGCCCAGTAAGAAAAGGAAATAAAAAAACGGACATAATAGTGTATCTGAGTGTATTCTCAAGCAAGAGAACTCAAACCCAAGACCGTGGAAGACTATGTTATAATGGCTAAGGCACTATCCAAAATAGAGAACAATGGTTTGATACTGGAGTGGACTTCTACTAAAAGAGCTTCTTACCATAGCTAAAGTCTTACACCCTGGCCATGTGGAAATCAGCCATGATCAATTATAGTGCAGTAGTTGACCCATTAAGTGAAGACCTTGTTTTTTCGGTTTCTTGGTGTTGTCAGGTATATGAGGAAAGGGGAGAATGTGTAGAGAATAAGCCTGATTATTTGGTAAATGTGTAGGGACAGGAAAAATGAGTCTTAACCAGGGTGGGATCCAATATAGTTTTATCTAGCCAGTCAAAGTACCCAATAACTCTAGCGGTAGCATCTCAACGGGTGGGTGGAACAATGGAAAACATTCTCACTTAAGACTAAAATGTATCACGTGCGTGAAACATTGTAGGACCAACTATATACAAAATAAACAAGTGTTGAAACTTTTCAATCCAAACAAAACCTCTAGCTGATCCCAAATTATTTAAGAGATGTTAAGACTTTGATTTTTATTTCCTTCAGACTGTGAATTTTGTGAAGATGCACCTGAGGAGTTTATAAAGAAGGCAGTTTTATAAAGTAGGTGATCCTGAGACTCTGCAACGTAGATCAGGATCAAACACCAAATTAATTTCTGGCTGATTTGGACACACTTATGCCCGATACACCCAACTACCTTACTATTATCATGAAGAACAAGAGATGAGATAAAAGGAAACAGGATAAGTGTACAGTTATCATCACATGCTACCCTAGCAACAGCAACACAAAAGACCGAGCAAAACTTTCAGCATGAAATAGCACCTCTTCCCTTGTTATAGTTTCATCAAGTTGTTTGGCATGAGCGAGGGATTTTTATTAAAATTCTGTAATATGAGAAGATTTTTTTCAACAATTCTGGCCAGGTATACTGTATACGTGAAGAATCACTACAATGAGACTGCAATCATTAAGGTATACAATGCGTTGAACAAGGTTATCAAATTAGTTGAGCTACCAGGGACACCATATTCGATGAAACTATGCCAGCAACAAGAAATCAGGAGAAAATTTCTTTCAAACAATGAAATAAGAGCATACTTATTACAAATCTCATCACAAATTTGCCCACAGGGATTTACTGTAAAACAAGCCAATGAACTGCATATGCATTAATTGCTAATGCCGCCACTGAAAAATCCTCCCACACTGACTTGGTAACAATAGTAGGAGATGTAGACCACCTGGTAATTCAGACCGCACTGGCCGGACAAAAAAAAATAACATGAAAAGGACTAAAAAAACGGAGGAAAAAAGACTACACAAAAGCCTACATGAAGTATGGATCAATTATTAAGACAACATTCTTTTCATGCATGTATTTAGGGGGGCTGATATCACCTCTCCTTTTTTCAAAGAAGGGAAACTTAGTTTATAAATCTCCAGAAAAAGCATGAAGAACATTATGAACTGATATTGGGGCAGAAAGTTGGAACAATCTTTCATTTGGTTATAAAATCATCTTATTTCGGACACAAATGCTTCAGACCTAGAAAAACACGTTACCCACTTAAAAATACAAAATGGCCGACATTTGAAGAGAGTTTGAACGATATTTGAACTGTACTTTGATTAAATATTCCTATTCTTATGGTCTATACATCGAAATATATGTTTTTGATTGTGAAAATCCAATTCTGTATTTTTAAAATCAAAATGATTGAATATTATGATACAATGAGGATTACAATATGCTAATAAAATAGTAATGGTAACTTTGATTCTGTGTTTCACGAGCTATGTAAAAAGCTGATTGACTTATGTGTCGAGTCTCGAAACTACTTGCTATTGATGTACAGCTTCCATTGGTTCTTCTTTTGGTCCTCGCACATGCAGGCACACAACCTTGTACACTAAAGGCTGAAGCAATAGCACTTGCATCGTTCTCAGCATTCAGTCTTGCAACCCCATTTTGCCAACTGCTCATAAGTCTGACAGATGGGTGGAACGTTTGTTCAGAGCACTTACCAGCCCTCACCATCATTTTGCCAGCCACGGCTTACAATGTGCATTTTGCACACTGTTGTCTGGCCCGATATACAGGCTGCTTGGAAGGCAGACCATTTCACATGCTGAATGAGTGATGCCCTTGTTGGTGGAATGGCATCAAAGACCTTTACTTCCGAGGCAACAAAAACTGTCTTGCTTCATCAACCTTGTCTGTAGTACTTTGCTCGTCATACATGATGATGTAAAATTTCTCAAGAATGTTGACGTTTGTATCATCTATGATGGGTGGGTATTGATGGAGCTTTTTGAAGACAGGGCTTTCTTCAGGGCAAACCTCCCAAGCTTGCCATGCAGTTTTCTTGCCTTTACCACAAAAAACTGACACAACATCACAGCTAGTGAAGGCGTGAAAGAACAACTTCCTACTGGATTTCCCTGAGCCAAGATTCACCTCCATATCAAGAAATGGAAACCACTTAATGGACTTACCCTGGCTAAATTCTACCCAAATCATTTCTAAGCCTGCATCTTTTAGTCGCAAAAACACAGACTGCAACAGCAAGAATATCTGTGTCACATACTGTACCTTAATCAACACAAGACAGACATCATCTGTTGATTGGCTGCATGAAGAGCATGGCTGAAGATTCTGGTGTTAGCCTCTTCGTGGTTGCAATAGCTTAAAGCCTTCAAGGCAGATAGGTTTGCTTGAAAGAGCCTGATCTCCTTTTTGTCACAACTAAGATATTGTCGGAACACAGGGTCACTATCTTGTCAGCTAGGAACCCAAAGGGCAGTTTTGTTGTCACTGTCTCGCAGGAAGTTTTTCCAGTTGGGTGGTAGTATTTTTTGTCACTCCACATAGATCTTCCTTACCTCTCTTTGACCTTGTTTTAGCCTTCAGGCTCGAAATCCAGTAGGTATAAAAAACCATGTCTGCTCTTTCATACTTTGATGGGTATGTCTGGATCATTTAAACTACATCTCGGACAGCATATTCCTCAAAGGTCTTTGATGTCTTTGGGGATAATGAATATTAAAGAGAGGAACTATCAACGATAATAGCATCAGATTCTGGTTGTGTCTGGAGGTATGTTTTTAGCTAAAATGGAATAGCCATCAGAACTTCAACTTTAGTATCTATCTGACAAGCAACACCTCCAGGCTCCTCCAATCAGTTTTATTAGTACAACACAATGGAATACAAGTGAACATTTTGTGTTACACGGTTAAAGGTCTAAGGGTTATTCTTTGACCACCCAACCGTATAAAACATAAAAAACACATTGAAATAGGGGATGCAACTAGGTTCAAACCTCTGGTGCTCTATACCTAGCCTGGTTGTTCATCCAGTGCCACTTGAGTTCCATCAGATCTGTACACCATCCAGATAACTAATGCTCCATTACCCTTGGCTCGGCTCTCCCGCACTGGCACATATCTAGTCGAGATATATGCAGGGCTTATTGACAGCATTTGGGACACTAAAGTATACTACAAACTACAGTGGGTAAGCCACTTCAACATTTAGTAAACTACAACTATAGCTATACTCTTACAAAAGCTATATGGCCGTCGGACCAGGGTCTTTTTTCAAAATAAGTCGTGCCAAACTTATTTTTGGTATGGAAGTATAGTTTGGAATCAGGCTACTACAATGAGTTTTTTTTTTATATTAATCATTACTTATTTATTTTTGTCTATGAAATTTCTCTTAGCTGACTGATTCTACTTTTGGTGCGTATGACCTCTAAACCTTTTCCATGAGGGTTACCAGATAAAGATTGAATGAACGACTCAAGAGTGCATTGACAGTGAGTGTGTGTGGACTGGTTTTCGTTAGCCCTAAAGCTTGATCCGGCCTGTCTCCTCACAACCAAACTCATTTCTTGTCTGTCTCCATACCAATCAACTACATGTTCCAGGCCTTGGGTGTTGGTACCAGTATCATACGTTGCCAATTTTATGTTGTTAATCATAACGTCAAGGAGTCTATTGAAATATGTTTCATTTCTTGGAATGTGTTTAGCTTTCAGAAGATTTTTTGAATATATCATATTTCATCTATTGTTAGTTAAAATCCAAGTTTTATTATTGAAAATGTAGATAAGACATACTTTGCCCGGGGCAGCTGGCGCCGATTGATATTCTTTCTCATAGAAGTTTGATATATTGTTTACTATAGCACTCTTCAGCAATGCAACATCATTAGAGAAGACATGAAACAAAATAATTTCAGATCTTTACTTGTATAGAATTATAAATAAGAAATGACTTACAGTTTCATAAATCATTTCTCAATTTGTTTACGATGTTTCTATATTACAATTTTCATATGTAATTTAAATATAATTTGCAGTTTCAATGATAAGTTATCAATCCTTGTACACTATCAATTTTACAATCTCTATATATTTCCGATTTATACCTTTGTAATCTCTTGATTTTTTTTATTGAAATAATTATTTTCAATAACTACTTCTATGAATTCGACATTTTTTGCAAAGAAATATAATATTAAAGGGTAAGGCCACTATAGCAAGTTTCATCCCGTCATAAAGAGTTCTTATGCAATGATTCCCCCCTCTAAGTTTTAACTGTGGACAACTAAAAAGATTTCTTTCATCTTAACTGGGAAAAGAAAGCATCTAAGGTTACGTGAAGACCATCTGTGTTCATTACATCTATCCAACATTTATTCGCAACAACATTGGACCCTTGTATTTTTAGATTAGGTAGATTTTGAAGAATTCTTTTTAATCAGGCATGACATTCAAATTGGCCATTGGGTGTAGGCCTACAATAAAAGATTTCAAAGTAGAGAGCATAAGTTCAAGTCTACCTTTATCAGACCATTTAGGGTAACCCACATCAACCATGATCGAATAACAGTTCGGAGTATTGCAAAAGGCAATGTGAATGAGGTACATACCTCTGTCGTGAAAATTGTGCCAGAAAGCGAGTTGACATGCTCGGACAACAATAATGTGACAGCAGTTCATCCTGTTTGGGATAAGAACGACTGGCCAGATGGAGAGTACGGTGTCATCAAAATTCTTTCTGAGAGAGAGAGAGAGAGAGAGAGAGAGAGAGAGAGAGAGAGAGAGAGAGAGAGAGAGAGAGTTATAAGGATTTTGTATGTCTCAAAGACTTTTTAGTCCATCCGCAGAGACTTCACTTGCTCTTTGGTAGAGCGATTTATAAAGAGGTCTTATGATCTTGTCTCACTTATTCTTGAACTTGTTTACCGTGTTACAGTTTATTACATCTGCCGGAAGTCTATTCCATGTATTTGCTATTTTGAATGTAAAGAAATTGCCACATTGTGTGGTGTTGTATCTTTTCAATTCCAGTTTGTATCCATTACCTCTGGACTGATTTGGGATAAGCGTGAATAGATTGTTGTAATCTACATTTGTCATTCCTTTAAGAATTTTGAATGCGAGAGAGAGAGAGAGAGAGAGAGAGAGAGAGAGAGAGAGAGAGAGAGAGAGAGAGAGAGAGAGAGTTATGAGGAGTTACAAGGATTCTGGATGCCTCGACACTTTAGTACATCCACAGAGACTCAACTTGCTCTTTGATAGAGCTATTTACTTTAGGCATTTAGAGTTCTTATGATCTTGTCTAACTTATCAGCGATCTAGTGATCAGTAAGCTGATGACACGTTATCGACTAGCAACCGGCGATCAGCACGCTAGCAATCAGAGACCGTTAGCAATTGGCAAGACTGGAGGTCAATGATCAGAGAACTATGAGCTAGCAATTGGTGATCTGGCGATTGGCAAGCTAACAATCAGCAAACGGTGATCTAGTGATCAGCCGATTGACGATTTCTCATTGGTGGAAGACGAATTAGTGAACGGCGGTCGGTGAGATAGTGATCGGCGATCAGGCAATTAGAGATTGGCGAGGTAATATTACGCAGTCTGCAACATCCAGATCATGTTTGCTGACAGCGGTACTGTCAGAAAAACCTACGTTAGAGAAAGGGATAAAAGGTTCCCTGTGAGGAGTCTCGACAGATGGTAGATTCGGTGGATCTGCCTTGGAAGATGGAATCTTTGGAATCTTGAACCCTTCTGTGAAGCCTCTTTCCTCTTTTCCCGGCGGGCGTGCTGTAATGTGTTTGCGGGGAGAGGAATGGAGCAATGGTGAGCTCACAAAAAGTTTTCCCTTTTGTTTTTTATGCCTACTGCAAGAGTGCCCAGGAGAGCACTGGATTGTTGGCGAGCACACAGAAGAGCGCTGGCACGCAGGAAAGCGGTGTGCAGGATGATGCTGGTGCGTAGTATCCAGAGAATATGCAGGAAAGCACTTGCGCGCAGTACAGAAATGCAAAGGAGGATGCTGGTGCGGAGTTTTCGGTGAATACACAGAAGAGCGCAAGAGAGTGCTGGTGAGCAGGCGACCACTGGTGCACAGGTGATCGCTGGCGCTTTGGCGAGTGCTAGTGAACTGGCGAGCGTAAGTGAGCAGGAGAGCATTGGCATGCAGTAAGGCGCTGTGCAGGGTGTTGCGCAGTCTCCTTAGAATGTGCAGGAGAGCGCGGGCGCGCAGGAGGTTGCTGGAGAGCAGCTACTGGAGAATGCAGGTACACAGGTGAGCACTGGCAAGCTGGAGGTTGCTGAAGACCTGGTGAAAACTCGGGCACTGGAGAATGCTGATGCGCAGTGGAGCGCTGGCGCTAGTGCCCAGGAGAGTGCAGCAGCTTGGGAGAGCACTGTAGTGCAGGAGAGCGTTGGCGAGCCAAAGACAAAGGTTGCGTAAGGGCGCACTGTGGTTTTGGTGAGCGCCGTTGCACCAGAGAACGCTGACAAGCTCGAGCTGGAAAGCAAACTTGCACTGGTGAATGGACAAACGCTGCTCCATGGAACGGTGAGGCTGCGCTGGACAGTGCCAGTAATCGGGAGATCGCTGGGGCTTTGGAAGGCGCTGAGGACGAGCAGAAGAAGGCTGTAAGTCAGGCGAACGCTGAAATGTTGTGGAGCGCTGATGAGGTGGAGAGCGCGGGCACTCTGGAAAGTATGACGGAGCAAGCTGGCGCTGACGAGATGTTGGTGAGCACTGGTGCACTGCAAGGCGCTGTCGCACTGGAGAGCGTTGGCACGCAGCTGCACACTTAGGTAGAGCCTCAAGAGGCTGTACCAGAGACAGGAACAGCAACGGCATGTAGGACGATCAGGAACTGGGATGTGCCCTTTGGAAGGGCGAACATCCACCAATGGCGATTGCGAACGATCCACAAAAGAATTCAGGACCGTAGTCCGAGGACTAACTGCAGCGCCGTCAGGAGAAGGTGCAGGGACAGGACGACGGAAAAAGAGGCTCATCTGCGGGGGAAGGCTGCATTGCTGCCGAACCAAAGAGTCGTCTTTTCACCGGAGGTGACGGCGTACTTCTAAGGAGAAGGGATGACGCCCCTGAGGGCCGGTGGATGAGCAAGATGACCTTCACCAGTAACAATCCTCCGACGAGGAGTCTCTATGAGTGACTCCTCTCGTGAACGAGAGGTGATCACTTTGCAGGAGAGACATGCCTAAGAATATGCTCTACCTCCGAAGGAACAGAGACTCAGTAAGGCGGGAGCGTAGTGTAGGCGTAGATACCAATAACAGTTGGAGTTGATGAAATGATGAAGATGTAGGGAAGTTCTCCCTCGGAAGGGAGAAACAACCCCATACCTGGGGAGGAAAACTCTCCCTCGGAAGGGAAAGTAGTCCAACCTCTAGAGGCGAACCTCATGGCAGCACTCTAAAATGATCTGCCAAGAACGTAGGTTTGTACACCAGTTACGGAACAATTTGTTCTTAGAAGATTCCATGCCGTGATCGAAGTGTGCGTTTTTGAGAGGCCAATCAAGACGCAGAATTGTCAAAAAAAAAAAAAAACCCTTCTATAGAAATGACTACTGCCCACTGTAATTAACTCCGCCATACATGGGTATCTAAACTTCAAGAAGAGATTGTTCAGGAGAGATAGGACAGGACATAAGACAAGAAAGGAACTATGTCCAAAGCAGATGAGAACCAAGTCCTGACAAGATAGAAAGCACCAAAGACCCGAAGTCTGATGGAGCCATTTTTCAACCTTCCTAACAGACGATAAATGCCTATCTGCAAAATATTGTTATGGCTGAGAAGGGGAGACAAACTAAGCAGCCAGCCCTACCTGCTTTAGACAAAAAGTAGCTAACACTGCCTGCAGTCTGGCATTATTTCATCACTATCATCAAATTCTGGGAGAAGATATTCAGGTGTCTCATCTTGATGCCACTAATTCTGTGATGTCTTCGCATCTAATAATCACCGTGCCAGTTTCACCTGAACTTCAGCCGCCCTTCTGCAACATTCTCAAGTTTGAGGCAGCCATACCTGTATCATCTCAGCGGCTGCAGAAAACTATTCCTTAAGTATTTCTACCTTAATGTCTGTTCCCCTTTTCTGTTAATGTTTTGATTGATTTGATTTATCATTTAGAGTAACTGAGTTAGTAACAATGATTATCTTTAAAAGTTTGTGAATAAACGTGTTGTGTTTTTTCGTGAGTTTCTTTTTATATTCATTTCCCATATTTCAATGGTGGTTGTTGGAAACATTTATTTTTATTATTAAAAGAAAATGTAACGATTTTAAGATCGTAACAGCTACCTAACCTAACATAGAAGTTCTCAGGTTACAGACATATGCAAGTCCTGTTCCCAGGTCACAGACCTAGCCGGGGGAGGGGGGGGGGCTGCAACAGACAAACACCCTCCCCCCCGATATCCCTTCCCCGGGTAATAGACCTAGCTAGGGTGAAAGGCCCCTAAAATCCCCCTTTCCAGGTCACAGGCCTGGCCAGGGGGTAAGGCCCCGAGAACTCCCTTTCAAGGTCACAAGCACTAACAGCAAATCACAATTAATGCCCTACCTTATTTCCTATAGGCTATATGCACTAACACTGTAACTACAACAGGGTCCTAAAAACGGATTTTGAGCGAAGCAAAAAATCTATTTTTGGGTGAGATAGCCATGTCGTTTTGATGGAAGGTTCCTTTAGTAGCTTCCTTAGGTTATATATGACTACAGTGGATATTCCCAGAGAATTAAACTAAAGGTTTCCAGAATTCTAACTTCTGGCACGAGTACCCTTAAGGTTTCCCTTTAGGATATCGTATAATAACAGGGGACGTATTCTTGACACGCCACATAGCTATCTGCATCCCACATAGCGTTTACGCTTTGAGGGGGAAGTTGGTGGCAAGATATGGGAGGAGCCGTTGCAAAGTTCTCCTCCTCTGTTACTGTTATTGGTACTCGGATGACGTCATAAGCGACGCCATCTCGGCTGACGTCATCACCGCCCGCGAACTCCATTCCTTTTGGCGTCAAGGCTAGCCCCCATGATACAGTAAGATCGGGAGGGAGCCTGCAAAGGCCTAATAGAGAATAAGGGCGGGTCCATCAGGACGACATGGCTATCTCACCCAAAAATAGATTTTTTGCTTCGCTCAAAATCCGTTTTTGGGGCTCAGGCCATGTCGTCCTGATGGAAGTGTACCAGAGGATCAATGTATCATGGATTTTTCCCCTCGTTAGTGCCTTCGACATCTAGACAATATTCCTCTGGTCTAATGACCCAAGATACCTGTGACATTACCGGTATATGTCACTTCAGTTAAGCATGTACTATGTTACTGCTTCCTGGCCCCCAGCAGGGATGAGTCTTATTGGACTTGTCTAGATGAGTTTGTTTAAGTGTAGGAACAATAGAATTTCATTGTTCATTTATTTTATACAGAATAGAAGGATATTAAAACTCTCAAACAGTATTTTATTACAATGTTAGGGCGAAATAAGACGCACGAAAACAGCAAATTCGTTTATTTGGGCATAAATGACAAATTCGTAGATAATTTGTATTTTTCCTAACTATACAAACCTTAGCTGTTTAAATAGGGTATTACTTTCGGCGTAGCTGAATGACGAGCCATTAGATTTTTAATGAGGGTTAACTAGCCCCTCGCTAGTTAGCGGGGGGTAGGGGAGGGGTAGCTAGCTACCCCTCCCCCCTCAAACACCGGTGAACTGATTCACTTCGCTTATAGGTAGGACTTCACGGGGGACAGGGCTGGCGGGCAATTATGATTAAATAGCTAAGGTTTGTATGGTTAGGAAAAATACAAATTATCTACGAATTTGTCATTTGTTCCATAACCGAAATACAAACCACGCTATTTAAATAGGGTGACTTAACCTTTAGGTAGGGTGGTAAGTCCCAGCCTTACTGGCTTTGCCCAGGGACTCAGAATCCGAGTGTGTAGCACTCGAGATAAGGAGTCCCTGCACCTCTCAAATCCCTTGCTCTGCAAGGAACGTGCAGCCTACGTAAGCTTGTGTGTGAAGGAATAAAGTGTGACTCGTCCTAGGAAGTTGACCTGGAATCCTTTAGATGGAATTCTAGGATAAGACGTTCCCAATACCACCTCGTCAGGGTATGGGGGACGCGACAGTAATATCTTAATATTAGGAACACAAGGAAGCATGGTTTACCTGCAGTGGTTTGAGGTCAGCTGTGCAGAGAACCCAGGATGCTGCTTTCCCCAAGAGAGGGGAGGATGAAGAAAAGAGTAAGGGCCAGGCATACTTTTTCATTCATGCAGACTAAAACCGGGTAACAATGCCCTCAACCTTCTGCTACTTGTCCATTAAGGAGCCTGAGGTTTAGACCAGCTGTTGTGCAGCCACCACAGGGCCGATAGAGAACATATCGAGCCTCATGTGGGTCATGTTCTACAGGTAGTGGGCTGTGAAGGTCGTTTGACGCTTCCAAACCCCAGCTTGTAGAACCTGCGTCACTGAGTAGTTCTTCTTGAATGCCAGGAACGTAGCGATGCCTCTGACATCGTGTGCTCTAGGGCGACGTGACAGGGGTCTGGATTCAGGGAATGGTGGATGACCCTGCGAATCCATGCTGAGATGGTGTTCTTAGTGACCCTACTCTTCGTCCTTCCTGTGCTCACAAACAATGTTCGCACTCGAGGACGAGCTGCAGCTGTCCTCTTAAGATAGAGCCTCACACTCCTTACTAGGCACAGTAGGAGATGGTCTGGGTCATCTGTTACAGAACGGAGACTCGAAATCCGGAAGGAGTCGAACCGTGGGTCAGGAATCCCAGGATTTTGAGTCTTAGCCACAAACTCAGGGACGAACCCGAACGTTACCTCCCCCCATCCCCTTGAATGGGCGACGTTGTACGAGAGACCATGAAGTTCGCTGATTCGCTTGGCCGAGGCCAATGCGAGTAGGAACACCGTCTTCCAAGTCAGGTGACGATCAGAAGCCTGGCGTAATGGTTCGAATGGAGGTCTCTTAAGAGACCTGAGAACTCGAACCACATTCCATGGAGGAGGTCTCACTTCCGACTGAGGGCAGGTAAGCTCGTAGCTTCGTATGAGTAGAGAAAGTTCCGCCGAGAAGGAAATGTCCATTCCTTTCAGCCTGAAGGCCAGGCTTAAGGCTGAGCGATAGCCTTTCACTGCTGAGACTGAAAGGCGCACTTCTTCCCGCAAAAACACAAGAAACTCCGCTATTGCTGGAATAGTGGCATCGAGGGGAGAGATACCCCTTCCACGACACCAACCACAGAAGACTCCCCACTTCGCCTGGTAGACCCCTGCGGATAACTTTCGCAGGTGCCGAGACATCTTTTCCGCAACTTGTTGCAAAAACCCTCTCTCTATGAGGAGATGCTGGATAGTCTCCAGGCGTGAAGCCGAAGCGAAGCTACGGCTTTGTGGAAGATGTTGCAGTGTGGTTGCTTGAGTAGCTCGTGTCGCGGAGGAAGTTCTCTCGGGAGTTCCGTCAGGAGCTGCAGAAGATCCGGGAACCACTGCATGATGCCATGGCGGAGCTATTAGAGTCATTGACAGGTTGACCGATATTTTGGTCTTGTTGAGCACCCTTCTCATCAGACAGAACGGTGGGAAGGCGTAAACGTCGATGTTGTCTCACCGTTGTTGGAAGGCATCTTGCCAGAGTGCCTTGGGGTCCGGGACTGGGGAACAGTACAGCGGAAGCTTGAAGTTCAAGGCTGTCGCGAACAGGTCCACCGTCGGGGAACCCCACAAAGTCAGGACTTTGTTGGCTACTAGAGGATCCAAAGACCACTCGGTACTCACTATCTGCGATGCTCTGCTCAGACTGTCGGCGAGCACATTCCTTTTGCCCGGAATGAAGCGAGCCGATAGTGGAATTGAGTGGACTTCAGTCCAACTCAGTATCTCTACTGCAAGATGGGATAGCTGTTGTGAAAAGGTACCTCCCTGCTTGTTGATGTAATCCACTACCGTGGTGTTGTCACTCATCACCACCACGGACTGACCTGCCAGGGTTTGTTGGAACTGTTGAAGTGCCCGATATACGGCCTTCATTTCTAGCAGATTTATGTGGAGGCACTTTTCTGAGTCTGACCATAGGCCTAAGGTCCTGTGGTTCAGAACGTGGGCACCCCACCCTTCTTTTGAAGCGTCCGAGAACAGCATCAAATCCGGGGGGAGGACGAGAAGATCCACTCCCTTTCAGAGGTTTTCATCTGCCACTCACCACTGAAGGTCCGTCCGTTCAGCAGGACCCATAGGGACCAGAATGTCCGGGGAATCGTGGCCTTGATTCCACCGGGACTTGAGCCACCATTGTAGGGATCTCATCCTGAGGCGGCCGTTTGGAACTAGACGGGCCAAGGAGGAAAGGTGACCTAGAAGACGTAACTACGATTGGGCAGGAAGCTCTTCTCGTCTGAGGAAAGGATCTGCGACACTCCTCAGCCTTGCTATCCTGTCGTCTGATGGAAAGGCTTTGTGGAGATTGGTGTCCAATATCATGCCTAGATATACCAGTCGTTGAGATGGAAGCAGAAAAGACTTCTCGAGATTTACCATGATCCCTAGATCTTGGAAAATTCCCAGAAGCTTGTCTCGGTGTCGAAGAAGGGTCGATTCCGAGTCTGCCAGGATCAGCCAGTCGTCCAGATAACGGAGGAGACGGATGCCGATCCTGTGTGCCCACGAAGAGATCAGGGTGAACACTGGTGAATACCTGGGGTGCAGTGGAGAGACCGAAACACAGCACCTTGAACTGGTAGATCTTGTTGTCTAGGCTGAATCTTAAGTACTTCCTGGAAGACGGATGGATTGGGATCTGGAAGTATGCGTCCTTCAGATCCAGTGTACACATGAAGTCTTGTGGTCTCATTGCAAGTCTGACCATGTCTGCTGTCTCCATGCTGAACGGAGTTTGTTTGACAAACTTGTTCAGAGCTGAGAGGTCGATGACTGGTCTCCAGCCTCCAGACGCCTTCTTTACAAGAAAGAGTCGACTGAAGAAGCCTGGGGAGCCGTCGACGACCTCCTGGAGAGCATCCTTCTTCAGCATGGTCTCGACTTCTGCCCGTAGGGCTAGCCCCTTTGCCGATCCCATGGCATAGGAGCTCAACGACACTGGGTTCGCTGTCAGGGGAGGGAGAGATGTTATGAACGGGACGCGATATCCTTGACTGATCACGGAGATCGTCCAGGAATCGGCCCCAAGTTGCTACCACCTGAATGCGCAACTTTTCAGGCATCCCCCCACTGGTGGACATGCAGGGTGATTGCCAATCCAAGCGTTTGCAGCCTCGGCCTCTCCCTCTAGGATTCTTGCCTCCCCTGGAAGAATTTTTGCCCTTCTTGTCTCTGACAGGAAAGGGCTGCTGCTTGGACACGTTCGTCTTTGCTGCCGCTGCCGGTTTCGTCGTCTTGGACTGGCAAGGTTGTTGAGGTGCTGGAGGTTTGTAGGGCTTTGTTGTAAGAGCCCTTTGGAGAAGAGAATCCTGGTTCGATTTTCTCCATCTCTCAGCCGCTTGTTCCACATCCTTGGGCTCAAACAAACTCTTTACCAGGAGGGAAGAGTGTCTGAGCTTGCAGACATCCATGGCTGGGACCTTCGAGTGGAACCTCTCGGTCACCGCATCACGTCGCTTCAGGAGCGAGTTTGCCCACAAGTTCGAGACTTGGTGGGCCAGAAACTCAATGGTGCGTGTGCCCGAAAGGAGGAAGGTCTCCAAGGCCTTCCTGGTGCTCTCCTTGGACAGATCCTTGTATCGCAGCAGGATGCCCAGAGACCCCAGCCAGACATCCAGCCACGAAGTGGCCTGCATGGCACACTTTGCGACCTTCTCCTGACTCAGGATCTCTGTTGCCGGAAATGTCACTTGCCGGCTGGAGAGACTCTCAAGAGAGACTCCCCTGGTAAGCTCTTCCACAGAGTGGTGGAATGGAAGAGCTAAACAAGACTCCTCCATGATCTCAAAATACCTCCTCTGTTGGACACGAGGAGGTGGGAGAAGCTTGTTGCCAGCAGTGGAACGGCTGGAAGAGGCGAGCTCGGAGAGCTGGCCCTCAAACTTATCCCTGGCACTCTTCACCCCTTGGGACCAAGGCAAAGCCGCACTGGCCTTAGTGGGTTTCTGAGTGCCAAAGACTCGGTCCAGGACCGTGTCCTTGCCCTCACGAGGAGGGATCTCAGGGTCCTTGAACCCGTTGAGATGCCTCATCAGAGTCAAGACTTGCCAGAAGGCATGTTCTGACTCTTGCTGCTCTCCTCCTGGTGAACTGGCAGCAAAGTCTCCTGTCCCCAGATGCTCTACTTGGGGGCACACGTGGACGTTCTCCTGGGGTCTCGCTGGCTCTGGTCGAATCCTGGAAGAAGACTTCGGGATAGTCTTTGAGTCCTTTGGTTCCCTTCTAGGAGGGATGCAGGACTCCAGCAACAAAGTCTGAGGGCTCCTCTCCGCCCCAACACGGGACAACTCTACTACTCGCGGTGGGGTTTCTCTCATTGGTGCGGTGGGAGAAGGTCTCACCTCGGTAGATTCCCGAGGACAGAAAAGCTTCGTCCACAGGAGGAGAGAACGTCTGAGGGGGGGAAGGAGCCTTCCTTACGGACTTCTTAGGAGCCAGTTTGACCCTGGGAGAAGTCACCACGATCTCTACTCCTCTCTTCCTCTTCAGTGGGGTCGGAGCTGCCTTGATTTGAGACCCAAATCAGCGAAGGCAGGCTTAACAGCCTGGACGACAGCTCTGATAAGGGACCCAAACCATGGCTGCTTACTGACAGACGCAGTGTCAGAGACTCCCGCTGGAGGGAAGGGCATCGGGCGATCCTTCGGAGTAGATACCACAGGGCCTGCTTGAAAAGAAAGGGAAGAAGATTGGGCCCTCGACCTCTCTGAAGACCTCCCCTCCTCCTGTGAGCGCGCTACTGTGCGCTTGCAGGGGGGGGGACCGTGAAGCAGATGACCTGACTGCTCTCGCTCCAGAAGACTCGCTAGAAAGCTCACGTTGCGAAACCCGGAGAGAATCGCGCTTGGGTTCGCGCTGGCGTTCGCGCGATGGAACAATCCCAGGTTCGCGTACGTGTGCATGCGCGCAGGAGCGCGGAGATGGAGGCGTGGGCGCGCGTGAGGGCGCGTGGGCGAGGATGCGCGGGCGAGTGTTGGCGACCAGGAAAATGACGGCGCGTAGGTGAACGACGGAGCGCAGGCGAGTGATGGCGCACAGGGGAGCGATGGCGCGCAGGGGGAGTAAGTGAGCGACTGCGCACAGGTGAGGTTGCGCGTGGGCGCGCAGGCGATCTTCTGTGAGCAGGCTCGTGGGCGTGCTGGAGAGTGATGGCGCGCAGGCGATGGGGCGCGTGGACGCGCCGGAGATCGCTGGCGTGCAGGTGCGCGATCTGGAGAAGACAGATGGGGCGCAGGGCCAGCTGGCTTAGAAGCGCGTGAAGGAGACTGCTCGTGGGCGCGTCGTGTCCCGTCCACCTCTGGAAGTGCGCACGGTAGGAGCTGGAACCTGTGGGCCTAAGGTGACTGCACGCGATGGCGCGTAGGTGAGGGTTGACGAGAGGGCGAGTTCCGAGGGCGCGCAGGTGAACGCTGGCGAGAAGGCAAAGGATGAGGCTTCCTTCCTACGCCCAGATCCGAAGATCGTGGGTGGGCGGGCAAGCGATGGCGCGTAGTTACGCGCTGGCGCGCAGGGGAAGTACGCTGGCGAGCTGGAGATCGTGGGCGCGCTGGAGATCGTGGGCGTGCAGGAGATCGTGGGCGCGCAGGGCGCGTATCAGGACCAGGGCGCGCAGATGTGCGCTGGCAAGGAGGAGATCGCTGGCGTACAGGAGATCGCTGACGCGCAGGAGATCGATGGCGAGCAGGAGAGTGCTGACATGTCGACTCGGCCATAGGAGATCGCTGGCGCATTGTTTCCGGCACAGGAAGACTCTCAGCAACAGCAGGAACAGGAGAAGGCTTGCGATCACGCACAGGAGATCTTGGGTGCACAGGTAAAACCTGGCACTTAAGGGACTTGCTCATATTGTGAGACAAGCCCTCTTGCCCCGAAGGGACCGGTGCCTGTTGGATAACGGGGTGCGAGGGCGCCCACTGCGCATCAGCTGCCACGAACGGAGAAGGAGGATCAGCAGGTCTGGCAGGCGTAGGAGATCGCGAACGATCTGCAGAGAGGTCCAGAGATGCGGCTGCAACGGTCGACTCACGACGAGAAGGATCCTCTGCGGGGGACGGCAAGGGCGAGGAGCCGAAGAGGCGCCTCCTAACTCCCTTGTGGGGAGAAGGAAGACCTCTACGGCGAAGAGGAGGGCGAGCGTTGCGACGGATACGTCCTCTGGGAGCAGGAACACCATCGTCGGTCCTCCGAAGAGGAGTCTCTGTCAGTGAACTCCCCCGAGGGGGAGAATCACCTGCAGGAGAGACCGTTGGACTCGGCTCCTCCCTCGAAGGATGTTTGGAGGGGGGAACTGAGCCTTCAGCAACATCAGCACCCAAGGCAGGGATTTGACCCGACCCGTCAGAAGCCTCTGCCACAACAACGTCGACGATAGACAGAGGGTCAACCTCCGCTATCACCGGCGACTGTTTGACAGCTGCGCCCAACTGGATCAAGTTAAACAGGGCTTCCCTAGAGGGCGATCTCTTAAGCCCAAAAGAAGCCCAAAGCTGCAATAAATCATCATTATAAACAGAAACCGAAACAGATAAATCCTCCCCCCGGAGGAGGAGGAGGAGCTGCCTCGCTATGGGAGGCAACTCCCTCTCCCGAACCCCGAGGTCGGTCAACAAAAGAACGGCCTACGCTACCACTCGACGGCCTCTCACGAGAGACCGATCGAGCGGGAGCTTCAGAGGAGGTTCGGGCAACGGAAGAAGAGTCCTTGGAATTTTCCTTCTTCAAGGAAACCCTTGAAGGAGAAAGATCCCACTTAGACTTCTTCCGTCGCCGGGAAAACCTCTTCCACTGGGAGGTAGACCACTCCCTGCACTCACTGCACACTTTATCCTTATCACACCGTTGACCTCTGCAGAACGGACACAAGGTGTGAGGGTCCGTCTCGACCGCCGACATATAAGTCCCACAAGAGTGGTCGGGTAAACCATAGCATTTCCGCATGATAAGGAGAGAGGCCAACTTCCAAACACACAAACTGAAAGAGAAAGCAAAAAAAGATTAAGGCTGTCAATGCGAGGGTGAAAGCACACGTGTCTGACCATCACCCGAGCCAAAAGCAAAGTGAATCAGTTCACCGGTGTGTGAGGGGGGAGGGGTAGCTAGCTACCCCTCACCCCCCCCCCCCGCTAACTAGCGAGGGGGTAGTTCACCTTTGTTAAAAATCTAATGGCTCGTCATTCAGCTACGCCGAAAGTAATACCCTATTTAAATAGCGTGGTTTGTATTTCGGTTACGGAACAAATAAAAATTAGCATACATAAAAGTAATAAATGTAAATTGTAATGGAATGTAAATCAGTTACATAGACTTGGGACATTAATAGAAATAGCTGTAGTATCTGAAAAGGAAAACTTTCCATCACACACGTTAATTCCATAGGAATTATAATGACTTTCTAGAATGTCTTATATATACTTCATGATTGAAACACGTGGCACAAGTGTTTAGTCTATGTGACTTCACCTTAGTATATTTAAAACAGTCTGTAGTGTCACTTGGTGACACTATTTTCACTATGTTGCGCACTAGGGTCAACACACACACCCTTAGAGTTAGTCCCATATAACTCACTGTTCATCGCAGCACTAAGCAGCAGGTTTTAACACACTACCTGCAGCTACCACGAAGCGTTTGATTTCTTGCACCTGCTTCGCGTAGTGTTTAAAGAACACTCTTGATGACTTCCAGCCCGTGAATGAGCGAAGACTCTCGAAGTCCATCGACTGGAAGAAATTCAGGGAAGAGGCGACTTTCCTGGGATCGTGACCTGCGGGTGTACTGTCAGGATCCGCTCTGCGAATGAAGTAGGTGATGATCTTCACCCTTAGTTGTTTAAGTGACAAGTCAGAACCCGATGTTTCCCCTTTAAAGAGCTGTCCTCCACCCAAGTCCGAAGTTCTTCGAAGATAGATCTTTAAGCTCTCCACTGGGCACAGGGAAACATCTTCCTTCAGAGGGCAGATTCTCCAGGGACCCCACCTCTTGGTGGGTAGTTCGTTCTTGGCAAGAAACATTGGGTCAGGAAAGAGGGCGAGTTCGCCTGTTTCTGCGAACTGGATCTGGCCTTCTTCCCTTGATAATGCCACAACTTCACTAACTCTAGCCCCCAGGCTAGAGCAAACAAGAAAATCACTTTCTGAGTCAAATCTTTCAGAGAGCAAGTTTCGTTGTTCAAACCTGAGGCAAAATGTAGCACCTTGTCGAGAGACCAGGAGATGGGTCTCGGAGGAGGTGCGGGTCTGAGTCTAGCACATGTCTTCGGCAACTTGTTGAAGATTTCACTAGACAGGTCTATTTGGAAGGTGTATAGTAAGGGTCTTGTCAGGGCCGATTTGCAAGTGGAAATCGTGTTGGCTGCCAAGCCTCATCCATGAAGGTGAATGAAGGACAAACAAAAATCCATTGATATTTCCTTAGGATTTCTAGCTTTGACAAAGGCCACCCATTTCTTCCAAGATGACTCATATTGCCTTCTGGTAGATTTTGTTTTATATTCCTCTAAGAAGTCTAAGCTTTCCTTTGAGATCCCAAACCTCTTCTTGACGGCTAGGGAGAGAAAATCATGAGATGAAGGTCTCGGGTTTTCTGTGATGAAGCGAAGACAGTCGACTTCTGAACTTGTTGGGTTAGAACTGGGTCCGGCAGGGGAATTAGCTTGGGTTGTAACTCCAGGATCAATGGGAACCAGTTGCTCCGGGGCCACTTGGGAGCCACTAGGGCCGCTATTCCTTGGAAGGATCTCGGCTTAGTGAGGACTTTTAGTAGAAGGTTGGGTGGAGGGAACAGGTAAATCTTGGTCCATCTGTTCCAATCCAGGGACATGGCGTCCACCGCTTCCGCTCGGGGGTCCTCGTATAGGGCCACGTAGCGAGGAAGTTTCTTGTTGTCGCTCGTTGCGAAGAGGTCGATCTGCAGTTCTGGGACTTCTTGGGAGATGAAGGAGAATGAGTCTGCGTCAAGGGACCATTCTGACTCTATTGTGGCTGTCCTGGATAGAGCATCAGATGTCACGTTGCTGAGAAGTGCCATCTTTTCTTCTCCGCCAGGCGGAAGGTGGGCAACAACACTTGGTTGAGTTGGGGCGATCTTGAGCAATGACGATTGAGACATCTGACCACTATGTCGCTGTCCAGGGTCAGTCGGATGTGGACTGAGGGACGTGAGGACAGCCACTTCAGGGTGAGAAGGACTGCCATGGCCTCCATGATGTTGATGTGAAACGTCTTGAATTGGGGAGACCATGTTCCTTGAACTTGACGTTGATGGGAGTGACCCCACCCCCCATCCTTCTAGTGATGCATCCGTATACATGACGACCAAGGGTGGAGGTAGTTCAAGAGGTACCGACCTTTTCAGATTCTTTGCCTCCAACCATGGCTTGAGGAGTGATCGTAGCCGAGTCGGCAGAGGTCTCTTGAGATCTCTTCGAGCGTTTGATGCGTATCTTCCCCAGACTCCCGATGCATCTTTTAGCTGTGCTCTTAGCACTGGGTCTGTCACTGAAGCAAACTGGAGGGAGCCGAGCACCCGTTCCTGTTGTCGTCTTGAAATCTGTTAGGATTTGAGAAGTCTCTTGACAGATCTTGCTATTTCCTTTCTCTTCTTCAGTGGAATGGAAAAACGGTGTGACTGGAGGTCCCAATGGATGCCTAGCCATTGGAACTTCTGAGCTGGAAAAAGTCGAGATTTTTGGTGTTTATCTTGAAGCCCAAATGTTCCAAGAATTGGATCACCTTTGTGGAAGCTTGCAGGCATTCTTCTTCTGATGCTACCCACACCAGCCAATCGTCCAGGTAAGCCATCACCTCGACACCTTGTAGGCGTAGTTGTTGAACGATTGTCTCTTCGAGGTTCGTGAAGATTCTTGGGGCTATGTTTAGCCCGAAGGGCATGGCTCTGAAGGCGCACTGTCTTCTTTGAAGCCTGAATCCTAGGTAGGAGGAGGTCTGGCGATTCATTGGAATGTGCCATTAGGCGTCTGCCATGTCTATCAAGACTGTATATGCCTTTTGAGGCAGTAAGGCTCTTATGTGCTGAAGAGTCAGCATTTTGAACTTGTCGTTCACGATGAACTTGTTGAGAGGGGACAAGTCCAGAATGACTCTGAGTTTGTCGGAGTCCTTCTTGGGAACACAGAATAGTCTTCCTTGGAACCTGATGGACTTTACCCTCTTGATCACCTTCTTGTTCAAGAGTTCTTGGACGTATTCTTCCAGAACGGGGGAGGAGTGTTTGAAGAATCGGTGGAAAAATGGTGGTGGTGTTTCCCAGCTCCAGCCTAGTCCGTTCTTGATGATGCTGTGAGCCCAGGAATCGAAGGTCCAACGATCCTAAAAGAGGCGGAGTCTTCCTCCCACCGGAAGCATCTCATTGCTTCTGGTTACCGGAGGGTTTACCTCCTCGGCCACCTGCTCCCTTGCCTCCTCTCCCTCTGGAGGGACGTCTAGAGGAGTCTCTGCCGGTGCCCCTATCTCTGGGACGAAAGGTAGTCGACTGCCTCTCGTAGGCGGGCGTGAAGGCTGGTGACTGAGTCACCACCGGCTGGGGTACCAGTTGGAAGGTTTATTGGGTCTGAGCCACCAACTGGGGAGCAGCGGTTGCAGGAAGCTGGTGTTTAGCCTGACGCGGCTGTGGTCTCGGCTTCTTGGACTTCTTCTTCGGTTGGGGGCCCTCAACCTATACGAAAAACTGTATCTATAGTACATTTTTCAATTTTTTTTATTTTTCTGGTTTCCTTGTATTTTGACTGATACGCAGTAAGATTAAAGGATCTTATTATTTAATTAATTGCATAAGCCTTGCTGTGTGCTTTAAATAGTTCGAGACACCATTTATATACCTTAATGAGCGTAACTACCTTGAATGCTAGTTACGCGTTTTATCGCCACCGCCGCTTAAAACTACTGTTTACCTTGGCGAAGGTTATCCAAGACGGGGCAGATTCCTTCCACTCTTCACGGTGAACACAAGTGGCTAATATTCTTATAAATTGACGTGAATATTATTTTCAGTATTGCATGAAGTCGTGTGCTGTTTCACAGTGAGAATAACTTTACCATGCGTTTCATGTAAGACTTCACGTTAATCATCCCTGCTTTCGTAATTACTGATGGGCGGGAAACGAGATCTGCTGCTACGTCCAAAGAAACTTTCCATCAAGATGTTATCAAGTTGGTGACCGTTGGATGGATTATTGCACCGGAATGGATTACGCACCTGAATGGATTACTCAACTGAACAAACCAGCGCAAGGCATTCTTTGAGGTAGGTCTCGTTCCGTTTGGCACACAGAACAAGACTTTAAAGTTGCCCTATTATTTTAGTGCGCCTTCATCAAACTTCTAAAAATAATCTCGATTCCTTAATTATCTCTTTAAGTCAGTCAATTTTTTTTTACACTTGCAAGATCCTTTAATTAACTGTGATATTAAATTTTAGAAAACTTTTGTAACTTTGTCTTGTCACAGATATTGAATTTTGTCTCGTTGATTGACAGCTTTCTTTTGTTTTTTAGGATTCGAGGTATTCGAAGTGTAGGGGGATTTGGTAACCAGTGCCTAGGGTACCAAACATCTGGGCGGCTTCGTTGTCTTCCTGGGAATGTAATAGTTCAAGATAGCTTTTTACCTTGCTGAAAGTGTTGCTTCAGATTCACCTAATAAATGCTTGAATTTTTTGCTTTCGTATTTTTTTACATCTCTCTATTATTTTCGAATATGGCGACCGTGACAGGATTGATGAATTTGTTCAGTTTTCCGCCCAGATGTTTTTGCGTAAGTTAGGGATGAAAGTGAATATTTCGATATTTTTTAGCTTATTACATTTTTTGAGCGATTTTTGGCTCGTGTCGTTTTCAGTGTCGTGATATTTTTGGTATTAGACCTTTATTTCCAATTAATTTTGTTCGATTTTTCCTTTTCACAATGTCTAGTCAACTTAAAGTGCTTGTTAATTCTCGTAAGTATATACGAAAGTGTATTACCGAGAATCATCGTAACATTTTTACGTTTCCTTCTATGTCTTTAGCAGAAAAGGGTAAATTAAAGTTGCAGTTTGAGAATTGGATGCACAGGTTGGAGGATTTAGATAAACAGATTTTATCACTGAAATATGAACAGTGGAGTACAGAGGAGGAGGAAGCAAAGTCTGAGCAAGAGTTACAGATGTGTCATAATTATGAAGACAAGCTTTTAGAATGTTTATTGGCTGTTGATTCTTCGAATGGTAAGTCATCTGTGCCATCTACTAGTGATCAAAGTGCAGCTCGTAGTTTGCTCAAGAGTCCAGTTGCTCCCCTTCCTACGTATGGTAGCTCTGAGGATGAAGACTTGGATAGGTTTCTTTGTGAATTTGAAGACACTATTAGTAAATTTAACTATCCAGAGTATGACAAACTGCTTTTGTTGAAACAGCAGATTACTGGTAGGGCACTCATTTTATTAAACTCTTTAGAGGCTGATAAGCGAGGTTATTCTTTTGCCAAGGACTTGTTAATTAAAGCTTTTGCATCGAGTGATACTCAGAAATTCAATATTCTGAAACAATTGTCGGAACTTAGGCTTAATGATAGTGCTGACCCGTATGATTTCATTTCCAGAGTTCGTTTAATTGTTGAAAGGGTACGAAAGCTACAGATTGATATTGACTCAGTGCTTCAATATTTCATTTGGGAAGGAATGAATATATCCTTTAGGAATCACTTTATCCAAATTACTAATAATCATAAACCAAAATTGAGTGATATTCTAGAAAATTATTTTGAAGCTACTGAGCGGTATTTGGCAAGCCAAAGGCAGGGAAAACCCAATTGCAAGAATGTGGCCCCAAAGGAAACTAATCAAATTTCTGCTGACAATGCCGCTTCTGCTATGGCCATTAATATAAAACCTGAAACAGGTAAGTCAAAAACCTTCAAGCCTTGCAGTATTTGTACTAAACTTGATGGCACTGAAGCAAATCATCCAATTTTTAAGTGTACAAAATATTGTTCACCCAGTTCTAAGCTTGATAAACTTGAAAACCTACGAGGCTGCATTAAGTGTTCAAATTTGAATCATGAGAGTAACGCTTGTAGGTATAGATTTCATAGTCGCTGTAAACACTGTGGAGATTGGCATTTTAATTTTTTGTGTCTGAAATTGGATGATAATGTTAAACAGGATGTTAAGTCTTTTCAGTCTAGCTCAAAAAGTGAAAAGAGTATGCCTAAAAAGGATGAAAAATCTCGTAAGCAAACCAATAGTAGTGTTGTTAATGTAACTGAAGCTTTTCAGGTAGACTCTGATGTAGAGTCCATTTTACCTACATTTACATGTAATATTGAGGGTAAACTGTTGATTAGAGGCCTTAAAGATAGTGGCTGTCAATCTAATTTTATTTCCAGTACAGTGGCTGAAAACCTGAACCTTAAGGTGATCAGGGATAATGTATCATTAACTTTGAATGGTATAAATTCTTCTCGGAAATATTTAACCAGGTTGGTAGAAGCCAATGTTGAAATTAATGGGGTTGTTAAAGTAGTTAAGGCTTTATGCATTCCAAGTATAAGTATTTCATTGAAGCTTCCTCAATTGGGTAAAGTTGTACAAGGATTCAAAGACAGAGGTTACATGTTAGCTGATAAGAACCTTTCATGTCATGATAACTTTATTGATAATGTCGACTTCATTCTAGGGTCAAAGTCATGCCACTGCTTACCTCAGAATGAGATTTTATTTGGGTTAAATAGAACTTCAGTTTATGCTGAAACCCAGGCAGGGATATTATTGCAGGGTAATACAGACCAACTCCTTCAAGATCTTCCTTATTTACCATATAAAGTTAGTAGTGGTAATATGGCTACAGTTCCAGAGTTCAATATTGATATGAATATTAACAGTTGTCTTTTATCTGACCTTACCATTGAAGAAAGTTTACTCCCTACAGAATTTTCCATATTGGACGAGAAGGGAAACCTTATAGAATCTCAGCTTGAAAAAGCATTAAACCATGTTTTGGAGGAGAATTGTTCCAGGTACACGAACATGAGTAACGGAGGCCCAGAAGCTGAAGATTCAGAGCTTAATAACAAGCTAGTAAAGTATGCCCTTGATAATATGGTAAGAGATGGTGATGGTAGGATTGTAGTCCCTCTTTTGTGGAATTTTAAGGTGGCTCATCTATTGGGTACAAATTATGAGTTGGCTTTAATGGTGTTAAAATCTAATTTGAAGAAACTTCAAAAAGACGAAAATAAATTATCCCTTATGGACAAAGTATTTAAAGACCAATTAAAGAGTGGAATAATTCAGAGAATTGACAATCTTCCCCAGTTCCTAGAAGAACACCCAAGTCACAGTTTCCTTCCCCACATAGGTGTATTTAAATTGAACAGGGAAACTACTAAATGTAGAGTTGTGTACCTCTCTAATCTTTGCCAAAAGAGTAAGGGTGGGGGACTAACAATTAGTCACAACCAAGCCATTTTTCCAGGCCCTACTTTAAATCAAAAGATTGTAGCAACATTATTGCATCTGAGGTTTGGATTTAATTTGCTGTGTTTCGATATTTGTCAGGCCTTTAATAATTTATCTTTAAACGACGTGGACAGTAACAGGTTACTTTGTTTATGGTTCCGTGATGTAGAAAAGAAAGACTATACTATTGTAGCTTTTAAGAATGTTAGGCTAAGTTTTGGATTAAGATGCAGTCCAGCACTGCTAATGTTAGCTTTGTATAAGATTTTGATCCTCGATATTGATGATGAAAGTAAGTCTCTGGTCGAACTCAAAAAACTGATATATCAGTTGAGTTATATGGACAACTGTGCCATTGCTTTTGATTCTTCTGCTGAACTTGAATGGGCCTATAAACAGGTTAAAGGTATTTTTGAACCCTACCATTTTAGGTTACAACAGTTCATAACAAATGATTCTAATTTGCAAGAAATCATAGATTCAGAGAATGAGGTTAAGACTGATAGGAACGTAAAGTTGCTTGGTTTAGTGTGGGATCGGGAAAAGGACTGTTTATCCACCAAGCCCATAAATCTTGACATTAAGGCCAATACCAAGAGGGAAGTTTTACGTACTATTGCGTCGCAGTATGATCTTTATAATTTTAATGGCCCTTTACTTAATAGAAGCAGGCTCTTCCTACACAGATTACAATGTGATCAACACTTGAGTTGGGATCAAGCACTGGATAAAGAATGTTCGAGAGAATGGCAAAATATTGCTAAGCAAGCAAATGCTGCTCCTGTCATCAAAGTTCCTAGGTTTGCGGGAAGCAGAGATGACACTTACAAGCTGATAGCTTATTCTGACAGTAGCAAATGTATATTTGGAGTAGTGATATACATACAGTGTATTTCCACAGGTAAGCTAAGTTTTGCTTTTGCAAAAAATCGTATGGTAGGAAAAAACCTTCAATCTAAAAGTATGCCTTCCCTTGAACTACAAAGTATTGCCTTAGCAGTGGAATGTCTCTTAGATTTATACAAAGAATTATCGGGTCCCTCTTGCATTAAACCTATTAAGATTCAGGAATTAAGGGTTTATTCAGATAGCCTTGTAGCTTTATCTTGGATATATTCGCACACTCACAATCTTGATAAACTACAGAAATGTTGTGTGTTTGTGAAAAACAGGTTACACGAGATTAGTGAACTGTGCTTAAAACACCCAGTTATATTTTCGTTTGTATCTGGAGAAGAAAATCCCGGGGATTGTATTACACGTTGTCTCTCTTATAAATCACTCATGAAAACTAACTACCTTACAGGTCCAGACCTTGTAAATGCTCCAAGAATGGAACATAGTAAGGATACTTTGGAGTTTGTGGTACCAGATCCCAAAATGGATATTCAGATACCAGTAAACAGTTTGGGTGCCTACATTAGTAGTAAGGATATAGAAATTGAACATTTTCAGATGACTTCAAGAGTTTCTAGCTTTCATAGATTGATTTTGATTTATCGCAATGTTTTATTGTTTGTCAATAAGCTGAAAATTAAGGTGATGGCTAGGGATCCTGACAAATTTAACCACTTAAAGGCTTTTCGCAGTGATCATAATTTTTTGCAGAGGCTAGTAGATTGTTGCTGTCCAGGGACCAGGGATGTTATTTTGCTGAAGAACTTGAATATTTTAACTCTAGTGAACGTTTACTTAAGGACGTGCCAAGAATAGTTGGACAACTTAATATTTATATTGACAGAGAAGGACTGTTAAGAGTACGAAGTAAGCTGTCCAGACTTAAAGATGAAGGGAGGTATAGGTTTCCTATTTTGTTGTCTAAGGATAGTACTTTAACTACATTGATTATCAGAGATTATCATGAACGGTTTGCTCATGCAGGTGTGTATTCTGTCTTGTCAGAGATGCGTAAAATTTTTTGGATGTCTAAGTCTTATTCTACAGTTAAAAAGGTGTTGAAGTCTTGTGTTGTGTGTCGACGTTTTAATGAAAGGGCTATCAAGCTTAACCAGAACTCTTACAGAGATTTCAGAATTAATGCACCAGAAATTCCTTTCAGGTATATTTTTATGGATTATATGGGTCCATATTTTGTGCATATTAACAGTCAAAAGGTTAAAGTCTGGTTATTATGTATAACTTGTAATTGGAGTAGGGCAATTAATTTAAAACTTTGCTATGACTTGTCGGTAAAGGAGTTCTTAAGAGCCTTCCAGTTACATTGTTTTGAGTTTGGTTTGCCAGAGTTATGCATTTCTGACATGGGCACTCAACTAGTAGCTGGAGCCAACATCATCATGGACTTTCTAAGGGATCCCGAGGTCAAGCTGTATTTGGAGGAAAATGGAGTCAAACCGATTCAGTTTGAACATTTTTTCAAAGGCCAGAGCCAACTTGGATCGATGGTAGAGACTTGTGTTAAGATGACCAAGAAGCTCGTCTATGGTTCTATAAAAAATAATGTACTGAAGGTAAGGGACTTTGAATTTTTGATTGCTCAGACTGTACATTTAGTGAACAGAAGGCCTATTGCTTTCAAAGAGGCTTTGCGTGGGGAAAATTTAGACGCATCAGTTCCTCAGCCTATTACCCCTGAGAGCTTGATTCGTGGCTATGACCTTACTTCTGTTAATATAATTCCCGATTTACAGAGGATACCAGAGATTGCAGATGATCCCACCTATACTCTTAACAAGTCAAGCAAAATTAAAAACTGCTTTTCTCATTTGAGAAAGGTTAGGAATAATCTTGTGGATTTGTATCATTCGGAGTTCCTGGCTACATTAACTCAGCAAGCTGTTGACAAAAAGAACAGATACCTTCCTGTTAAACATACCTCTTTACAGAAGAATGATATTGTTTTAATAAAAGAACTCTATTGTAAGCCTAACCAGTATCCTATGGGTTTGGTTAAGGAAGTGACTGTCAATGATATTGGAGAAGTTACTGGTGCTGTTGTGTTGAAGGGCAAGACAAGAGAAATTACTAAGAGACACGTTTCTAACCTTATATTTCTTTTAAGGCCTGAGAACCAAATTGAGCAAGACAGTGTTGCTGAGAAGCCTATTGATGATAATTTGCAGGGTCAGACTCGACGCGCATGTAAACCTAGAGTTGCTGCTGAAAGGTGTAAACGGAAAAATAGGAAACTCTTAGGTTTCGAGTAGTTGATCTTGTAAACTTTTGGTTATGGTTTTTAGCTTTAAGGCAATTTGTTTGTTGTCGCTCGGGTATTGAATTAATTGGTATTTATGATTAAATTATTCAATAATTTAATGTTTTGTGGGGAGTATACGAAAAACTGTATCTATAGTACATTTTTCAATTTTTTTTATTTTTCTGGTTTCCTTGTATTTTGACTGATACGCAGTAAGATTAAAGGATCTTATTATTTAATTAATTGCATAAGCCTTGTTGTGTGCTTTAAATAGTTCGAGACACCATTTATATACCTTAATGAGCGTAACTACCTTGAATGCTAGTTACGCGTTTTATCGCCACCGCCGCTTAAAACTACGGTTTACCTTGGCGAAGGTTATCCAAGACGGGGCAGATTCCTTCCACTCTTCACGGTGAACACAAGTGGCTAATATTCTTATAAATTGACGTGAATATTATTTTCAGTATTGCATGAAGTCGTGTGCTGTTTCACAGTGAGAATAACTTTACCATGCGTTTCATGTAAGACTTCACGTTAATCATCCCTGCTTTCGTAATTACTGATGGGCGGGAAACGAGATCTGCTGCTACGTCCAAAGAAACTTTCCATCAAGATGTTATCAAGTTGGTGACCGTTGGATGGATTATTGCACCGGAATGGATTACGCACCTGAATGGATTACTCAACTGAACAAACCAGCGCAAGGCATTCTTTGAGGTAGGTCTCGTTCCGTTTGGCACACAGAACAAGACTTTAAAGTTGCCCTATTATTTTAGTGCGCCTTCATCAAACTTCTAAAAATAATCTCGATTCCTTAATTATCTCTTTAAGTCGGTCAATTTTTTTTTTACACTTGCGAGATCCTTTAATTAACTGTGATATTAAATTTTAGAAAACTTTTGTAACTTTGTCTTGTCACAGATATTGAATTTTGTCTCGTTGATTGACAGCTTTCTTTTGTTTTTTAGGATTCGAGGTATTCGAAGTGTAGGGGGATTTGGTAACCAGTGCCTAGGGTACCAAACATCTGGGCGGCTTCGTTGTCTTCCTGGGAATGTAATAGTTCAAGATAGCTTTTTACCTTGCTGAAAGTGTTGCTTCAGATTCACCTAATAAATGCTTGAATTTTTTGCATTCGTATTTTTTTACATCTCTCTATTATTTTCGAATACAACCAGAGATTTCCTCTTTGCTGACATGCCCCACTTTTGGAGAAGGTTCCTGTTCTCCGTGGCGGCCTTGTCAACAATCTCTTTCACCAAGTCATTGGGGAAGAGATCTTTCCCCCAAATGTTGGAGGAAATCAGCTTCATTGGTTCGTGTTTCACTGCGGCAGATGCAAACACGAACTCTCTGCAGGCCCTCCGTGCCCTGACGAAGCTATAGAAGTCTTTCGTCAGAGTAGCGAGGTGGGTCTTGGCTAAGACCATGTAGACGCCTGGGGTCCTCTGTTCCCCAGCCATTGTCTCCATAAGGAGATACTCGGAGAGCTTGGGGAGGTTCTCACTGAACTGTCGTCCAGCGATGTCAGCCTCCAACTTTCCCACAGAGAAAGTTAACTGGATGTCCTTCCAGTTTTTGTCGTCGGGGGGTGGGGCGAGGGAGAGGGGCCTACATTCCTCCAATGTAGGGCAGGGTTTCCCTTCTTCCACCGCCTTCAGTACAGCTAGAAGAGACTTTTCCGCGAAGGGGAAGACCATGGTGTTTGGAGCAAGAAAGGACGGGTGTTTCTTGCTAAGGGCCGGCACTTTCGAGTTGGTGTAACCCTTGTCCTTCAACAGCCGGCTAGCAGTGATTGAGCCTTAGCGTGGTCAAACACAATGACCTCCTTTGGCTCAGTTTCTTCTTTGGAAACAGGTTTAAACTTGAGGCGGATGTAACAGTCCGGGTACGCCTCAAAGCTAAACCAGAATTCCACCTCTTCTAGGGGGACGGCACCTAGGTTGTCATCGACGAAGATCCTGCCGCTAGTGATAGGCATGTGCTCGGCATGCCTCCATGGGTTAGTCACGGAGCAGGTGGGAAGGACCTTCACGTTCATCCTCCTCTGAGGCTCACGTTGCTTCGTCAAGCGGAGGATTTCTTTCTTGAAATCCTCATCCCTCTTGCGGAACCTTTCCTCGAGGATCGCCATCATGGCCTGGAAATTGTCCATGGAGTCGTCCGCTCTTGTGGGCATAGGAGTGGACGATGTAGAGGGGATTGGTTCCGAGATGACTACGGAAGCGACAGAGGGCACAGCGGCGCCTTCTTCTTCGGAGTCAGGAGCCTCCATAGGTTCCTCTTTTCGACCCTCGGCCATCAGGGTCCTCTCGGTGGTATCCGACACCTCTAACATCCTTTCATCGTCGTCAAGATGGATGTCCTGAAGTGCGTCCGAAACATCTGGGTCGACCGTCAGTTGGACGCAGGGGATCTCAGGTTTGAGGATGACAGCTTTCGCAGATGCCTCAGGAAAGAGCATAGCTCTCACCTTCTCACTGGGAAGATAAGGCCCCGTGGCGTTCTTTTGGAAACCACGCACCCACTTGCGCAGTTTCTCTCAAGTGATGTCCCTTGACTCCGCAGACTGGGGAGCCTTGAACGCCTCGTTGAGCAGGTCCTTGCAAGTCGTGCAAACCTGCGGGTCCCAGTACCTCAGAGATCCCTGGGTGACGGAGCAGCTGGCGTGGGTTTGGCATGCCAGGTGGCCGTAGAAATCACGGCGCCGAACGCTGTAGAAGGCGCTCTCACACCGGATGTACTCCTCCTGTAAAGAAGAAAGGGGTACATGAGTATGTGGAAGTCTATAATGATAGACTTAGAATAATACTAGATTAGTCTTAATGTAATCTTAATTAAAATATAAGATTCCTTTCCAAGTGTAAGCTTAGGATAGGTAAGCTGGAAATGAAGCCGGTAAGACACATACTTGTGAATCCCGCCCAGCCAATTGCCGTGACCTTACTCCATTACTAACTCTAGGGCTTCCGTTCAGGTAAGCCCTAAGGGGGAAGCTATCCCGTAGGGATAGAGTAGCGTAGCTAGTACTTCCTCCAGGGTATTAGGAGTGGTGAAAGAGAGAGAGCTGATGATCATTCAGCATAGGGAAAAAGGGGAAATAACTATCCCCAATTCAAATAGGTCCTGGCAAGGGACTGCGCATGGATGCACAGAGTATGCTAGAAAATTATCTATTGAATAACTATACACCATAGTTTTCTGTCTAGGGTATGTACTATACCACAGATGTACTGGCTACCGTATACAGCCATACAACAGACACTCCCGACGCACTGCCAGCAAGGTTAGAGAAAGATGACAGTCCACTGTCGTAATATGAAATAGGTGGAGCCGGCAGTCTGCCAGCGAATCGGAGGCATGCCGGGCGCCGGCAGGCCATCGGTTGAGGGTAAACCATTCCAGCCATCAGTCTATGTGGCGGGGAAAGGGAGACGACCTCAAGTATTGTTGGCGGACCGCCGGCGGCTGGCAGGCAACCGGCCGTAGGTACCCCTACCCTGTCATCGATCCACGAGACTGAGAGGAGACCTAGGCTACACTGTCAGCTGTTGCCGGCAGAGTTGTGGGACAGTGGACCGGCACTTTATTGAGAGAGAAAGCAAAGAGGAAGGGAGAGGGAAGGGCGGCAGCTCACTACCCTAACCTCGCCTTCCTCGAGAAGGAGGGTTCAAATGGAAGGAAGAACATTTTATGATCAGGCTTCCATCCAGCCGCAGCTCAGCCTGCGGTCGGCTAGGGTTGCGGGTAGCGATCCAAGGGAGGACTGAAGAACACTCTAAGATAGCAGGGATGTCTCCCGCCGGCAGATCGACCTGCCGTTATGCTATCCCATAGCTGAACTATGTAAGAGAAGCAAAACGGCTTGGCCTAGCAGGCGAAAAGACCGGGCCGACCCCACAACCCGCCGGTACTCGCTGAGTTGTAGGAAGGTGGACAGGGGTGTGATGGCTAGGCCATCACCAAAGGACAGAGGCGGAGGGTAAAGGGTCCTGTGAAGGAGTGTGGGGGTTGGTGTAAGCCTTCCCCAGCACCCTAAAGGGAGTTCTGTTCTGGTACCGGCACCACCCCAGGTATAGGGAGAGTACATTCTCCAGCCTAGGGTGGGTTAGTACAGTAAGGGAACGGTAATGACGTTCTGTCCCAAACTATGAAGAAACAGAATCCTTGAGCCTCCCTAACCTAGGCTAGGGAAAGCGTATCTTCCAGCCCAGAGAAGGCAGGCGTAGGACAAGTCGCTAGGCCACAGGGAGGAAGGGTCGTAACCCTACCAGGGTTGGCCTAGGGTGGAGGGCAGAGGCCACCCCCCACCTTTTGCCGTCCAGCGGAAACCAAAAGGAGAGTTCATTCACCTAATGGGGTAGCTGGGGGAAAACGACTGGTACTCTGAGGTTCTGACCCTACCTCAAAGCTCATGTACTATGGCTCTGGGCAGGGAAAGAAAAAATCCTAGCCTAACCTCACCTGAATTACAATTCAAGGGAAGGAGGGCTAGGATGTAGCCTAGGCTACCTCAGAGGGAGGAGAGATTACCTTATGCGGAAAGGTAACCGGGGAAGTGTGAAAGTATACAAAAGCCCCTAAGCCGTTAGGTTAGGGGCAGAGGAATCGACTACCAAGATCATCAAAACCCCTTGTATACTCTCTAGAAGGAGGAAAAACCGATGTGCAATCACTGAATCTTATGTGTATAATTGCCTAATATCTTCATTTAATAAAATAACACCAGGAACACTATTATATCATGCAGGTAAGTAAACTAAAACGCCTAGGCTAGCATCTCTAGCGTCATAAAATCGGCTACCTACACTCCCCGAAATTAAAGAATACTATCGGCATAATATAACTACTGTAATTCCTAGCAATGAAGACTAAATAACTAATACTGATAATTAGTTAAGAAACCGGCACAGTTGTTCTGGCTAACTAAATAAAGCAGGCGAAGCGAACATCAGCGTCAGAGACGCCTCCGGTTAGGCAATAGCTCCGCCACAAAACACAGTATTTTAAGATTAAAAAAAAAAAGCGTTACTTTACGGCCAGAGCTAATTATACAATATAAGAATAAGGTACTCAACTTTCCAGAGGCAGAAGAAGCTGAAGATTGCGACATGCTGACAGTAAATAGCGAAACAACTGGGAAAAAACACCTGGTCAAAGACGCTACTACGAAAGGAATGGAGTTTGCGGGCGGTGATGACGTCAGCCAAGATGGCGTCGCTTATGATGTCATCCGAGTACCAATAACAGTAACGGAGGACGAGAACTTTGTAACGGCTCCTCCCATATCTTGCCACCAACTTCCCCTCGAAGTGTAAACGTAAGTGGGGTGCAGATAGCTATGTGGCGTGTCAAGAATATGTCCCCTGTTATTATACGATATCCTAAAGGGAAACCTTAAGGGTACTCGCGCCAGAAGTTAGAATTCGGGAAACCTTTAGTTTAATTCTCTGGGAATATCCACTGTAGTCATATATACCCTAAGGAAGCTACTAAAGGAACCTTCCATCAGGACGACATTGCCTGAGCCCAAAAAGTAAATTACAAATTATGGCTTACCTTATATGTGGACATGTGTGAACCACAGGATATAAATTAACAAATGAGAAATAACACAGGAGCATAAAATGCCAACATTTTGTGTATCCTTTTGTGGATTTATCATGCATCCCAGAGAATAATGTAATGAGAAGAAAAGGTTAGTTTCACCATTATTTATGAATTCCCTAGTAAATTTTCCTTACCCCCATTACCATAGGATATATTAGGGTATTATATCTTATTAACTATTTATTTGCAAGAGAAATAACAGTGATTTTTGGGAACAGATTTTCAATATAAAACCCCATTTCTTTAATAGTAGCCCAAAGTTTTTCCTGTTATTCTATAATGATACCAAAATGGGAGGTCCAGACTACAAAACAAGATTTTACACTTTGTCAATAAAAAATGCTAAAACAAAGTATCTTTGCAAAACTACGATAACTTGCTTACCCAATGATACATTAATGTTGTTGTTTAGGCCGTTATACATCAAAAGGGTATAAAGAGTAACAAACTACCATTTTTTTTTTACAAACAAAACTTTCTTGGCGATATATATCTCGGACCAGTCTGTGTAAAGTGGGAAACTTAATTTGAAGTCAGTTTAAAGTTAAATTGTTAATTGTGAAAATACAAAACTCAATAAAGCACATGATGAGTTGTTACACAAGTCTAACACTAAAACTTTAAAGTTTGCCATAAAAATCAACAAAAATAAAATAATGAAACCATTTCACGTATGTAAAATTATGATAAATTGCCTTTCCAGTGTAAAAGAATATATAGTTAGGCATTAATATTAGCCAGTCACTGAAGTCCAGTTTATATCAGTGGTCCTTTTTGACGGTGTGTGGACACTTGAATTATAATGCCAACTGCCACCTACTGTACAGTCCTGGTTATATCTTAAAGTTATGGCAGCATGCTAAGTTACAGTACCAATTCAATCTCTTGATCACACATCCCAGTAATCTCGCATATCAAACATCCTTAGTCCACGTTCCGGTGTAATGGCCTGTTTTTTCCATCGTCCGAAATTCTCCCAGGGGGAAATATGGCCCAGGATATATATCCCCCCGGGGGAACTTTGTCCCAGGATAATACTCCCCCCTCTGGGCCAAGATTCCCCTTTTTCTTGGTGGAGGTAGCCATTATTTCGGACGGAGGGGAAAAACAGGCCATTCCACCGGGTCATAAAAGGAAGTCATTCATTTCTTTAATTTTAATGTTTTTAGAGTGCGCAGTTCAACATTACCTCTTGCCAGTACAAGTTTGTGACCTGGAAAGGGGGTCTGGGGGCTTGCACCCAGATAGGGGTTATGACCTGGGAAGGGGGTCCAGGGGCTTGCCCCCAGCTTGGGGTTGTGACCTGGGAACTTCTAGGTTAGGTTAGGTGGGTTTGTTAGGTTCTGTACCCTTTTGTACCTTTTTATATTGTATGTAAAGGGTATATGGAAAATACTTTAAAAAACACATGTTAATATTATCGTAGCATTGCTAATGTTAGCAATAGCATTGTACCGTTGGTAATATTGCGTAACATTGTATATATATATATAAATATATATATATATATATATATATATATATATATATATATATATATATATATATATATACAGTGGAACCTCTACATACGAATTTAATCCGTTCCAGAACCAACTTCGGATGTAGAAATTGTTCGGATGTCGAAACAAATTTTCCCATAAGAATACATTGAAATAGGATTAATCCGTGGTTGAGCCCAAAAACCTATGATAACTTCTTAATAAACTACTACACATAATTTTCCCATGAGAATAATGAACACTAGATTAGATAATAGACATGTAAATAAGAAGAATAGACATGTAAATAAGAAGAATTAGCAAAAAAATGATAAATAAGAAACGGGTTTTTAGCGTCACTTTACCTTAGAAACTCCAGCGCAGGTGTTGTTCGTCTTTGCTACGCAGAGAGGAGAGAGGAGACGGACGGACGGCGAGGAGGTAGAGAGGTTAACTACAATAAACGTAACACTACCGTAACTTATTCTAACTTACACTAAGTGAACTTTAACATAACTTAGCTTATTTTTTTTTCTATTTTTATATTTTATATTTTTTTTTTACATTTTACTTTTTTTCTCTTTGATGATTACGTAATTTTAATCACTATCACTTACATTTAAAATTGACTGAATTTCTTTTGCTTCACTCTTTTCCGTTTTCTGTGTTTCACTTTCTTCCGCTTCACTCTTTGCCGTTTTCTTCGGTTCACTTACATCCTCTTCATCGCGAGTTCGCTTCGCAGTTTTTTTAAAGAAAGCATCGATAGATAATTGCTTGGTACGGCTTTTCAGAATGTTTCGAAAGTGAGTTAGGCAAACATCATCGAATTGAGAAACTACACGACAAACCTGAAATTTCTTTGGATGGTATTTGTCGATGAAGTCGACCACGTCTTGATATTTTCCTAACACCTCTTTTATTTGCGCTGAACCTAACACATGTTCTACCTCCTCTCTCTCTTCCTCGTCATCACTCATGTGCTCCGACATAGCATGGAGTTCCTTGAGCTCATCCGTCGTCAGTTCGTCGTGATGTTCGGCAACGAGTTCCGTAACGTCATCTGCGTCCACCTCCAGACCCATGGACTTGCCAAGGGAGACGATTTCCTCTACGGCTTCCGCTGCACCGACCACGGGATCAGGTTCGGGGTCAAAACCCTCGAAATCTCGGGGAGAAACTGCATCAGGCCACAGTTTCTTCCATGCAGAATTGAGGGTCCATTGAGTTAATCCCACCCAAGCCTGATCTATGATCTTCAAGCAGTGCACGATGTTGAAGTGGCCCCTCCAAAATTCACGCAAAGTTAAGTTGGTGCTTTGCGTGACATTAAAGCACTGCTTGAATAAGTGCTTGGTGTACAGCTTCTTAAAATTAGAGATGACTTGCTGGTCCATGGGCTGGAGGATAGAGGTGGTATTTGGTGGAAGATACAGCACCTTTATGAACTTGAATTCATCGAAGATATCATCTTCAAGTCCGGGGGGGTGAGCGGGTGCATTGTCAAGGCATAGCAGGCACTTTAAAGGCAATTTCTGCTCATGAAGATACTTCTTCACAGAAGGACCAAAAACTTGGTTTACCCATTGCACAAAGAATTGCCTAGTGACCCAGGCCTTCGAGTTGGATCGCCAGAAAACATGAAGCTGATCCTTATCGACGTTGTGTGCTTTAAAGGCCCTAGGGTTCTCCGAATGGTAAACAAGCAAGGGCTTGACTTTAAAGTCCCCGCTAGCGTTGGCACATAGAGCAAGAGTCAACCGATCCTTCATTGGCTTATGCCCAGGCAATTTCTTCTCTTCGGCAGTGATGTAGGTTCGACTCGGCATCTTCTTCCAAAACAGCCCGGTTTCATCACAATTGAACACCTGCTCCTCTACGTAGCCTTCTTCCTGCACGATCTTTTCGAAGTTCTTAACAAAGTCAGCTGCAGCCTTTGTGTCCGCACTAGCAGCCTCTCCGTGGCGAACAACTGAATGAATCCCGGACCGTTTCTTAAATTTCTCGAACCAGCCACGAGATGCCTTGAAATCATCTGAGGAAGGCTCGGTTGAACTCTCCCCAGCATCACCCCCAGAGCTCTCCTCCTTCAAGTCCGTAAAGATGGCGTGCGCCTTCTGGCAGATAACGGTTTCGGTGATGGTGTCGCCAACGATCTCTCTATCCTTAATCCACACTAGTAGAGGTCGTTCCATCTCTTCTATGATAGGGGTACGGCGTTTGGAAACTATAGTGATCCCCTTAGAAGGTTTCACTGCTTTAATAGCTTCCTTCTGTTTAAGGATTGTCGAGATCGTCGACATATTACGGCCATACTGTTTAGCAAGTTCACTCACGCGGATGCCACGCTCATGTTTTTCAATAATTTCCTGCTTAATTTCTATAGAAAGCATTTCCTTTTTCCTTTTCTCACCACTACCACTACCACTGGCAAAACTAAGCCTCTTGGGACCCATACTTTACGTAAATTATCGTTAATGGATGCACGTAAAAAATCACGATTAAAACACAGATATCAGAACGCACAGAGCACAACCGCAGGAAGCCGACGAGAACAGAGGACTGACCCAAGCCGCGCTAATTGAGCGTCCCTCCGAGGTCGATGTGCTGCCTTCTATCGGCGGAAATAAAAAACACTTCAGGCGCTATGAGCACCGACTACGCGTACGAGTATTGCTTACTTCGTGTGTCGAAAAAAACATTCGGGTGTAGAGTCGGAACGTGTTCGAATTGTACTTCGCGTGTCGAAAAATTTGGATACAACCGGTACGACGAAAATTGCTTACTTCGTGTGTCGAAATAAAATTCGGGTGTAGAGTCAAAAATTTGCTCGAATTTTACTTCGGATGTTGGAAAATTTGGATGTAGATACGTTCGGATGTAGAGGTTCCACTGTATATATATATATATATATATATATATATATATATATATATATATATATATATATATATATATATATATATATATTCCTAATATTTTGTCAAAATGTTATTTTTATAATAAAATAAATTTTTGAATATACTTACCCGGTGATTATAATAGCTGCAACTCTGTTGCTCGACAGAAAACTCTGAGGAAAAATTTCGCCAGCGATCGCTATACAGGTTGCGGGTGTGCCCAACAGCGCCATCTGTCGTCCAAGTACCCAGTACTCAATGTAAACAAAGAACTCAATTTTCTCCTCGGTCCACTGCGTCTATATTGGGGAGGAAGGGAGGGTCCTTTAATTTATAATCACCGGGTAAGTATATTCAAAAATTTATTTTATTATAAAAATGTTATTTTCCTTAGTAAAATAAATTTTTGAATATACTTAAACGATGATCATGTAGCTGTCAACTCTGTTGCCCGACAGAAAAAACCTAAGGTCGGGATACGCCAGCGATCGCTATACAGGTGGGGGTGTACAACAACAGCGCCATCTGTCGAGTAGGTACTCAGGTACTTCTTGTCAACAAGAACCAATTTTCTCCTCGGTCCACTGGGTCTCTATGGGGAGGAAGGGAGGGTCCTTAAATTCATGATCATCGGGTAAGTATATTCAAAAATTTATTTTACTAAGGAAAATAACATTTTTCAATATTAATCTTACCCGATGATCATGTAGCTGATTCACACCCAGGGGGGTGGGTGGAGACCAGCATACATGTTAACATTAGAAGCTAAGTATCCCGTATTTCATTTTAGCAGTTATTCAAAATAACAAACATAAAATAAATAAGTACCTGGTAAGGAAGTCGACTTGAACCATTACTCTGCCTTTTTAAGTACGTCTTCCTTACTGAGCCTAGCGATCCTCTTAGGATGCTGAGAGACTCCTAGGTGCTGAAGTATGAAGGGCTGCAACCCATACTAAAGGACCTCATCACAACCTCTAATCTAGGCGCTTCTCAAGAAAGAATTTGACCACCCGCCAAATCAACCAGGATGCGAAAGGCTTCTTAGCCTTCCGTACAACCCAAAAACAACAATAAAAAGCATTTCAAGAGAAAGATTAAAAAAGGTTATAGGATTATGGGAATGTAGTGGTTGAGCCCTCACCTACTACTGCACTCGCTGCTACGAATGGTCCCAGGGTGTAGCAGTTCTCGTAAAGAGACTGGACATCTTTAAGGTAAAATGATGCGAACACTGACTTGCTTCTCCAATAGGTTGCATCCATTACACTTTGCAGAGAACGGTTCTGTTTGAAGGCCACTGAAGTAGCGACAGCTCTAACTTCATGTGTCCTTACCTTCAGCAAAGCAAGGTCTTCCTCCTTCAGATGAGAATGGGCCTCTCTAATCAAAAGCCTGATGTAATAAGAAACTGCGTTCTTAGACATCGGTAAAGCAGGTTTCTTAATAGAACACCATAAAGCTTCTGATTGTCCTCGTAATGGCTTTGTACGTCTTAAATAGTACTTAAGAGCTCTTACTGGGCATAGTACTCTCTCTTGTTCGTTTCCAACCAAGTTGGAGAGGCTTGGGATCTCGAACGACTTGGGCCAAGGACGAGAAGGAAGCTCGTTTTTAGCTAAAAAACCAAGATGTAAGGAACATGTAGCCGTTTCAGATGTAAAACCTATGTTCCTGCTGAAGGCGTGAATCTCACTGACTCTTTTAGCTGTTGCTAAGCAAACGAGGAAAAGAGTCTTCAAAGTGAGATCTTTAAAAGAGGCTGATTGAAGCGGTTCGAACCTTGCTGACATCAGGAACCTTAAAACCACGTCTAGGTTCCAACCTGGTGTGGCTAACCGACGCTCCTTTGAGGTCTCAAAAGACTTAAGGAGGTCCTGTAGATCTTTGTTGGTGGAAAGATCTAAGCCTCTGTGTCGGAAGACTGCTGCCAACATGCTTCTGTAACCTTTGATCGTAGGAGCTGATAGGGATCTTACATTCCTTAGATGTAAAAGGAAGTCAGCTATCTGCGTTACAGAGGTACTGGTTGAGGAAACTGAATTCGTCTTGCACCAGCTTCGGAAGACTTCCCATTTTGACTGGTAGACCTTGAGAATGGATGTCCTCCTTGCTCTGGCAATCGCTCTGGCTGCCTCCTTCGAAAAGCCTCTAGCTCTAGAGAGTCTTTCGATAGTCTGAAGGCAGTCAGACGAAGAGCGTGGAGGCTTGGGTGTACCTTCTTTACGTGCGGCTGACGCAGAAGGTCCACTCTTAGAGGAAGAGTCCTGGGAACGTCCACTAGCCATTGCAGTACCTCGGTGAACCATTCTCTCGCGGGCCAGAGGGGAGCAACCAACGTCAACCGTGTCCCTTCGTGAGAGGCGAACTTCTGCAGTACCTTGTTGACAATCTTGAACGGAGGGAACGCATACAGGTCTAGATGGGACCAATCCAGAAGAAAGGCATCTACGTGAACTGCTGCTGGGTCCGGAATCGGTGAGCAATAATTTGGGAGCCTCTTGGTCATCGAGGTAGCGAACAGATCTATGGTGGGCTGACCCCACAGGGCCCATAGTCTGCTGCAAATATTCTTGTGAAGGGTCCACTCTGTGGGGATGACCTGACCCTTCCGGCTTAGGCGGTCTGCCATGACATTCATGTCGCCTTGAATGAACCTCGTTACCAGCGATATCTTTCGATCTCTTGACCAGGTGAGGAGGTCCCTTGCGATCTCGAACAACTTCCTCGAATGAGTCCCTCCTTGCTTGGAGATGTACGCCAAGGCTGTAATGTTGTCGGAGTTCACCTCCACCACCTTGCCTAGAAGGAGGGACTTGAAGTTTATCAAGGCCAGATGAACTGCCAATAGCTCCTTGCAGTTGATGTGAAGTGTTCTTTGATCCGGATTCCATGTGCCCGAGCATTCCCGTCCGTCCAGTGTCGCACCCCAGCCCGTGTCCGATGCGTCCGAGAAGAGAAGGTGGTCGGGGGTCTGAACAGCTAACGGAAGACCTTCCTTGAGAAGAATGCTGTTCTTCCACCACGTCGGCGCAGACTTCATCTCTTCGGATATAGGAACTGAGACCGCTTCTAGCGTCATGTCCTTTCTCCAGTGAGCAGCTAGATGATACTGAAGGGGGCGGAGGTGGAGTCTCCCTAACGCGATGAACTGGGCCAGCGATGAAAGCGTCCCTGTTAGACTCATCCACTGCCTGACTGAACATCGGTTCCTTCTCAGCATGCTCTGGATGCATTCTTGGGCTTGACTGATTCTGGGGGCCGACGGAAAAGCCCGAAAAGCTCGACTCTGAATCTCCATACCTAGATAGACAATAGTTTGGGATGGGACGAGTTGGGACTTCTCTATATTGACCAGGAGACCCAATTCCTTGGTCAGATCCATAGTCCATTTGAGATTCTCCAGACAACGACGACTTGACGCAGCTCTTAAAAGCCAGTCGTCTAAATAGAGGGAGGCTCTGATGTCTGCCAAATGCAGGAATTTGGCAATATTCCTCATCAGTTTGGTAAACACAAGAGGTGCTGTGCTTAGGCCAAAGCACAGGGCTTGGAACTGGTAAACGACCTTTCCAAAGACGAACCTTAGGAAAGGTTGGGAGTCTGGATGGACGGGGACGTGAAAGTACGCGTCTTTTAGGTCCAACGAGACCATCCAGTCTTCCTTCCTGACCGATGCTAGCACCGACTTCGTCGTCTCCATGGTGAACGTCTGCTTGGTGACAAAAGCATTGAGAGCACTGACGTCCAGCACCGGTCTCCACCCTCCTGTCTTCTTCGCTACCAGGAAGAGACGGTTGTAGAAGCCCGGGGATTGATGGTCCCGGACTATGACTACCGCTCCCTTTTGTAGCAAGAGAGACACCTCTTGCTGTAAAGCTAGCCTCTTGTCCTCCTCCTTGTAGTTGGGAGAGAGGTTGATGGGAGAAGTTGCTAGAGGGGGATTGCGCAAGAACGGAATCCTGTACCCCTCTCTTAGCAACTTCACAGACTGAGCGTCTGCACCTCTGTTCTCCCAAGCCTGCCAGTAGTTCTTGAGCCTGGCTCCCACTGCTGTCTGGAGAGGTAGGCAGTCAGATTCTGCCTTTTGAGGACTTGGAACCCTTCTTCTTTTTGCCACGTTGACTGTCGGCACGGGTACCTCCTCTGCTGGAGGTTCTGCCACGAAAGGGCGGGATGAACCTAGACGCTGGTGTGTCCATCCTAGGTCTAGGCACGGAAGGTAAAGCTGTGACTTTACGTGCGGAAGACGCCACCAGGTCATGGGTATCCTTCTGGATCAACGAGGCAGCAATCCCCTTGATCAGCTCTTCCGGAAAGAGACACTTGGAAAGCGGAGCAAACATCAACTCCGACTTCTGGCATGGTGTCATCCCCGCAGACAAGAAGGAGCAAAGGTGATCTCGCTTCTTAAGCACTCCGGACACGTACGAAGCCGCAAGCTCGCCAGACCCATCCCGAATGGCTTTGTCCATGCTTGACATGATAAGCATGGCAGAGTCCTTATCCGAAGGGGAGGTCTTTCTGCTTAACGCTCCCAAACACCAGTCCAGGAAGTTGAAGATCTCAAAAGCACGAAAAACTCCCTTCAACAGATGGTCCATGTCCGAAAAGGTCCAGCAAATCTTGGAACGTCTCATAGCCAGCCTGCGGGGAGAGTCAACCAGACTTGAGAAGTCGCCCTGGGCAGAGGCAGGAACTCCCAAGCCGGGTTCCTCTCCCGTGGCATACCAGACGCTAGATTTGGAAGCAAGCTTGGTAGGTGGAAAGATGAAGGCAGTCTTCCCCAGTTGCTTCTTGGACTGCAACCACTCTCCCAGTACCCTCAAAGCTCTCTTGGATGAGCGCGCGAGTACGAGTTTCGTAAAGGCAGGAGCTGCTGACTGCATGCCTAAAGCGAACTCAGAGGGAGGTGAGCGCGGGGTTGCAGACACAAACTGGTCCGGATACAACTCCCTAAACAGGGCAAGGACCTTCCTAAAGTCTAAGGAGGGAGGCGTAGACTTGGGTTCTTCAATGTCGGAGTGCGGATCGTCCAAATGCGCAGCTTCGTCGTCATCAGATACTCCTTCATCCGAATGCTGAGGAGGAAGTGGCAAAGGTGGAGCAGACAGCTGAACGGCTGAATCCGGCAGCACGGGTGCATGCGTAGCTGCACTGGATCCAACATCATGCCGCTGCTGGTCAGTCTGAGAGCTGGCAACAACAAAAGCGGAGTGCTGGTGCGTGGGAGGGACTGCCGTGGGTTGCGGAGACTGCCGCATTGCGTCAAAACACAGCAGCTTGACAGCACCTTCCCACTGCTGATGCGGTAGCTCACGCATGTCAACGGAGGGTGCCGCATGTCGGCTAACGTCAACATGCGTCTGGCAGGGTCGACTGCGCATCGGTGGTGGAGCTCTCACAGGCGGAGTGTGGGAGCAGGCAGCCGCAGTATCTGCTGAGCGCACAACTGTGGCAGGTTGTAGGTTAACAGGTGCAGTGTCAACCTTCTCAGCACGATACTCCTGCATGAAGGAAGCAAGCTGAGACTGCATAGTCTGCAGCATAGACCACTTAGGGTCTACCGTGGTTGGTGTGGCAACAGACGGAGTGATTGCCTGCTGCGGAACCACTCTACCTCTCTTGGGAGGTGTGCAGTCTTCGGAAGACTGCGGCGAGTCCGAACTGACCCAGTGGCTACACCTGGGCCGTTGGACTCGCTCGGAAGGGACCTTGCGCTTGAGAGGTCGTGAGACCTTTGTCCAACGTTTCTTCCTAGAAACTTCTTCCACAGACGAGGAATGAATGGGCTCACTCGTCTGTTTGTGGATGGGACGATCTCTGCAAGATGCGTCCGCAACCACTGAGGGTACATCCGTACGCTGATCAAGGCCTGTCGAACCCTTTGGTCCTTCGACATTGCTTCTCCCCTGGGCTTGGGAGCTTGCAAGAGGTCCCGGACTGGGAGGACGACTGGCACGAACAGATGCACCCTCATGCGTAACACTGACACTGACACTTTTCACCGCACTTGCACTCACTACACTTCCCACTGCACTTTTTTCTTTCAACTCTTTGACATCGGCCAAAAGTTGATTCCGGTCATTAGCTAATGACTCCACTCTGTCACCAAGAGCCTGAATGGCACGCATCATGTCCGCCATCGAGGGTTGAGCACTAGTAGCAGGGTCGGGAGTCACCACTACAGGGGAAGGAATAGGTTGAGGGGCATGGGGAGAGGAAAAATCAAAAGAGCGAGAAGAACTCCTCCTGATCCTATCCTTCTCTAGCCTACGTGCATTCTTAAGGAATTCATTAAAATCGAATTCCGAAAGCCCAGCGCATTCCTCACATCGATCTTCCAATTGACAGGATTTACCCCTACAATTGGAACAAACGGTGTGAGGATCTATAGAGGCTTTCGGAAGACGCCTAGAACAGTCCCTAGCGCTACACTGCCTGTACTTAGGGACTTGAGAATGGTCAGACATCTTGAATTCTTGAATTAGCCAAGGGGGGAATCCAAATTCTATCAAAGTCGTTAACAATTAATCCAAAACTAATCAAAAAAGCTTGATAAGTTAATGATAATAACTCCTGAACAGCGAAAGCTAATATCTAGAGCGAATACATCACCAAAAAGCGTGAAAACAACTCCAGAAACAACAGCGTATCCAAGTAGGTCTTGCCGGTGGCACGACAGAGGAAAAATTGGTTCTTGTTGACAAGAAGTACCTGAGTACCTACTCGACAGATGGCGCTGTTGTTGTACACCCCCACCTGTATAGCGATCGCTGGCGTATCCCGACCTTAGGTTTTTTCTGTCAGACAACAGAGTTGACAGCTACATGATCATCGGGTAAGATTAATATTGAAAAATAACATTTTTCAATATTTAACTTAGCCGGTGATTATAATAGCTGATTCACACCCAGGGGGGTGGGTAGAGACCAGCATTATATGTTTACATTATTATGAGCTAAGAATTTTTTATTTCATTTTAGAAGTTATCAAAATAACAAAAACAAAATAAATAGATACCTGGTAAGGAAGTCGACTTGAACAATTACTCTGCCTTTTTAAGTACGTCTTCCTTACGGAGCCTCGCGATCCTCTCAGGATGCTGATCGACCCCTAGGATCTGAAGTATCAAGGGTTGCAACCCATACAACAGGACCTCATCAAAACCCCTAATCTAGGCGCTTCTCAAGAAATGACTTTGACCACCCGCCAAATCAACCAGGATGCGAAAGGCTTCTTAGCCTTCCGGACAACCCAAAAAACAACAATAAAAACATTTCAAGAGAAAGATTAAAAAGGTTATGGAATTAGGGAATTGTAGTGGTTGAGCCCTCACCCACTACTGCACTCGCTGCTACGAATGGTCCCAGAGTGTAGCAGTCCTCGTAAAGAGACTGGACGTCCTTAAGATAAAAAGACGCGAACACTGACTTGCTTCTCCAATAGGTTGCGTCCATTATACTTCGCAGAGATCTATTTTGTTTAAAGGCCACGGAAGTTGCGACAGCTCTAACTTCATGTGTCCTTACCCTTAGCAAAGCTTGGTCTTCCTCATTCAGATGGGAATGAGCTTCTCGTATTAACAGTCTGATAAAATAGGATAAGGCATTCTTTGACATGGGCAAAGATGGTTTCTTAACTGAACACCATAAAGCTTCAGACGGGCCTCTTAAAGGTTTAGTTCGTTTTAAATAGAACTTAAGAGCTCTGACAGGGCATAAGACTCTTTCTAGTTCATTTCCAACCATATTCGATAAGCTTGGAATATCGAACGATTTTGGCCAAGGTCGAGAAGGTAGCTCGTTTTTGGCTAGAAAACCAAGTTGTAGAGAACATGTAGCCGTTTCAGATGAGAAACCTATGTTCTTGCTGAAGGCATGAATCTCACTGACTCTTTTAGCTGTGGCTAGGCAAACCAGGAAAAGAGTCTTTAAGGTGAGATCTTTCAGGGAGGCTGATTGTAGCGGCTCGAACCTGTCTGACATGAGGAATCTTAGTACCACGTCTAAATTCCAACCAGGTGTAACCAAACGACGCTCCTTCGTGGTCTCAAAAGACTTAAGGAGGTCCTGTAGATCTTTATTGTTGGAAAGATCTAAGCCTCTATGACGGAAGACTGATGCCAACATGCTTCTGTAACCCTTGATAGTGGGAACTGAAAGAGATCGTTCTTTCCTCAGATATAAGAGGAAGTCAGCTATTTGAGTTACAGAGGTACTGGTCGAGGATACTGATACTGACTTGCACCAGTTTCGGAAGACTTCCCACTTCGATTGGTAGACTCTAAGGGTGGATGTTCTCCTTGCTCTAGCAATCGCTCTGGCTGCCTCCTTCGAAAAGCCTCTAGCTCTCGAGAGTCTTTCGATAGTCTGAAGGCAGTCAGACGAAGAGCGTGGAGGCCTTGGTGTACCTTCTTTACGTGTGGCTGACGTAGAAGGTCCACCCTTAGGGGAAGTGTTCTGGGAACGTCTACTAGCCATCGAAGTACCTCGGTGAACCATTCTCTCGCGGGCCAGAGGGGAGCAACTAGCGTCAACCTTGTCCCTTCGTGAGAGGCGAACTTCTGCAGTACCTTGTTGACAATCTTGAACGGAGGGAATGCATATAGATCTAGATGAGACCAATCTAGGAGAAAGGCATCTATATGAACTGCTGCTGGGTCCGGGATTGGTGAGCAATAAATTGGGAGCCTCTTGGTCATCGAGGTTGCGAAGAGATCTATGGTCGGCTGGCCCCAGGTGGCCCAAAGACTCTTGCATACATCCTTGTGGAGGGTCCATTCTGTTGGAAGAATTTGTCCCTTCCGACTGAGGCAATCTGCCATGACATTCAAGTTGCCTTGGATGAACCTCGTAAGTAGTGATATGTTTAGACCTTTTGACCAGGTGAGGAGGTCCCTTGCGATCTCGTACAGCGTCAGTGAGTGGGTCCCTCCTTGCTTGGAGATGAACGCCAAAGCCGTGGTGTTGTCCGAGTTCACCTCCACCACTTTGCCTTGAAGGAGAGACCTGAAGCTTTTCAAGGCCAGATGTACTGCCAGTAGCTCCTTGAAGTTGATATGCATTGTCCTTTGACTCGAGTTCCATATTCCCGAGCATTCCCGACTGTCTAATGTCGCGCCCCAGCCTACGTCCGATGCGTCCGAGAAGAGAACGTGGTTGGGAGTCTGAACAGCCAGGGGCAGACCCTCTCTGAGGTTGATACTGTCCTTCCACCAAGTCAGGCAAGACTTCATCTTCTCGGAAATGGGAATCGAGACCGCTTCTAGCGTCTTGTCCTTTTTCCAGTGAAATGCTAGGTGATATTGAAGAGGACGGAGGTGTAGTCTTCCTAATGCTACAAACTGTTCCAGGGATGATAGCGTCCCTATCAGACTCATCCACTGCCTGACTGAACATCGTTCCTTCTTCAGCATGTTCTGGATGCATAACAGGGCTTGGCTTGTTCTGGGGGCCGACGGAAAAGCCCGAAAAGCTAGACTGTGAATCTCCATCCCTAAATACACAATAGTTTGGGATGGGACCACTTGAGACTTTTCCATATTGACAAGGAGACCCAATTCCTTGGTCAGATCTAGAGTCCACTTTAGATCCTTCAGACAGCGACGACTGGAAGAAGCTCTGAGAAGCCAGTCGTCCAAGTAGAGGGAGGCTCGGATATCCGCTAAATGAAGGAATTTGGCTACATTCCTCATCAGCCTCGTAAACACAAGAGGAGCTGTGCTTAGGCCAAAGCACAGGGCTTGAAACTGGTAGACAACCTTTTCGTAAACGAATCTCAGAAAAGGTTGGGAGTCCGGGTGGATGGGGACGTGGAAGTAGGCGTCCCTTAGGTCTAACGAGACCATCCAGTCTTCCCTTCTGACCACTGCTAGAACCGACTTTGTGGTCTCCATGGAGAACGTCTGCTTTGTGACAAAGACGTTCAGCGCACTGACGTCTAGCACCGGCCTCCACCCTCCTGTCTTCTTGGACACCAAGAAGAGACGGTTGTAGAATCCTGGGGTTTGATGGTCCAGGACTTTGACTACCGCTCCCTTCTCTAGTAAGAGAGACACTTCCTGTTTCAATGCCCGTCTCTTGTCTTCCTCTCTGTACCTGGGAGAGAGATCGATGGGGGACGTTGCTAGAGGGGGATTTCGTACAAACGGGATCTTGTACCCTTCTCTGAGCAACTTCACAGATTGAGCATCTGCGCCTCTCTTTTCCCAGGTCTGCCAGAAGTTCTTGAGTCTGGCTCCCACTGCTGTCTGAAGAAGTTGGCAGTCAGACTCTGCCCTTAAAGGACTTGGTTCCTTTCTTCTTTCCACGTCTCCCTTCGGTACGAGCACCTCCTCTGCTGGAGGCACTGCCACGAAAGGGCGGAATAAAACGTGACGCTGGAGTGTCCATCCTTGGTCTCGCTGACAAGGTAGGCAAAGGGGTAGCTTTGCGAGCAGAGGATGCAACAAGATCATGGGTATCCTTCTGTATCAAAGAAGCAGCAATCTCCTTAATCAGGTCCTCTGGAAAAAGGCACTTAGAAAGAGGAGCAAACAGAAGTTCGGATCTCTGGCATGGTGTAACTCCAGCTGAAAGGAATGAACACAGGTTCTCACGCTTCTTGAGGACTCCGGACACAAAGGATGCAGCAAGCTCATTTGACCCATCACGTATGGCCTTGTCCATGCAGGACATAATGAGCAAGGAAGTCTCCTTCTCCGTCGGAGAGATCTTTCTGCTTAGAGCTCCTAGACACCAGTCTAAGAAGTTGAATACCTCGAAGGCTCTAAATATCCCTTTTAAAAGGTGGTCCAGGTCCGAAGATGACCAACATATCTTCGAGCGTCTCATGGCTAGGCGGCGGGGAGAGTCTACAAGACTTGAGAAGTCGCCCTGGGCAGAGGCAGGAACTCCCAAGCCGAGAACTTCTCCCGTGGCATACCAGACGCTCGATCTAGAAGAGAGTCTAGCAGGGGGAAACGTAAAAGCTGTCTTCCCTAAACTCTTTTTGGACTGCAGCCATTCTCCAATCACTCGCAAAGCTCTCTTGGACGAGCGTGCGAGGACGAGTCTAGTAAAGGCAGGAGCAGTTGACGGCATGCCTAACACAAACTCTGACGGAGGCGAACGCGAAGCTACAGACACAAACTGGTCCGGAAACATCTCTTTGAACAGGGCCAAAACTTTCCTAAAGTCCAAAGAGGGTTGCGAAGACTTGGGCTCGTCCAGTTCTGAATGTGGTTCATCTTCATGAGCAGCACCATCATCATCAGAAAGTCCCTCATCCGATAACTGATGAGGGAACGGCAACGGGGTGGGTAACGGCTGGTTGGCTGAGTCCGGCCGCACGGGTACATGCGTGACTGAGCCGGACGCAACGTCATGGAACTGTTGCCCAGTCTGAGAGCTGGCAACAACCATAGCAGCGCGGGGACGCACAGCGTCTACTCCAGACTGTCTAGACTGATGTGGGTGCGCAGTGGCAACCACACTGGGTTGCGGAGGTTGACGCACTGCGTCAAAACAAAACAACTCTGACGGTTGTTGAACCTCACGGACGTCAACGGATACCTCCGTGCGTCGCTGAACGTCAACATGCGGCTGGCAGATCACACTGGAACGCATGGGTGGCGGAACTCTCTCAACTGGAGTGCGTGAGAAGGTTACCTCAGCGTCCCCAGGACGCACAACCGAACGTGTGGGTGGTTGTAGGCAAGGAGCTGCACTAGCTACTGGTGCGGCAGCAACCTTCTCCGCACGAAAGTCCTGCATAAGCGACGTGAGTTGCGACTGCATGTCTTGCAGTAAAGACCACTTAGGGTCTACAGGAGCAGGTGCGGCGACAGACGGTGTAACTGTCTGAAGCGGTACCGCTTTACCTCTCTTAGGAGGTGAGCAGTCATCGGATGACTGCAGCGAGTCCGAACTGACCCAGTGGCTACAGCTGGGCCGTTGGACTTGCGCGGAAGGGACCGACTTGCGCTTCAACGGTCGTGAGACCTTGGTCCATGGTTTCTTGCGAGAAACCTCTTCCGCAGACGAGGAATAAATGGGCTCTCTCGTCTTTGTGTGGTGGGGGCGATCTTGGGTAGATACGCCCGAAACCACAGAGGGAACGTCTGTTCGCTGATTAAAGCCTCTCGAACCCATTTGTCGTACGACATTGCTTCTCCCCTGGACTTGGGAGCTTGCAAGAGGTCCCGGACTAGGAGGACGACAGGCACGAACAGACGAACCCTCAAGCGCAACACTATCCACAACACTATCACTCACTTTGTCACTTCCCACTGCACTTTTACACTTCAGCTCCTTGACATCCGCCATGAGCTGATTACGGTCACTAGCCAGTGACTCAACTCTCTCACCCAGAGCTTGGATGGCACGCATCATATCAGCCATCGAAGGTTCCTGAGTGCCAGAAGGGGGGTTAGGAGCAATCACTACAGGGGAAGGAATAGGTTGTGGGGCATGAGGAGAGGAAATGTCAATAGATCGAGAGGAACTTCTCCTAACTCTATCTCTCTCTAGCCTACGTGTATATTTTTGGAATTCGATAAAATCGAATTCCGAAAGCCCAACGCACTCCTCACATCGATCTTCCAATTGACAGGTTTTATCCCGACAATTGGAACAAACAGTGTGAGGGTCGATAGAGGCCTTCGGAAGACGCCTTGAACAGTCCCTAGCATTGCACTTCCTAAATTTTGGGACTTGTGAAGGGTCAGCCATTTTGAATTGGTCAAAGGGGAATTCAAAAACTATCAAAAGGTCATCAACAAAGAATCCGTAATCAAAAGAGTTCAAGGAATTGTGAAGAAAAAGCCTGCACAGCGAAAGCTCAAAACTAGAATAGTGTACTTCACCAATTAGTTGTGAAAACAAATCCAGTAAGCAACAGCGAATAAGTACGTCTTGTCGGGAGCACGACAGAGAGAAAATTGAGTTCTTTGTTTACATTGAGTACTGGGTACTTGGACGACAGATGGCGCTGTTGGGCACACCCGCAACCTGTATAGCGACCGCTGGCGAATTTTTCCTTAGAGTTTTCTGTCAAGCAACAGAGTTGCAGCTATTATAATCACCGGCTAAGTTAAATATTGAAAATTTACCGTTGATTATTTAATTCATCAAAATAGTTTCTCTGTAAGGGAGGGTGGGGGAGAAAAAGGCGGGGGGGGGGGGGGGGGGGGGGGGCTGGAAATATCTCAGGGCTGCAATTCCCCCTGGGGGATTAACAGCCCAGGCTGCTTTTCCGGGGAGGGGGGGGGGGGAGATCGATCTTAAGCTAATTTTCCTGGGGGGAATTTTAGTCAGGGGGGAAAAATTTCCTGCTACACCGGTTATATTTATATAGCATATGCAGTTTCGTCTAATAGATGGAGTTGGGGACTAACGTAGCCTAATAATTATTTTTAATCAATTTTACTGAAAAATTTGGTAAAAATATGATACTCTAATTTCTAGCAAAACTAGAATTCGCTACAAGAAATGGACGAGAGCTGGCTAATTTGGTATTTTTCTCTTTATGTTTAATAGGGACTGGGGCATAATAAATCACATATCGATCGATTATAATGTGAAGTATGTTTTTCACTCTAAGTCCATTGTTTACATCTGAGAGACTGAAGGGGACTTATTGTTTGTGCATTTTCCCCAGGGTTTGGGGAGCTTTCAGTGAATTAGCAATGACTTATTTTTCAGGTGGTTTTTTTAAACCAATTAACAGCTTATAAGTACTGTACTTCTTCATAAGTTCCCGGATGTTACTCTACAACAACAGCCCGAATAGGGGTTGTATCCTGGGAACTACTAGGTTAGGTTAGGTGGGTTTGTTTGGTTCTGTACCCTTCTCCAAATCTCAAAAGTACTAAATAATCACGTTTTGACCCGTTTTCAACCACTTACATGAACCATATATTTTTACAACTGGTTATCTTGTCCTTATTTTGCAATTCTGACCATTATTAAAGCTGCAAATCACTCGTTTATTACACTTTCCGGTAAATGTGTAGGAGAGCTCCGCGGAAGATCTTGAAGAATTTAAACAACTACAATTCACTATTATATCATATAGAACGCTTATATAATAGTCAATATATGAGCAGCTTCTATTTAACCAAGATATTCGTGTGTATAGTTATGTTTCACTTGGATTTTTTCTAAGTGTTTGTTTTTGTTTACTGTGTGATGTCTTGGCTAAAATGAGCTGTTTCACCGCCTTACTGCGTATGGCAGACTAGTTGTGAAAATGTGTGCCGTATAGATTACAACAAATTAGCATTCCGATGTGATCGTAGTGTGGTTACTCGTGGGAAAAGGAAGAGGAGGTGCAATTTTTTCGTGTCTTGTTTCAAAGGTACATGGTTTGGAAACGCAAAGTTAGATATTGAGACTAATTTGAAGTTTGTGTTCCTTTTTTTTGCAAAAGGCGTTTTCATTTGAATTTGTTTCGTTTGAACTGAAACTCAATAATCACACTATCGTTGATTGGTGTTCGTTTTGCCGTGAGGTGCTTATTTCTTGGGGTCTCAGACGTTCCTGAAAATTACTGTGGCCTTAAGGGGGGGTCGCAGGGGGGGCGGAGCCCCCCCGGTAGGCCTAGGTAGGGGTACAGGGCCCCATAGGCTAGGTTAGGTGGGTGTCTTAGGTTCGGTGGTGCCCTGAAAACGGATTTTGAGCGAAGCGAAAAATCTATTTTTGGGTGAGATAGCCATGGCGTCCTGATGGAAGGATCCTATTTGGTAGCTTCCTTGGGTAATCACTACTAGGATTTTCCCAGAGAATTAAACCACAGGTTATCACAGAATTCTAACTTCTGGAGCGAGTATCCTAAGGGTTTCCCCTTAAGACATCGTGTATCAACAGGGGACACGCATGTATTAACGTGCCACATAGCTATCTACACCCCATATAGAGTTAACGCTTCAATATGGCGGACAGAGAGCGGCTGGGAGCTGAGCCGCAGCCAATCTAGATGTGGCGATATCGGTACTCGCGATGTAAACAGACGGACGCCATTGCTTTTGATGACGTCACGTCCGTCCTCATCCGTAAGTCTGGAGCTCGCTCATCACCATGATACAGCGGCGCAGGGCGGGACCTGATAACAGACAGGGCGGGTCCATCAGGACGCCATGGCTATCTCACCCAAAAATAGATTTTTCGCTTCGCTCAAAATCCGTTTTTTGGGCTCAAGCCATGGCGTCCTGATGGAAGAGTACCAGAGAATTAGTGTATCGTGGTAGACTTTTTCCCCTTTATAAGTGAGTGCTAAAACATTGAGCCGAAAGCATAGTGGTCTATACTAGAGCTACCGTGAGGCAGTTGCCTTCCTGCCCCCCTGGCATGGAAGTCCCCACGGGCTATGCTGAGATCAAAGTGGTCATGGGAAGGCTATTCATATAGGCTGAAGGAACAATGAGATCCAGAAGATAAGTCAGAGCGATTTGGTATTCGCGTCGAAACAAACTTGAAGAAGTGGTGGTTGTACACTTCGTGCATGGAGTTGACTCATCTTCATAACTGAGTAAGTATTCGCTAAGGAAACTTACTTGCTCTATATAAATAAATGCCCGGAGTAAATCCTGGCATTTTCCTTAACCAAGAATAAAGGGTAATAAAACTATGACAATTAGTATATTTCATAGTAAGAAAGGAGCAAGGGAGACGCACAAGTAATAAAATAGACATTTTATTAGATAATTGCAGGTAAATCAATACATGTCATGCAATAAATAGTAAAAAACATTTACATTGATAAAAATGTACATAGTCATAAAGGCGTGCTCTTGAGTCTGAAAGGGAAGAATCAAGTATTAGTAGGCACTCGTTCTACGGAACGTTAGTCTTTATGTAACACACGTCATGCACGTGGCATGTAGCAATCATGTGGTAATCTACTATGACATTTCACCTGAGGTAAGAACAGTTAAAGAAAGCACAAGGTGGTTTCTGCTTCACTACGTATCACTTGAGGGTCAACATAGGCACCCGACGAGTTAGAGTCCCTAATAACTCACTGTTCAAAGCAGAGTTCAGAGCAGGTTTCATAACACTACCTGCGGCTACCACAAAATGTTTCACTTCGTGCACTTGTTTCGCATAATGTTTAAAGAAAACACGCGAGGATTTCCAGCCTGTATAGTTCTTGAGGCTTTCGAAATCCATACTCTGAAAGAAATTCAGAGACGAAGCGATTTTCCTAGGATCATGACCAGCGGGTGTACTGTCTGGATCCGCTCTGCGAATGAAGTAGGTGATTTTAGCTCTCAATTGTTTCAGTGACAGGTCGCTGCCCGATGTTTCTCCTTTGAAGAGTTGGCCTCCACCAAAGTTTGAAGTTCTATGAAGATAGACCTTAAGGCTCTCTACTGGACATAGAGAGGCATCTTCCTTCAAGGGGTATATCCTCCACGGGCCCCATCGTTTGGTAGGTAATTCGTTCTTTGCGAGAAACGTCGGATCAGGGAAGAGGGAGAGGTCTCCTGAATCGTTGAAAACGATATGTCCCTCTTCTCTAGATAGTGCCACTATTTCGCTGACTCGGGCTCCCGAAGCTAGAGCGAAGAGAAATATAACTTTCTGAGTCAGGTCCTTAAGAGGGCATGAATCATTGTCCAAGTTGGAGGCGAAGTGGAGAACTTTGTCTAGAGACCAAGTGATTGGTTTCGGAGGGGGTGCCGGTCGTAAACGGGCACAGGCCTTCGGTAGTTTGTTGAAGATGTCGCTAGACAGATCTATTTGGAAGGCGTATGACAAAGGTCTAGTCAAGGCCGATTTGCAAGTAGAAATCGTGTTGGCTGCCAAGCCTTGTCCATGAAGGTGAATGAAGAAGGACATGCAAAAATCTATGGTGATTTTCGAGGGGTTCTTTGCCTTGACGAAGGAGACCCATTTCCTCCAAGACGATTCGTATTGCCTTCTCGTGGATTCGGTCTTGTATTCCTCGAGGAAGTCTAGACTCCCCTTCGAAATCCCAAACCTTTTCTTAGCGGCTAGGGTGAGAAAATCATGAGATGAAGGTCCTTGATTTTCGATGATGAAGCGAAGACAGTCGACTTCTGTATTTGCTGGGAGAGAACTGGGTCCGGGAGGGGGATCAGCGTTGGCTGCATCTCCAGGATCAAGGGGTACCAGTTGCTGCGGGGCCACTTGGGAGCCACTAGAGCTGCTGTCCCTTTGAAGGTTCTCAATTTGGAGAGGACTTTCAGCAGAAGATTGGTGGGAGGGAACAGGTAAATCTTGGCCCATCTGTTCCAATCCAAGGTCATGGCGTCCACCGCTTCCGCTTTGGGGTCCTCGTACGGGGCTACATATCGAGGAAGTTGATGGTTGTCGCTCGTTGCGAAGAGGTCGATCTGGAGTTCTGGGACTCGGTGAGAGATGAAGGAGAATGATCTTGCGTCTAGAGACCATTCCGACTCTATCGGGTTTGTCCGAGATAGAGCGTCCGCTGTCACATTGCGGAATCCTTGTAGGTGAACTGCAGACAGGTGCCATTTCTTCCTTTCTGCCAGACGGAAGATTGTCAGGAGCACCTGATTTATCTTGGGCGATCTTGAGCCCTGGCGATTGAGACAACGCACTACCACAGAGCTGTCCAGGGTCAGGCGAATGTGTATCGACGGGGGCGGGGAGAGTTTCTTCAGCGTCAGAAGAACCGCCATGGCCTCCAAGATGTTGATGTGAAACGTCTTGAATAGGGGAGACCAAGTGCCTTGAGCCTGTTTTTGGTGGGAGTGACCTCCCCAACCCTCCAACGAAGCGTCCGTATGGATGTTGAGAGATGGAGGTGGGTGTTGGAGAGGAAGGGACCTTTTTAGGGCCCTCGCTTCTGACCACGGCTTTAGAAGAAGTCGAAGTCTGCTTGGGAGCCGTCTCTTGAGGTCTCTTCGAGCGATGGATGCGGAACGTCTCCAGACTCCCGCTGCATCCTTTAGCTGTGCACGAAGCACTGGGTTTGTGATCGAGGCGAACTGTAGAGAGCCTAGAACTTGTTCCTGCTGGTGTCTTGAGATCCGTTTGGATTTTAACAGTCGCTTGACAGACCCTGCTATTTCCTTCCTTTTCTTTGCTGGAATGGAAAGGCGGTGTGACTGAAGATTCCAGTGGATGCCTAACCATTGGAACTTCTGAGCTGGAGATAGGCGAGACTTTTTCGCGTTTATCTGGAATCCCAGGTGTTCGAGAAACTGGGTAACTTTTCTGCAGGATTCTATACAATCCTCGGGCGAGGGCGCCCACACTAGCCAGTCGTCGAGGTAGGCCATCACCTGGACGTTTCGGATGCGGAGCTGTTGTACTACTGCGTCCGCTAGCTTTGTGAATATCCGAGGGGCCACGTTGAGTCCGAAGGGCATGGCCCAGAAGGCATAGCTTTTCCGTTGGAGTCGGAATCCTAGGTAGGAGGAAGCGTGATGGTTCATTGGTATGTGCCAGTATGCGTCCGCCAGGTCTATCGAGACCGTGAAAGACCCTCGAGGCAGGAGGGTTCTGATCTGTTGAAGAGTCAGCATCTTGAACTTGTTGTTCGATATGAATACGTTGAGGGGGGATAAGTCCAGAATGACTCTGAGTCTGTCTGAGTCTTTCTTGGGGACACAAAACAGTCTCCCTTGGAACCTTGTGGACTTCACCCTTCTTATCACCTTCTTGTTCAAGAGGTCTAGCACATATTCTTCCAGGAGGGGGGTTGAACGTTGGAAGAATTGCTGGAAGGTTGGGGGTGGTTGCGCCCAGCTCCAGCCCAGACCTTTCTTGATGATGCTGTGTGCCCAGGAGTCGAAGGTCCAACGATCCTGGAAGTGGCGGAGTCTTCCTCCCACCGGAAGCACTTCATTGCTTCTGGGGTCCCGAGGACTTGCTGCCTCGGCCGCTAGCTCCCTGTCCTCCTCTGCCTCTGGAGGGCCGGCGAGAGGAATCTCTGCCGGAACCCCTGCCTGAGCTTCTACCTTTGGGACGAAAGGTAGTGGAGTGCTGCTCGAAGGCGGGGTTGAAGGCCGGTGATGAGGACAAAACCGGCTGTGGGACCAACTGAAAGGTCTGTGGCGGCTGAGCGGCCACTTGGGGAGTAGCGGGTGCCGGAAACTGACGTCTGTGCTGACGTTGCTGGGGTCTATGCTTCGACTGCTTCCTCTTAGGCTGAGGACCGTCATCCTGAGAGGGCTTTCTCTTCCTAGACATGCCCCATTTGTTGAGAAGGTTCCTGTTCTCAGATGCGGCCTTGTCTGTGATCTCTTTCACTAGATCAGACGGGAAGAGGTACTTGCCCCAGATGTTGGAGGAAATCAGTTTCCGGGGTTCGTGTCTGACAGTGGCACTGGAGAACACGAATTCTCTGCAGGCTCTACGAGCTCGCATGAAGTGGTACAGATCCTTGACTAAGGTTGCCATATGAGATTTGGCAAGGACCATGTAATGGTCAGGGACTCTGGTGTCGCCAGCCATTACGTCCATCTGGACCTGGAGAGTGAGAGATGCTGCCAGCCTCTCCTTCGTTTCCTGTTCCCTATGAAGGAGGTGATCGTTTAGCTTGGGGAGGTCCTCATTAAACTGACGTCCAGCAACGTCAGGATCTAGTTTGCCCACTACGAAGGTGTGTTGCACATCCTTCCAGTGTTTGGTGTCGGGCGGGGTGACTGCGGAGAAAGGTCTGCATTCCTCCAATGCAGGGCAGGATTTCCCTTCTTCTACAGCCTTAAAGCAGGCAGCGAAGGCCTTTTCCGTGAAGGGTATCACCACTTCATCGGGCGCAACGTAGGTGGGGTACTTCTTGCTCAGAGCCGGAAGTCCAGAGCAGGTAAAGCCTCTGCTCTTAAGCGCTTTGGCAAGCATAGCCTGGGCCTTCGAGAGATCGAACACTATTTTCTCCTTCGGTTCGGTCTCTTCCTTTGAGGATGGTTCTGAACGTAGACGGACGTAACAGTCCGGATACGCCTCAAAGCGGGGGAAGAACTCCACTTCTTCCAGGGGTATGGAACCGATCTTATCGCTGACGAAGATCTTGTCGTCAGCGATGACCATATGCTCGGCGAATCGCCACGGATTGTCGCTCGAGCATGCGGGGAGGTCCTTGATGGAGATTTTGCGAGATTCCTTGGAACCTCCCATCGACCGAATGATCTGGTGAGTTTCTTGGAGCTTCTGCTCCATCACGGATTCAATGAGCCGAATCATATCCTGTGCCGTAGGTAGAGGAGTCGTGGTGGAGGACGTAGACGGGAGAGACACTTCCGTCGGTGTAGGAGTAGGAGGGGGGATGGAGGGAGGGGCATCCTCCTTATCGGACTCGGTATACACTACCCGGTCCTCTTCTTCATCATCCTCCCCTTCACCCTGGGCCATAAGGGTTTTCTCGGTGTCCTCCGAGATCTCTGACATGCGTTCATCATGTTCTGAATCCAGGTGACAATCATTCATGGACTGAGCCATGACAACATCAGGTTCCACTGTAATCTGGACTACGGGGATCTGTTCGACTGGGACCACTGAGTCTGGAGAGGCCTTTGGGAACAGCAAAGACCTCATTTCTTCTGTGGCTAGGTATGGTCCAGTGGCGTTCTTCTGAAAGCCACGTACTCACTTGCGTAGGTTGTCCCGAGCAGTGTCCCGAATCTCCGCTGAGGGAGAATCATAGAATGCTTTCTGTAAGCATTCTTGGCAGACCGAACAGGTGGTGGGGCCCCAGTACTTGAGATCCCCTCTCTTGTGAGCACAAGGGGCGTGTGTCCTACACGCCGTGTGTCCATAGAAGTGTGGCCGACGGACCGCGCAGAAGTCGTGGTCACACATGACGTACTCCTCCTGTAAAAGAAAGAGACGATGAGTATTGTAGAGTCATAATATGGCTCGTATATAAAGTTAATTATTAACAAGTTAATATTAACTTAAATTAATTGTGATGCACAGAAGGGTGGGTGAAAGGAGACAGACGCATGCCTCGTGTAACCCGCCCGGCTGGTTGCCGTAGCATCGGACAGTCCCAGGTGGCCGTAGGCCTCCATGGAAGGTGTCTTGATAATGGGAATTCCATCTAGAATAACCATATTATAGACTAGGCTTGAAATCTTATCAAGAAAGTCTGGGGATCATGAGATCCTAGTAAGGTTCCGGCAACCAGACGTGCCAATTACACGTAGCGTGCTGGAAAGATGAAACACGCAAGAAGACAGAGTGAAAACTGAACAAAATGTACGATTCCGTACCAGTTTGTCTGCGTTAACAAGCCGTCTAGGTGCGGTTTTTAGGAGCTATCGCTAGTAAAGATAGCTGAGAGAAGGGGTGCAAGGCATCTTGCCGCCTCCGGACGGGTCCGGCATACCCCCGGCACGCCGGAAGCCGCTCGAGCAGAGTTTCTGGCATTCAAGAATGATCATTCTATGGTCAAAAGAAGCCAGGGTGGCGGCAGCCGGTAGCGGCGGCCGCCGGCAAGGAGCGGCGGTTCCGGCAGCCGGAGGCAGTCGGAGGGTAACAGGGGTAAGGATAAAGGAGCATAGCCGGGGCCGGGGGCCGGCTGCTAGTGCCGGCACTCCGGGAGGGGTCGGCAGTGTGCCGAGGCTATGAGGGAATGGAGAGGCCACGGCGGTAAGCCGGCGGCCGGCGGCGATCCCCCGGCACTCGGGGGAAGGCGGCAAGGATAAAGAAGTCACCCGTAGCGGCAGTAATGCCGGGGTAGAGGCGGCAAGGGACAAGCACCAAAGATGGAGGTGGGATGGCAAGGCTGTACTAGCCTAGTCAAGACACCTCTGGAAAAGGTACCACCATGATAGAGGTGAATCTATCATCCTAAGCAGGGGCCGCAATGGCCGGGGGCTAAGGCAGTCCAAGAGAGGACAGGGTGTACCCAAAGAAGGGGTGGAGACTCTTCATGTCGACCAAATGATAACTGACTCCATAGCACTATGGAGGGTCTATGTATCAGAGCGGACAACACTGGGAGCACCACGGGGTCCAGCACTCCAGCCTAGGGTGGAGTGTAGGACAGGAGACATATGAAGCCTAACCTACTGGTAGGTTAGGCTAGGCAAGAGATAGGTTGGGGGGGGAAAGGGTCTTCTTATAAGAAAGGATGGGTTATGCACCAGAGCGGCCACCTAGGAAGGGAGATGCTCACCCTAACCTATAGTAGGTGGACCAACTGAAAAACGGTGCACGCGTATATTTCAGCAAGGTACATAAACCAGCCCTCCCAACCTAACCTGGATTAGGGTTGTTAGACCCTAATCAAGGAAGGGAGAAGACGTATCGCAAGGAAAAGGTCAAGGACCGATTCAGCTTAAAGGAGGTGATCCTACCTTTAAGGTCCGCAACACTAAGGGAGGGGTCATTCCCTTAGGTGGGGAGGCGATACAGTACTCTGAGGAGTCTTGTCCTATCACATGTAATAGGGTACAAGATTACCAGAGGGAAGCCCTAGGGCTAGGGATGAAGAGAGCATATAGGGGTCCTATCATAAGGTTAGGTTAGCAAGGCACTCAAGATAACCTACCCCCTATATGGTCCCTGAAGGCGAAAAACACTTGCATCACTGTCAATGGTATTGTAAAATAATGCCAAAATCTTCATAACTAACACTAGGATCACTGAAATATCATGCATTAACACTGGTATAGGCTCACTGGCCTAGGGGCTAATCAAAGCCTACTGGTATGGGGTCAGCGAAGACCCTAACTAATGCGTCAAAAACACGATATAAAGTTCCTAGCTATGAAGACTAAATAACTAATAGCGCTGATTAGTAATTTATATACCGGTAAGGCTGTTGCGGCTAACTAAATAAGGCATGCAAGCAACAGCAGCGTCATAAAATGGCGCTGACCGGTCTGGCAAAGCTCTGCCACAATTATGCAAATATCTCGAAAAGTAAGATTTACTTTATGGTCAGAGCTTATTTAAACAATACTTTAACCTTTGTACTCAACTTTCCAGAAGAAGGTGAAGCTGAAGGTTGAGACATGGCGAGGATGCAAGCAGATAAAGTCGCACAAAGGGAAAAATACGTCCAATCGAGCGAGCTACTAGCAAAAGGATGAGGACGGACGTGACGTCATCAAAAGCAATGGCGTCCGTCTGTTTACATCGCGAGTACCGATATCGCCACATCTAGATTGGCTGCGGCTCAGCTCCCAGCCGCTCTCTGTCCGCCATATTGAAGCGTTAACTCTATATGGGGTGTAGATAGCTATGTGGCACGTTAATACATGCGTGTCCCCTGTTGATACACGATGTCTTAAGGGGAAACCCTTAGGATACTCGCTCCAGAAGTTAGAATTCTGTGATAACCTGTGGTTTAATTCTCTGGGAAAATCCTAGTAGTGATTACCCAAGGAAGCTACCAAATAGGATCCTTCCATCAGGACGCCATGGCTTGAGCCCAAAAAATTACTGTGGCCTTAAGGGGGGGTCGCAGGGGGGGCGGAGCACCCCCCGGTAGGCCTAGGTAGGGGTACATGGCCCCCAGGGTAGGGTAGGTAGTTGTATTAGGTTCGGTAGTGCCCCGAAAAATCACTTTTCTCCTCCTCCCCCCACCCAAAAACCCCGCTTCCCACTGGGGTCCCCCATAATTGTAGTAGTAGGTTTATGCTTACATTTTCTGTGTAAGAGTTAGGTGGTTGTAGGAGGATTATCTCACAGTTTCAAGGTAACTGTAGCTCTAATTTACTGTTTTCTTTCGTTTTCTACTTTTAGAAACTTTTAAATCGAGCGCGGAGGTCTCCTACACAATTACCCACTTTCCTACTCCAAAAAACAGGGTTTCCCACTGGGGTCCCCCATAATTGCCTTCATATAAAGGGGTCCAAAAACTCACGTACGGGTGGTTTGCCCCAATAACCATAATCATAAATGCATAAAACACAAGAGAGCGAATAGGAAAAATATATGGTTCATGTATTTGGCTAGAAATTAAAGTATATATTTACCAAAATATCCACTTAATTGTCGTGATTTTCACCAGTTTATTAAATCTGCCCGATGTACTGGGCGGATCGCAAGGCCTTAAGGGCAAGATTCCCAAAACCCTCCAGGATTTAATTAAAATACGGCGATAAAATTTACAATTTTATTACAAAAATAAACTCTGATAAAGACAAACAACATTCTTAAGCATTCACAAAACTCACTGAAAAACAAGACTGACCCTAGTTAATGTAGCATGTGCTCTTCAAGCACAAAGTCCACACCGGACTCATTAACAAACTGAAAATAGTGCCAATTCGAATTCAATACACAACGAATCACACACCAAATATCCCTATTCTTATTCAACTCAGGAATCAGATCCCCAATCACAAGGATCTTTACACTAAACTGCGATATAAAAACTGAACGTCTTGCACTCAAACTTCTACTACAACCAACCTGGTAGACAAGGTAGAGAGGAGAGATAACAATTAGAGGGGACTTACTTCGGTTGGGGACGTTGGATCAAAGAGGACGAGCTATCCTTGCAACCTTCGACGTCACCTTTTTGGCGCAATTTGTCCTGAACCTAAATTTCTAGATTGTATTTTTTTATCATGTTACAACAGAATGACTTTATTTTTCCTAATCTTAAATTACCAGCAATTGATTTTAATAGTCTCAGCGCCTTCCTACCAGGTGGTTTCCCTTTTTGGCTCTAAACGTTCACGTCTGGAACTACATTCATTCGCCCGCGAGTTTCTCCTCTCCCTCCAATTTGACGTAGTCGTAGGTGGAGTCAAATGGCGGGAATTTCGATTGATCGGGTCGAAATTCCCGACATCCTCCACGCCCCAAAATAAGGAGCGATGAAACGTCGGTCAATTGGAAGGAGCTAGACTCGGGGTGGGGGGAGTGGCTTACTCCGAGACTCTGTTAGGCTCGCTGCGTAGCGCTCCGCAACGACTCGAACAGAGTACGCACAATATACAACAGCAATGTTACCCCGGGGTAATAAACACAATCAATAATATACAGTCATATAACAGATCAAAATAGGCAATGGGCCTAGCAATTCTAAAGCACTCGTGTAATACACATAAGGAACAGCAGTGATATGTACACATTTTACAATTCAATTGGCAAGCAATTAGGCAATGGGCCTAAGACAATTCAAGAAATGGTAGAAATGCAATCATAATAAGTCAAGTGCAACGACAATTAGGCAATGGGCCTAAGACAATTCAAAAAATGGCAGAAATACAATCATAATAATTCAAGTGCAACGACAATTAGGCAATGGGCCTAAGACAATTCAAAAAATGGCAGAAATACAATCATAATAATTCAAGTGCAACGACAATTAGGCAATGGGCCTAAGACAATTCAAAAAATGGCAAAAATACAATCATAATAATTCAAATTCAGTCTGTCTCAACTCACAATAATCGAGACTTCTATAGCGCTGCTACACGCAGGCTGTTACTTAATGGAGTACAAGAGGGAGGGGCAGGTTCTGTGCAACGCTCGGTCTGTACGCACGAGAGACCATCCCGTCCCCGTACTCCACCCCTAAGCACTTCCAACCTCCGACGATTCACGCACACCTCACAAACTCCACCCTCCCTACCTTCCAGATAGAACACGCCCCCTTTTCACTTACAGTTTACAGCTACTTTTTATATATCGTCACCTTTCAGTAGACAGTCCATTAGTTCTCGCTGTTTCGCGGCAGCCCTTCTCAATGGGCGTATAGAACGTCTTTGTGCGTTCGCCTGCTCTGATTCAGTTTCATTTTCATTTTCACTTCTTTCACTAACTGCATAGTTCTCACCTTCCTCGTCGTTGTCGTCCGTTCCTGTGGCTGGTTGTTGAGTTGTCGTAGCTGTTGCCATACCCTGGTCGTTCCCAGACGTCTCGGCTATCCCTGGCATTCCGGCTGTCGAACTGTAAGCACCCTCTTCTCCGTCATCGCCGTCGTCTCCTTCATGGTCATCCTCAGAGGGAGCTATTTCTAGGGGAACCAGGTGGCTGACAGCTCGCAGCGATTCGACACCCTCAAACAACACTTTCGCCGAGCGTACGACTCCGTTGTCGTCAGGATACGTCTCCACGACACGTCCCAGTGGCCAAGTCGCTCTCTTCTTATTGTCCTGCTTCACTAGCACGATGTCTCCGGGGTGCAGCTTGGAGGGTTCCCCGGGCCGACTGTCGTGCCGGGCCCTCAAGGCACTCAAGTATTCCTTTCTCCAGCGTTCCCTAAAGGCTTTGAGCGAATCTGTCAATCTTACGTAACGATCACGTAGCTTCCGAGAGGTGAAGGTTGCGTTCAGATGGTCGTCCGGTAAGATGGGGGCCATGAGGTGGACTTGGTGTCCTCTTATCAAATGGGAGGGGGTGAGGACTTCATCCTCGCGCTCGTCACCGCTGTACATGAGCGGTCGATTATTCACCACTGCTTCTGCTTCTTTCACGAGGGTTAGCACGTGGGCGTCCGGCAGGTACTTCTTTCCGAGGGCTATCTGGAGGGTCCGTTTCGTTACTCCTATCAAACGCTCGAAGAACCCACCTTTCCAAGGTGCACGGGGCGTCTGAAACCGCCACTTTATGCCAGTTTTCCTCAGGAACTGCTGGACTTCATCCTCTTCATAAAGTCCCTGCAGGAGGTGGCTGGCAGCCTTGAAGGTTTGATGGTTATCGGACATGATGAGCTGTGGGGCACCGTGGGTGGCGCTAAACCGTCTAAGTGCCAACACGAATTCTTCAGCTTCCAAAGAGGGACAGAAGTCAAGGTACACGGCTCTGCTGGCCATGCAAGTTACGATAAGTATATACCCTGGCCGTGTTTCCGTGTGTATAGCTGCTGTGTGGTCCACTCCGACCGCCGTGAACGGTTTTGTGAGGGTGATCCTTTCCTTTGGCAGGGGGGGTGGTGGTGGCTGTCTCGTTAGAGGCTGGAAGGCCAGCTTGCATTCAGGGCATTGCCGCACGGTTCGCTTCGCAATGGAACGTAGACCCGCCACCCAACATTTCTGTCGAAAGATACCTATTAGAGTATTCACCCCACAATGCAAATGTAACTGATGTAAATAGTTTAGATACATCCTAACCAAATGCCCTTTGGCTGGCAAGAGAATTAAATGATCAGTTTCTCCTACATGGGACACTCGTCCCCTGGTGCAGATGAGATTATCTACCAAAACTAAATTCAATTGTCTAGCAAAATTAGCAACTTCACGAGGGGGTCTGACTCCGCCCTCTAAGTAGGCATAAACAGTAGGCAAATAATGTTTTTGCTCTAATTTTACAACAATACTGAACGGATGCCGTTCTATCTTAGCAAACTTTAAAACTAGTCTGGCTACTCGTAACAAGAATTGGAACCCTACTTCCCTCTTCAGGACGTCCCAAATCTCGCCTGGGGGGGTAGGACACATCTCCTCCCTCAACTCCTGCACCGCCGCTACTACGTGAGTTTGATGTAGTAAATCTTCCTCCTCGCAAGGAACAGGCCTTCCCGTGGTCCTGAGAAATTCTGGACCGTTCCTCCACAGGGGGTTAGCTTGCAATTTTTGAGCCGTTGCGCCTCGGGATAGGATATCGGCAGGGTTCTGCTGACTAGGGACATGGTTCAGACTGAAACTACAAACCTGCTGAATAAAATTAATTTCCGCCACTCTGTTAGAAACAAACACATTTTTATTAGACCTAGCATCGGGCGATGCTACCCACGCCAACGTTACCTTACTGTCGGTCCACATTACTATTTCCCGTGGCTCGATCAGATCCTTGAGCGTTCTTGCTAGTCTGCTGCCTAACAACAAGGCCAGCAACTCTAGCTTAGGGATCGTCAGCTTGCTCATCCCTTTCGGAGTGATCCGGGTTTTACTTGTTACCAGACTTACCCGATTGCATTCGTCCCTAGTATATGCTACTGCTCCATATGCCTTACTGCTGGCATCGGTGAACACATGAAGTTGTAAGCCTCTTTTTCCTATTGATCTTTGAAAGGTGATGTCGCTCACCGCTTTCAAATCATTCAACAATTCACTTGCCTCTTTAGCCCTCTCTTTTCCTAAAACATCATCCCAACCTACATTATCCTCCCATAGTTGTTGAAGGAAAAGCTTTCCCCTTACAAATAATGGGCTTATCAAACCTATCGGATCATATATGGAGACTAATAGGGAAAGTACCCTACGCTTCGTGGGCACCCATCCCTCCCCCAACTCACAGATCCTTTTGCTTTCTTTCACACACAATCTGTCCACGTCCCGGGCCCATCGCAGCCCGAGCACGTTCACACTCACAGGCTCATTCCACTGTCTCTCGCTATCGAAGGCCAAGTGATTGCTGGCCCACCCTTCTAAGGGCATACCCGCCCTTTTTAAGATGTTATGAACAGACTCATGCTCTTGCCTCATATGTTCTATATCTTCAAACGTGGCCAGATAATTATCGACATAAAAGGATTTTACTAAATCTGGGCGCCCTTCCTCTTTAAAATGACAATTTAATATTTGCTGTAGCAAAAATGGACTAGCTGTGATGCCGAACACCACGACTCTAAAGGCGAAGGTAAGCGCTCGACCAGCTGCCTTGCGCCACAGAAATCGTGTGTATTTGGCATCACGAGGATCTAACAAAACACGATGGAATGCTTTACTTATGTCGGCCAACATGGCATATCGATTCAACCTAAACCTTATAATTAAACTATATGCTACTTCTACCAAATTGGGCCCAGGTAAAGACATTCATTCAAGGACTTGCAACCTTGTGACTTGGCAGAGGCATTGAACACGATTCTAAGGGGGGTGGTACGGCTGTCTTTCTTAACACCAAAGTGTGGCATGTAATAACCTTCCACTACGGGATTTTTCACTTCTGATATAAAACCTGCTTCGAGATACTTATCTATCACTCCCTGATATTGTTCAAGATATTCCCTATCCTTTCTGAATTTTGTCTGCAACGACTCTAACTGCGCCACAGCGTTACGATAATTTGTTTCTGGCCTAGCATCCGACCCGAATGGTAGGCTAACCTGATATCCCTCAGGTTTTCTTACAACGCTTTGCGATACCTTTCGCACGGCCTCGGCCTCGCGAACAGTGTATTGCTCAGATGGGACGATGCCAACACGGTCTAATCGCCACCACTCATCTACATCATACAGATATGGCTCGTCCGTGATTCTGCACACTCTCAACGTTCTTACTTGTTCGACCCTTTCCCCTTGGAACAGCCACTGTGGCACCTTCCCGTACGGGGACATACCATTATGCGTTAAGAAAAGATTTATCCCATCTACTTTTTCTACACCTATGACAAAATAGCTAAAATAATCAGCCCCAACTAATATGTGAACGTTCTTCATGGTATCTGATTGGTTTGCTGGATCGGCTAACGTGACTCCCTTGGTCAACAGATGCTGTCTGACTTTAACATAACCCACGTTATGTATCGGGACGTCCACGTGTTCGTGTGCCACCAATTTCATACGCACGATTCTTTTCCCCATTTCAACCCTGCAACTTACTACATCGTATTGGCCGCTTATTTCCTCGGAACCAAACGGAGCTATATTCAAGGATACTCTTCCTACCACCGGTAGGCCTAATTGACGGGCAATTTTTGCAGAGATGAAGCTCCTCTGGCTTCCTGAGTCGAGAAATAGGCGGACTCGCTTACTACCTTGCCTTTGTTGAATACCTGCCATGGCTGTTGGCAAGATAGTGCATGGGAGGTCCACATCAGACCTCTGCGCGATCTTTGCGCTCGTGCACGGCTTAGATTCTACTTTAACCTTAGACGGACGGGGGGCATTTTGGTTCTGTGCAGGCGTCGCATTTACTACGGGGCGGGACGTTGTTGATTGACTATTACTATGACTAGGGATTGATTGCGGTCTACCCGCGTCGCAAATCGCAGTGTGGTGCTTAGCATTACAGTTTCTACAGGAATTTGATACGGGACATTTATCGCTACGATGGCCTGATTTCGTGCAATTGAAACAAAGACCCCTTTTTAGTAAAATGCGACGTCTAGCAGCTACGTCTGTCACTTGGCGACATCCGTGAGGCGGGTGCCGTTCGCTACAAAATGGGCAGGAATTTTGGTGGATGGGATGGGTTTTCGGTCTTACACTACTGTCTGGTCTTTTGTCACTCTCAAGACTGTCGCCTCTCTGCAATGCATCGTCTTCTAACATTCTTACTATGAAATCTATTGCCTCAAAAAACTCGTCCAACGTATAGTCGCATTTCCTCAAATGCTCTACCACCTTGCGGTATAGTTTTCCCTCTGACAATTTTTGATTAATGAGGCTCATGACCATGCCCTGGCCTAAGTCATTGGTACTAAGTCTTTTGATTTGCTCAATAATGATAGTTAACTCAAAACGGAACCTTTTTAATTCTACTGGGTTTAGTGACGGCACAAAGATGTTTGCTAACCTGCGGTGCAGAATCACGAGTGTTTGGTGCACGTTGCCATACTGCTTATCTAATAAATCTAATGCTACTCTATAGTTCGCGGCGGTTACACTCAGAGATTTGATAATCCGGAGCGGCTCTTTGCCCAACGTCCCCAATAAATACGTGAATTTAGACACTTCGTCTAAATCAGCTCTTCGATCCACGTGGATCGTGAATAGTTCACGGTACGATGCGTACTCTTGCACTTCCCCTTCAAACGTGGGGAGAGGCAGCGGCTTCAACCTGGGGAGGGCAACATTCCCGGTTGAAGGGCCTTTCACTTTATCTATTCTATTGTACAAAAGAGTGGAAGCGCGTGTCGCTTCACCTAACATATGCCTAATTCGGGCTTCGAAACTAGTTTCTAGCTTAACGCGCTGGCTCTTGTATAGCTCTTTAAGCTGTCGGACCTCTGCCTGCAACTCCGTTACCAAATTCTGGTAAACGGACTCTGAGTAAGTCTCTATCAGCGCCCTTTGCGTTTCGCTTAGCAAATCCTCCAGTAGGCCCATCGACGCCTCGATATGAACGATCGTGGCCACCGCCATCTTGTTTAATTTTACTTTACGTTTTAGGGGGTTTGGCAAGTCAAGGAAAAAAGGATAATTTAACGTTAAGGGACTCAAAGAACTGACCCACGTGGGCGATCGCACATCGGGACGTAGAGGACCTTAATTGTTCGTCTCTCTCTCTCTCTCTCTCTCAAAAGCTCATATTTTAAATTAGTCCTGTCCGGCTCTGGGAAGCGCTTGCGATCCGGTTCGAAGGACCAAATGTCGTGATTTTCACCAGTTTATTAAATCTGCCCGATGTACTGGGCGGATCGCAAGGCCTTAAGGGCAAGATTCCCAAAACCCTCCAGGATTTAATTAAAATACGGCGATAAAATTTACAATTTTATTACAAAAATAAACTCTGATAAAGACAAACAACATTCTTAAGCATTCACAAAACTCACTGAAAAACAAGACTGACCCTAGTTAATGTAGCATGTGCTCTTCAAGCACAAAGTCCACACCGGACTCATTAACAAACTGAAAATAGTGCCAATTCGAATTCAATACACAACGAATCACACACCAAATATCCCTATTCTTATTCAACTCAGGAATCAGATCCCCAATCACAAGGATCTTTACACTAAACTGCGATATAAAAACTGAACGTCTTGCACTCAAACTTCTACTACAACCAACCTGGTAGACAAGGTAGAGAGGAGAGATAACAATTAGAGGGGACTTACTTCGGTTGGGGACGTTGGATCAAAGAGGACGAGCTATCCTTGCAACCTTCGACGTCACCTTTTTGGCGCAATTTGTCCTGAACCTAAATTTCTAGATTGTATTTTTTTATCATGTTACAACAGAATGACTTTATTTTTCCTAATCTTAAATTACCAGCAATTGATTTTAATAGTCTCAGCGCCTTCCTACCAGGTGGTTTCCCTTTTTGGCTCTAAACGTTCACGTCTGGAACTACATTCATTCGCCCGCGAGTTTCTCCTCTCCCTCCAATTTGACGTAGTCGTAGGTGGAGTCAAATGGCGGGAATTTCGATTGATCGGGTCGAAATTCCCGACATTAATCTTGGAAATTTTCAATCAAAAACTATCATTATACTATAAAAAAAGGTCCGTTTAATATTGACAATTCCACTGTAAAATATGACGTCCGCCATAACTGTTAATATATTGTATTACTCACCCAGAATTTAGTCCTCGTCTAGAAAGGGGTAAAACATCTCTGCTGAACCGAAGAGAAGTCAATGGACGTAGTCTATGGTACACTGATATTTTACTAAGTCGATTTTCGATAGGGTAGCCTTTCGTAGAATATATCATAAACACTTGAAATTGTCGTATTTCACTTTAAATTGCAATAAACTCACATTTATAGTCAGGGTATATAGTCTATTGTAGTTTCGATGGGTTAGCCGTTGTTAAACGATTATCACAAGTTCAGTTCCACTTGTTACATTACATATCAGACAAACATTATAAAACACACGGTGTAAGACTGTTCTGGTTCTGGTTCTGGGGTGAGGCATAGCCTTTACAACGGCGCCTCTAACGTTTATCTTCTTGTACTGTTTTGTCTTTTCTTCCACATTAGATTTAAAACTTCTTTTTTCTTTTCTATATTTGTTTCACTAAATAAAAATAATCCTACTATTTTCTTTAGGTCTTCGTCGAATGGTTGTTGTGGCTCAATTACTTCATTCCTTTCTTTTCTATATTCCTGGCAAAATAACAAAAAATGTATCAAATCTTCCTCCTCATTTTCACAGAAATTACAGTTTACATTCCCTCCATTGTGTCTATTTACAATATTTAGTTTTAACGTATTAGTTCTTGCTCTAAAAAATATCACTGAAGCAAATGTATTGCCATAAATTAACTCTTCTTTAGTTTCTTTCTTCCACGTTCTATATATTTCTAAGCTCACTTTACTTTCTATTTCTTCTTTCCACTTTTCAGTATCCCACTTTATGGTTTCCGTTTTTATTTCTGTCTTGTTCATTCTTCTTATTTGTCTTATGCCTAAACTTAATTCTTCCAAATACTTTGCAGGTTGTTTCCACCATCTTCCTTCTTTTTCTTGAATATCCTGGATAATTATTTTCAGTATTTCCTTCTTTCCATTCAGGGTACGATTTAAGTACTGCAGCTTCCCATCCATCACCCTTGCTTTCATAGAAGATGCACCTATCTCCCCTCTTAGAGTAGTATTAGCTGTGCTTTTAGTGGCACCTAAAATCTTCCTGTATACCCCATTCTCTATTCTTTGTAGTTTCTCTATTTCAGTTTCTGTTAGATTTGTAACACTTGTTCCATATAAAATAGATGGTAAAGCAATACTTTTCCAGAACGTTTTTCCTATCATTACTTTATTGCAACTTTTCTCTATAATTGAATATGTTAGATTAGCTAATTTTTGTGCCTTTTCCATCATTACCCTTTTCTGAGTTTTAAATATATTCCTACTATTGTCTAGCTTCATTCCTAAGTATGTCAAACTTTCTACTACTTTGATTCCCTCTATGATATCTGGCTTTTCTTTCATATTGTAAATCATAATATTACTCTTTTCTTTATTAATTTCCAACCCACATTTTTTACTAGTTTCTACTAATATCTGGATGTTACGCTTTGCATTATGTATATCCTGTGCAATTATTAAGGCATCATCTGCAAAAAATAATTATTCTATCTTTACTAATTGATTTCTGAAACCTGTGAAGAATTTTCTTCACTCTTCTTCTTTCAATCGTATTTTTAGCTCTCTTCTGCTAAATCCGTCTTGGCAAGGCAAGCTACTAAAAGAAGGATGAGGACGGACGTGACGTCATCTAGCAATGGCGCCCGTTTGTTTACGTTTCGAGTACCAAAAGTAGCCACGGACGAGTGTAGCTGTGGAACGACTCCCCAGTTATTCTCCGCCCCTCCATATCGAAGTGTTAACTCTATATGGGGTGCAGATAGCTATGTGGCGTGTTAATACATGCGTCCCCTGTTGATATACGATGTCTTAAAGGGAAACCTTTAGGATACTCGCTCCAGAAGTAAGAATTCTGTGATAACCTGTGGTTTAATTCTCTGGGAATATCCTAGTAGTCAATATACCCAAGGAAGCTACCAAAAAGGAACCTTCCATCAGGACGTCATGGCTTGAGCCCAAAAATATACATAAAATACACAGCCTAACCTTAACTTGCATTTTGTAAATGAACAAGCAACAAGCCATATAAGTATGAAAAAAATATAGGTAGCCTAATGATCAATAGGATTTAATATAAATATATGGAAATCACTTTACGCATAATAATAGGGCAATTATTGGATAACTTATAGTAACATATGAACCTTCAGAAATTCCAAAACCCCGTATAGTTTTTTTAGCTAATTAGTAGGGCGCGTCGGTAATAGATGACCTGCTAAGGCCCTCGGATTTATAAGGGGAAGATCATTTACCTGCCTTCCATTTATCCAAGTCTAAAGCCATTACTGTCTTTGTTTCGGCAACGAGTTGTACCCAGTATTCTGCATATTTTACTTACATATATGTTCATAGTTTTATTTTTTCACATGGCTTTACAACTAATAAACTATTACTTCTTAGTAGGCTACAACTGTAGGACTGAATGACTCCTTGGGCCATATAGCCTCAGTTCCCTTATTCCAAAAAACGGATTTTGAGTGAAGCGAAAAATCTATTTTTGGGTGAGATAGCCATGACGTCCTGATGGAAGGTTCCTTCAGTAGCTTCCTTGGGTATATTTAACTACAGTGGATATTCCCAGAGAATTAAACTAAAGGTTATCACAGAATTCTAACTTCTGGTGCGAGTACCCTAAAGGTTTCCCTCTAGGATATCGTATATCAACAGGGGACGCATGTATTAACACGCCACATAGCTATCTGCACCCCATATAGAGTTAACACTTCGATATGGAAAGGTGGCTGAGTAACTGAGGAGCCGTTCCACAGTTACACTCATCCGTGGCTGCTTTTGGTACTCGAGACGTAAACAAACGGGCGCCATTGCTAAATGACGTCACGTCCGTCCTCATCCTGAGCTCAGCTTCTGCTAATCTCCATGATACAGCAGGTCAGGGAGGGGCCTGAAAGGCTGAACTAGAATAGACGGGAGGGTCCATCAGGACGTCATGGCCATCTCACCCTAAAATAGATTTTTCGCTTCGCTCAAAATCCGTTTTTTGGGCTCAAGCCATAACGTCCTGATGGAAGTGTACCAGAGAATTAATGTATAGTGGAATTTTTCCCCTTTTTAAATGCAAGTGCCAAGGGCTTCGAACAGTAGTATAGAACATGTCCTTACCAGAGATTCTATGATGAACTAGCTTCCTGCCCCCCTGGCAGGGAAGTCCTGGTGGACAATAGGAACATCTCGAAGCAATCATGGAAGAGCTACTCCCCCTGCGGAGAGTTTGCGCTGGACTCGGAGACAAGACTAAGGTTAATATTCGGGTAGGAATATTATCAAGCATAGGTAAGTAAATAACATTTACTACTCTCCCTGGAGGAGAGATCGATCTGGTCTCGGAGACAGGACGAAGGTTAATATTCGAATAGGAATATTATCAAGGCATGAGTGAGCATATAACATAATTACATATATTATTCTTCTCATTATTCAGAGAAAAAAAGGGGTAAATGAAACTATAACAATCGTATATTTCTTGATAAAGAATAGGAGCGGAGAGAGACGCACATGGAATAAAATAGACATTTTATTTCAAAGATTGCAGATCATTATGGTAGTAATTACAATAATGAATATAGAGTTTATTTACAATAATAAAAGAATAATGTACATAGAAAGTAAAGACTTTAATCTTGAATCTGAAAAGAAAATTTACTTTTTAGAAACACATGTTCCAGAGGAACGTCAGTCTTTTTCAAAGAAAACACATCATGCCCTACGGCATGTGGCACTCATGTAAAGTCTATGACATTTCACCTTGGTAAGAACAGTCTATTAGAAACACTAAGTGTCCATTAAATCACCATGTATCACAAAAGGGTCAACACAGGCACCCGTAGAGTTAAAGTCCCAAGTAACTTGCTGTTCTATGCAGAGTTAAACAGCAGGTTTCATAACACTACCTGCGGCTACCACAAAACGCTTAACTTTGTGCACTTGTTTTGCGTAGTGCTTGAAGAAAACGCGCGATGATTTTCAGCCTGTAAATCTCTTGAGGCTTTCGAAATCCATACTCTGGAAGAAGTTCAGAGAAGAAGCGACTTTTCTAGGATCATGACCTGCGGGTGTACTGTCAGGATCCACTCTGCGAATGAAGTAGGTGATTTTCGCTCTTAGTTGTTTCAGTGACAGGTCGCTACCCGATGTTTCTCCTTTGAAGAGTTGTCCTCCACCGAAATCTGAAGTTCTTCGAAGATAGACCTTAAGACTCTCCACTGGGCATAGAGAGACATCTTCCTTCAGGGGGCAGATTCTCCAAGGGCCCCATCTCTTGGTGGGTAGTTCATTCTTGGCGAAACGTCCGATCGGGGAAGAGGGTAAGCTCTCCTGTCTCTGCGAACAGGATATGACCCTCTTCTCTTGATAATGCCACTATTTCACTGACTCGGGCTCCCGAGGCGAGAGCAAAAAGGAAGATAACTTTTTGAGTCAAGTCTTTCAGAGGGCACGAATCGTTGTCCAGGCTAGAGGCAAAATGGAGCACCTTGTCCAGGGACCAGGAGATAGGTTTTGGTGGGGGTGCTGGGCGTAGTCTAGCGCATGCCTTTGGCAGTTTATTGAAGATATCACTGGACAAATCAATCTGGAAGGCATATAGGAGTGGTCTAGTCAAGGCCGATTTGCAGGTGGAAATCGTGTTGGCCGCTAAGCCTTGTCCATGAAGGTGAATGAAGAACGACATACAAAAATCAATGGTGATTTCCGTAGGATTTTTTGCCTTGACGAAAGAGACCCACTTTCTCCAGGAAGATTCGTATTGCCGTCTGGTAGATTCAGTCTTGTATTCCTCGAGGAAGTCTAAGCTTTTCTTCGAGATCCCAAACCTTTTCTTTGCGGCTAAGGAGAGAAAATCATGAGATGAAGGTCCCTGACTTTCAGTGATGAAGCGAAGACAGTCGACTTCTGTACTTGTTGAGAGAGAACTGGACCCGGTAGGGGAATCAGCGTGGGCTGCAGCTCCAGGACCAGAGGGTACCAATTGCTCCGGGGCCACTTGGGAGCCACTAGGGCCACTGTCCCTTTGAAGGTTCTCAGTTTGGAGAGGACTTTCAGCAGAAGGTTGGGAGGGGGGAACAGGTATATCCTGGACCATCTGTTCCAATCCTGTGACATGGCATCCACTGCTTCCGCCTTGGGGTCCTCGTACGGGGCCACATATCGAGGAAGTTGATTGTTGTCGCTCGTCGCGAAGAGATCGATCTGAAGTTCCGGGACTTGGTGAGAGATGAAGGAGAATGACCTTGCGTCTAGAGACCATTCCGACTCTATTGTGCTTGTCCGAGATAGAGCGTCTGCCGTCACGTTGCGGAATCCTTGTAGGTGAACTGCAGACAGGTGCCATTTCTTCTTTTCTGCCAAACGAAAGATCGGAAGAAGTACCTGATTTATCTGGGGCGATCTCGAGCCCTGACGATTGAGACATCTGACTACCACCGAGTTGTCCAGAGTCAGACGAATGTGGATCGAGGGAGGCGGGGAGAGTTTCTTCAGGGTGAGAAGAACCGCCATGGCCTCCAAGATGTTGATGTGAAACGTCTTGAATAGGGGAGACCATGTTCCTTGAACCTGTTGTAGGTGGGAGTGACCTCCCCAACCTTCCAGTGAAGCGTCCGTGTGGATGTTGATCGATGGAGGCGGGTGTTGAAGAGGAATGGACCTTTTCAGGGCCTTTGCTTCTGACCACGGCTTTAAGAGTAAGCGAAGTCTGTTTGGAAGCCGTCTCTTCGAGCGATGGATGCGAAACGTCTCCAGACTCCCGCGGCATCCTTTAGCTGTGCGCGAAGCACTGGGTTTGTCACAGAGGCGAACTGTAGAGAGCCAAGAACTTGTTCCTGCTGTCGTCTTGAGATCCGTTTGGATTTTAGAAGCCATCTGACAGACCCTGCTATTTCCTTCCTTTTCTTCTGTGGGATGGAAAGGCGGTGTGACTGAAGATCCCAATGGATTCCCAATCATTGGAACTTCTGAGCTGGAGAGAGGCGAGATTTCTCTGTGTTTATCTTGAAGCCCAGATGCTCTAGGAACTGGGTGACTTTGTTGCAGGCTCTTACACAATCTTCGGGCGATGTCAACCAGACTAACCAGTCGTCTAGGTAGGTCATCACTTGGACGCCCTGAAGACGGAGCTGTTGGACGATTGCGTCTGCCAGCTTGGTGAAGATCGGTGGAGCCACGTTGAGCCCGAAGGGCATGGCCCTGAAGGCGTAACTTTTCCTTTGGAGTCGAAATCCTAGGTAGGAGGAAGCGTAATGATTCATTGGGATGTGCCAGTAGGCATCCGCCAGGTCTATGGAGACCGTGTAGGCCCTTTGAGGCAGAAGGGTCCTTATTTGTTGCAGAGTCAGCATCTTGAATTTGTTGTTCGCAATGAACTTGTTGAGAGGGGATAAGTCTAGAATGACTCTGAGTTTGTCGGAGTCTTTCTTGGGAACGCAAAAGAGTCTCCCTTGGAACCTGGTTGACTTTGCCCTCCTGATCACCTTCTTGTTCAAGAGTTCCAGGACATATTCTTCCAGGAGAGGGGTTGATGTTGGAAGAATTGCTGGAAGGCTGGGGGTGGTTGAGTCCAGCTCCAGCCTAGTCCCTTCTTGACGATGCTGTGTGCCCAGGGATCGAAGGTCCAACGATCCTGGAATTGGCGGAGTCTTCCTCCCACCGGAAGCACATCATTGCTTCTGGTGTCCCGAGGGTTTGCCACCTCGGCCGCTAGCTCCCCTTCCTCCTCTGCGTCTGGAGGGACGGCGAGAAGAATCTCTGCCGGAGCCTCTACCTGAGCCCCTATCTCTGGGACGAAAGGTAGTCGAGTGTTGCTCGTATGCAGGGGTGAAGACCGGCGACTGCGACACCACCGGCTAGGGAACCAACTGAAAGGTCTGTTGCAGCTGCGTAGCCACTTGGGGAGTAGCGGGATCCGGAAACTGTCGTCTCTGTTGACGTTGCTGGGGTTTGGGCTTTGAAGCCTTCCTCTTAGGCTGAGGGCCATCATCCTGAGAGGACTTCCTCTTGCGGGACATGCCCCACTTATGGAGAAGGTTCCTATTCTCCGTGGCAGCTTTGTCCACTATCTCTTTCACCAAGGTAGATGGGAAGAAATACTTGCCCCAGATATTGGAGGAAATCAGCCTCCGGGGTTCGTGTTTCACTGTCGCGTTAGCAAACACGAATTCACGACAGGCTGTGCGAGCAATAGTGAAGCTATATAGGTCCTTTGTTACAGTCGCCAGGTGCGACTTAGCTAGGACCATATAAAAGTCCGGGACTCTAGTATCCCCGGCCATGAGCTCAAGCTGTACCTGGTGGGACAGCGACGCGGTGAGTCTCTCCTTCGTATCCTGTTCCCTACGAAGGAGGTGATCGTTCAGCCTTGGGAGGTCCTCATTGAATTGACGACCGGCTACGTCAGGCTCCAGTTTCCCTACCGTGAAGGTCGACTGGATGTCTTTCCAGTGCCTATCATCGGGGGGAAGAGTAATGGAGAAGGGTCTGCACTCCTCCAGTGCAGGGCAAGGTTTCCCTTCCTCCACTGCCTTTATGACCGCTGTGAAGGCCTTTTCGATGAAGGGGAAGGTCGCAGAATTTGGCGCAACGAAGGTTGGATGCTTCTTGCTAAGCGCCGGCATCTTGGAGTTAGTGAAATCCCTACTCTTCACCGCCTGAGCTAACATAGCTTGGGCCTTCGCGAGATCAAACACAATAACTTCCTTTGGTTCGGTCTCCTCCTTTGAGGCTGGTTCGGACCTGAGCCGGACGTAACAGTCCGGATAAGCCTCGAAATTTGGGAAGAACTCCACTTCTTCCAGCAAGATAGAGCCAGCCCTTTCACTAATGTAGATCTTGCCAGTTGTAATTGGCATATGCTCGGCGTACCTCCATGGGTTAGCTTCCGAGCAGGTGGGGAGGTCCTTAACCAAAATCCTTTTCGGTTGCTTGAAGCTGACGAGAGTCGTCCGGAATTGTTCCTGAGTTTCTCGTAGCTTCTTTTCCATGAGGGCTTCAAGCATCTTGAAGACCTCTTGAGTGGCCGATGGAAGAGGGTCCGGGGTGACGTCACTGGCGTGGGATTGCTAGTAGTAGTGGGATGTTGAACGGCACCCCGCTGTTCGAGGATGTTGACAGGAGATATCTAAATGGTGCGAGGCCTCTGGTTGTGATTTATTCAGCGCCCCAGTATTATACCGACACCTTATTAAGGTGAGCAAGCTGGGTTCAACCTAGCATTTCTATACAATTTTTCTCTGGTAAATTCATAGCAGTTTTTACCTTAGAAATGATGTTAAAGGAGCATTTCACTGGGCGGCACGGGTCGGAGCCCAGAAAACGGATTTTGAGCGAAGCGAAAAATCTATTTTTGGGTGAGATAGCCATGACGTCCTGATGGACCCTCCCGTCTATTCTAGTTCAGCCTTTCAGGCCCCTCCCTGACCTACTGTATCGAGGAGATTGGTAGAAGCTGAGCTCAGGATGAGGACGGACGTGACGTCATTTAGCAATGGCGCCCGTTTGTTTACGTCTCGAGTACCAAAAGCAGCCACGGATGAGAGTAACTTTAGAACGGCTCCTCAGTTATTCGACGAAGTGTTAACTCTATATGGGGTGCAGATAGCTATGTGGCGTGTTAATACATGCGTCCCCTGCTGATATACGATATCCTAGAGGGAAACCTTTAGGGTACTCGCACCAAAAGTTAGAATTCTGTGATAACATTTAGTTTAATTCTCTGGGAATATCCACTGTAGTTAAATATACCCTAGGAAGCTACTGAAGGAACCTTCCATCAGGACGTCATGGCTATCTCGCCCAAAAATAGATTTTTCGCTTCGCTCAAAATCCGTTTATTATTATTATTATTATTATTATTATTATTATTATTATTATTATTATTATTCAGGGTACATTGTTATCTTTCTGTAAAATCTGCAAATAATAGCATGTTGTGGGTGAATAGGTCTAATCTAATTATAGTCTTCCGTTCGTAATTTGTAATGTAAAAGTAAAATAATAGTTACAGTTAGAATTGATTATATTTCTATTATTATTATTATTATTATTACAAGCTAAGCTATAACCCTAGTTGGAAAAGCAAGATGCTATAGCCCACGGGCTCTAATAGGGAAAAATAGCCCAGTGAGGAAAGGAAACAAGAACAAAAAAATTTACAAGAGAAGTAGCCTAATAAACAATCAAAATTAAACATGCCAAGAACAGTAACTGCATCAAATTAGATCTTTCATATATAAACCATAAAAACAAAAAAACAAAAACACAAGGAAGAAAAATAAGATAGAACAGCATGCCCGAGTATACCCTCAAGTAAGAGAACTCTAATGCAAGACAGTGCAAGGCCATGGATGGCAGGCATAGTAAAGTTTGCAGAGGTGATAAGTGTTGAAACTGAGATGGTGTGAGCATGTGTTGAGGATGGATGGTGGGGAGGGAGTGAGGAGAGCTTGGGAGAAACCTGTTGAAGGAGAGGATGGGTCTAGACTCCAGAGCCTTATTATTATTATTATTATTCAAGGTACATTGTTATCTTTCTGTAAAATCTGCAAATAATAGCATGTTGTGGGTGAATAGGTCGAATCTAATTATAGTCTTCCGTTCGTAATTTGTAATGTAAACGTAAAATAATAGTTACAGTTAGAATTGATTATATTTCTATTATTATTATTATTATTATTATTATTATTATTATTACAAGCTAAGCTATAACCCTAGTTGGAAAAGCAAGATGCTATAGCCCAAGGGCTCTAATAGGGAAAAATAACCCAGTGAGGAAAGGAAACAAAAACAAAAAAAATTTACAAGAGAAGTAGCCTAATAAACAATCAAAATAAAACATGCCAAGAACGGTAACTGCATCAAATTAGATCTTTCATATATAAACCATGAAAACAAAAAAAAACAAAAACACAAGGAAGAAAAATAAGATAGAACTGCATGCCCGAGTATACCCTCAAGTAAGAGAACTCTAATGCAAGACAGTGCAAGGCCATGGATGGTACAGAGGCGATAGCACTACCCAAGACTAGAGAACAATTGTTGATTTTAGTATCCTCCTAGAAGAGCTGCTTACCATAGCTAAAGAGTCTCTTCTACCCTTACTAAGAGGAAAGTAGCAACTGAACAATTACATTCCAGTACTTAACCCCTTGAGCAAAGAAGAATTGTTTGGTAATCTCAGCCTTGTCAGGTGTATAAAGACAGAGGAGAATTTGGAAAGAATAAACCAGACTATTTGGTATAGGTGTAGGCAAAGACAAAATGAGCTGTAACCAGAGAGAGGGATCCAATATAGTACTGTCTGGCCAGTCAAAGGACCCAATTACTCTCTAGTGGTAGTATCTCAACAGGTGGCTGGTGACCTGGCTAACCTACTATCTGTAAAATGGCAAAGATAACTCACCACCTTGCATATTTACTTATCTATTGATTATATTTTCCTCACACTGAAGAAACCCCTTTGGAGACTATTTACGTGCTGCCAACACAAAAGCCCTTGGTGATTATGAAATGTAAAATGCCACCTTGTCTAAAAAGAAAAGTTTAATCAGATGGTCCTACTGGTATTAACTTATGCATCAGAAACTTGGAGTCTTACTAAAGCCTTAGAACATAAGCTAGTTACAACTCAAAGAGCAATGGAAAGAAAAATTATGGAAATAACACAAATAGACAGAAAAAGAGCAACAACAATACAAGAGCAAACTAAAGTAGAGGATATTCTAAGTTTTAAGAAAAAGAAATGTACATGCAGAACATATAATGAAAATGACAGATAATAGATGAACAAGAAGAATAACAGAATGAGTCTCTAGCGATTGCAAATGAACAGGGGAAGGAAGAGAAGACGATGGATTAATGACCCATGAAAATTTGTGGGTATAGGTTGGCATAAAAAGACCATAGGCAGATGAGTGTGGAAGGGCATGTATGATACCATTTTCCTGCAGTGGACTAGCAACTGCTGATGATGATGACATTGTGTTATATTGTTAATACTATTACATACATTCCATTACAGTACTTTTATGAAGGGGGAGCAATATGAAAACAAAAACCATATATTGCAGGAATAAAAAGATATAAACATGAACTATTTTATTTGATTGCCCAAAACTAAGCCTGACTTCATTCTTCTGGTGGCCTTAGACACAAACACATTGATTATAATCTGTCTATACGACCATTAACAATGGGATTAGCCATATTGCTTTCATGGTCGTTTGACCTTCTTGGATTTTGTCACAATCTTTGAATCCATCTGAATCTCGAGAAGTCGATTCTTATGTCCTAGCACTGTCTAAGCCTCTAAGGTAACTTGGTATGGATATAGGCTCGGTATCAGGCAAGGTTTCTGTCATGAGACAGAATCCTTCAGTTCCAATAGGTCATAGCAGAGTTCCTAGAGAGGAACTTTCTTCAAGGCCAAGTTTTTGGGGCATCTAGCATTCCTGGGAAGCTAGTTCTATTCAAGAGGATGCACACCAGGTCAATTCAATGGCCCCTGAAATTCAAATGGTTTCAGTTAATTGATGCTCCTTCCATTCTGCTGAAGATACCTCAAGACATTAGAATAGACATAGTATGGTGGGTCCACGTGAAGAACCTGCAAGTTAAATCCCTTCTATAGAAACAACCTCCAGACTTTCTCAGTTTCTCCTGTTCTCAGATGTCTCTTGCCATGATAGGGGAGCTCACCTTCAGGCACAACTTATTTCAGGCCTTTAGACATAGGAAGGCAAAGCATTCCACATCAACTAACTGAAAATGAAAGCAGGGTACCTAGCATTTCTCCACTTAACAGACACCAGTCAAAGATCACTCAGTTGTGCAAATGAGTGACAAAACAACTTTGGAGAGTTAGGTCAACTAGCATGGGGCAGATGAATGTGAAAGAAGACAATCTGAGCTGATAGTGGGTTCAGAATGGTGTTTGAATCCTCTATTAGCCAAGGAACTCCTAACTTTTTGGGGCTCCCCAATCATCGATGTTTGCCACTCACCTCATTCACAAACTGGCAGTGTATTGTTCCCTAGTCCTAGACCCAGCTGCAGTGATGGAAGACACATACCACAACACTTGGGATGGAATGGATGGTTATGATTTTCCTCCATTCTGCCTTATACATCTGGTCCTGAACAAGGTATGAAATGTTGCAAAAACTCAGAATAACGCTAGTGGTGCTGAAGTGGCCTTATGTGGAGTAGTATCAGGATCAACTAGATCTTCTCATAGAGGTTCAAAAAGAACTTCCAAGTTGGCCAACCCTCCTACGTCAGTCACATGTGAAAAGGTTCCACACAGCAATGCCGTGCCTGTTCCTTCAGGGCTGGAGGTTATCCAGCATCTCCTCCAATAAAGTGGTTTTCTGCAAGTCCTCCACAGTTCTCTTGATTTCTCTTAGTCATAGACATAAAAGACTATCGTTCAGCCTTGAGTCAGGTTTTTAGACTGAAGGGAATTGACCTCTCTTTCTTGTTGGAACTTTCAGCTTTGACAAAGAAGTTTGAACAGTTTTGTCCACCATGGGAAATCAAACCCCAGACTTGGAGTGTGATCAAGGTTTAACAGTCCCTAAAAATGGCACCATACAAACCTCTGCATTAGGCTTCAGATAGAGATCTCACACTTAAAACAGTCTTCCTTCTCGCTTTAGCTTCATCAAAGACTGGGAGTGAGAGAGGGATAGAAAGTGCATTTGAGTGATATTGTATTAGGTAGAGAATGACTGGAATTAAAGTAACAGGTCCTTAAAGATATCAAATCTGGCACCTTGTCTGTTAACTTTATCACTAATCATATGAAGTGCATATACCAAGTCACCTTTCTGTACAAAATTATATATCTGTTAAGAACCTCAAATGTTTACAATTATAGCTGACATATTGTATCTGAAAGAAAAGTAAATACTATACCATATGGCATTTTTCTATGCTTGGGTTCCTTAGAACAATTAGAAATATTTTAAAATATCCCTAAACCTTTCCTGAAGGATATTAAAATACAAGGGAAGGTAAAAATGAACTATATTAAACGAAATATACATTGCATTATCCACATACTGTCTTTATATCAAACTTGTACATACCCATATAACAAAATATTGTACTTTTAACATTGGCAAAATTAGTGATAAATATCAGTTTACAAATTGCCAAGGAAATTAGAAATTATTTATTCAGAAAATTTATACAGTACCACTAAAAGTCACACTTACTATATTAGTTTTTTGGCAAACAAGAGAGACTATATTTGGAAAACAATTATTTTCAATCCATATCACAGTTACTACGGCTACTACAGTATTTTAACTTTTAAGTATGCAATAATGCAAAATAGTTTTTGGAAGCCTTAAATAAGTGCTACAATGCTGTATAGTAGGTTTGCATACTTCTATAATAAAAATACAAAGCAGAATAAGTGCAATATTGCAAAATTACAATTACAGTATACAAGTTTTAGTAATAAAATGGAAATATTATTACTGTAAAAGAATGCAATATGTGTACTCACAACTTGATTCAATAACAAAAGAAAATATTAGAATTTGCATTTAGAGTGGTGGCCCATAAACTTTTACATCTTAATACCAAAACTGATGAAAATTCAAAATAAATGAATGTTCTATCTAAAAGATACATGCAAAGTACAGTATATTCAAAGAAACTGAAACTTTACTTCTAAAAATATAATTTTCAAGATTCAACCAACAATGAAATTATGCAGACTTGAAATAGAAACCCTAGTTCATTTACATGAATATTTTTACCAACTGTAATTAAGAAACTACAGTAATACCCTACTCTAAATCATTAATTGATTCCAAGCAACATGACATGAGATGATTTTCTACATAAAATACTAGGTCGGATTTTATCCGTACACATGTAATAAACACAAAAAAAAAAACAAAAAAATTATAATCTTATAAAAACCACATACAGTACCTACATAAATAAGCCTCCATGTGAAGTATAGTTACTTTACTGTACATGTAAAATTTGACTGAAATGTGTAGTCTTTTAACAATAAGAGAGAGAAATTATAAAATTAACAATGTTACAGCACAATAAACTGTAATACAGTAATAATACTATCAATAAATGTCACTTTACCATAAGGTTGTCATCTCTCCTGCTTATTGGACATGGAAGAAGGTGGAGTTGAAGGTGAGGCATTAGTTGTTGGAAGAGGATGATGGTCAAGATGAAATTGTAAATGCTGTTACATTTTTTTTTTTTGTCAAATCTGACGTCGATGGAAGTAGTTCTTCAGCATCAAGATCAGGTGATGACTTTGTAGACTTTATTTTTCGACTCAACTAGGGACTGATCTCAAGTTTGTTGAATAGTGTTCCTTCATTTAATGTTGAAAATTGTACTATAAGATAAGAATAAATCTTCATCACCATCCATAACTTTTGCAAACATTCAGCTTTAGGACCCAGAAACCCAAAAATTGACAAACACTTTGATAAATGGTTAAAACCCCACTGCATTTCTTTGAGCTTGAAATTTCTAGGTTCTGGGTTAGGGAAACTGTTCAATTTTCTGTTGCTCCTCTATCAACTGTTCAAAATATTCCTCTTCCAACTCCTACATCAAAAGGTTATTTTGTGGAATAAATCCAAGGGAAGAATATGATTGGTAACTGAATATCCCATCCTTATTTATTGGTTCTTTTTCTGAATTTTCACTTTATATAAAATGTAAAATGGTACTAGCATAGATGACTCCTCTCCCTAAGGCGGATTTTTTCTTACCATCGGAAGACCATTTCTTCCCCTTAACAACTGGAGCCTCTGATCCCTCATATTTATTCTTGAATAAATGTCAGGGGATAGAATGGCAAATCATTTGATATTGTCATAGCCATACTATTATCATCGGCTTTTAATAAATCTCAAGTTTCGACTACTGTAAAGTAAGGGGAAGAGATTTACTTATGGTCTTTTTTCTGCTTCCCCTACTCTTCGAAGTGTCCTTGAGTTCAACTATCTAATGATAGGGGAAGGGGTTTAGACTTCTATGGTTGTTTTGATTGAGTTAGTGTTCTCCTAGTCTTTTTTCTTTCATATTCACTTATAATGCTTAGTAGTTGTATGATACCTTTGAGATGAAGGAAGATAAGCTTCCCTCCTTATGGGGATCACAATAAATTTCATTTAGGAGTTTTCTATAACAGATTAGTGAAATCAAAGTGAAGTTTAACCGTTATCTTACTAAACCAAGATGGTGCCATGCCTGCTGCTTTTATCACAGTGTGTTGTGTCTTTTGGGGCATGGCTTGGGATCCTCTAAATTTGCAGATTCACCTGTGCTTGGGATGTCAGTTCAAGGCCAGATGACTCCCTTACTGGCCAAAATGGTTAAGGGGGATTCCTTTTTACCCAAAGAATGTAATCCCATTATAGGGATCTATCCAAAATAATTTGAGGAATTCACAGAATTTCAGGGGTTTCACGAGGTCTTTCTTCTAAAGAAATTGAGGGCTCATGTGTCTGTATCCCAATTATGATGTTTATTTTTTTTTTGTCTATCACAGAGTATCTTAGAACAGCAGATTTTGGTCCCCGGAAGACACACCTTAGTCTGATGCCAGTCATGTCTTCTCTGGAAGTGGGTGAGGTTGTGGAATCTTGGATACCTGTGTATCTCTGGCAAACTCATTGTGCAAGCCTACTTATGAGGATTTACAGAAGTTTGTAAAAGAGAAATTTGAGATAAGTGGAAGTTTCTCTATTACAACCCTGTACAGTATGTGAATCTCCTTTTCCTCCATTTTTAGTGGATAAAGCTAAGGCCAATGCCCATAAAGCTAATACTTCACTTCCATAGTGGTGGAGAAAAAGCTTTTTGGCCCTTCCAAGAAAGGGGAGAACCTTCAGTTACAAGGTTCTGACCTTTAAACAAGACCAGTAACATTCCACAAGTCAACCTGGGAAGAGAACAGCATCACACCCACAAACCAAACTGGTTCAGTCAGCAAACAAGTTCCATTGGAAGGAAAGAAGGTTACAATCCCACCCTTCTCAGACAGAGCCCAATCACCAATTTTTTCAGAGAAAAATAAGAGCACTTGAATGCAACCGAGAAGTGGGTGGGGTGCTGGTTCATTTAAAGTGGTAAAGGACGTCAGCAATGAATGTCCGCAGGTCGGGGATCATCTCCAGTGTTTTCCAAAAGTGTTAGGAGATTTTCTAGGTGGGAACAAAGCATAGTCTCGAAAAGCCTGGGTTGGTCGTGGACCTCCAAACTGTCCCCAAAATTCTTTTAGGCAAAAACCTTAGAAATCGATTCCTTTGTCAGCAAAATGTTGGGAAAAGAAGCCATAGAAAAATATCAATTTCTAAACTTCCAGGGTAGATATTTTAGCATGCTGAAGAAAGACACACCAGGGAAGAGTGATCCTTGACCTGTCTCGTCTCAACAAACATATCGGATGCAACGCATTCAAGATGACGTCTGTTACATTTATCCAACAATTACAACACCTAGGGGTTTTGCCCTGTACTATAGTTCTCAAAGACCCTTATTGGCACATCTCTATAGCCCCCTACTTCTGGCTATACCTAGGGTTTCAGCTTGGGGAGGGATTCATATTTGTTCTAAATGATGCCCTTCATACTCAATATAGCTCCGGGGATGTTCACAAAGCTGGCAAAGGCACTGATCAAACTTCTTAGGTAGCAAGAAGTTCAAATCATTGCCTACTTGGACAATTGGCTAGATTAGGCAGAAGAAAGAGCTATGTTTCACACACAAATTGGGTCCAACAAGTTCTTAAGGATCTAGGCTTCTTGGTCAATTTTAAAAAATCAAGATTAGTTCCAGGAATGATACTCCAGTGGCTAGGACTGCATTAGAACATGCAAAAAGCCACATTAAGCCTCTCAATGGCATCTCATAAAACAATCCTTCATTACGTCAATTATTTTACCAAGAGTTGTTTTTCTTCCAGGCACCAACTGGAGATTTTGGGACTCCTTCAGTTTGCCTCAATAGTCAACCCAATTCTGAAGATCTTGTTAAAAGACCTAAAGTGGGTGTGAAGAGCGGCCCAGGAATATTTCGAGTCCAGCTATCTCAGTTTCTTGGTCACTGCAAAAGAAACCTCAAACCTTGGACCTCACAAGAGTCCCTCTCCATGTTGGTTCCTTCCCCAGTATCCAAGATCCTTCATACAGATAAATCCAAGTTGGACTTGGGAGGTCATCACTAAGAGGAGACCTATGTGTTTGGGAAATGGTTTCCACAATTTGCAATGCTTCGCTTAAAAGCGTCGGAATTAATGACAGTTTTCTTGACAATGAAGAAGCTCATTCTGAGAAGGAATTCTCATATTTGCTGTCTCAGGCAGGGAGGATCCTGCTTGAGAACTCTCAATGCAGTGATTCTCTCAATTATGAAGTTCCATTGGGTGAAGGATCTATTCCTCTCTTTGATCCACCTTTCAGGCAACCTCAACATGGTCGCAGACTCCCTGTACAAACAGATTGCCCTGGACATGGAATGGACATTGCTTCAAGGCTTGTTCCAAGAGATCCTTTGGATTATATCAGATCTTCAAGTGGACTTGTTCACAACAAGAGAGAATCACAAACTTCAGATTTACGTAGGTCTTAATGTGGGTCCCCAGGCAGTGGCAAGGGATGCCATAAACTTGGACTGGAGCAAATAGTCTCAAATTTATGTTTCTTTTATCAAGCATGGTTTTTAAGATCCTTCCAGAAGTTTTGAGAACAGCAGTGCCGGTGGCATCACATTGGCCCATCCCATAGTTTCCACTACTACAGCATCTAATGCCAAAGTCACACCTTCTTCAATCAGCACAGCTATATCAGACAGTAGGCAATCGGGATATCTATGCTTCCTCCTTTATAACCCAAAACCTTCACACTTGGATTTTCTCTCCTGTATTCACGGAGAAGAATTTTCAGCATACACTATGACATCTGATGAGATGTAAGAGGCCTTCCTCAACCAGATAATACCATTCAGTATGAAAAGTATGGATAACTTTCCTTAAGGATAGGTCCCCATGAAAGATAACCTGTAACTTCTTGGCTTCCTTTTCAATCCACCACTTTGAAGAAAGGAAACTTGAGCCATCAACAATCTCAAACATCTGCACTGACAGAACCTCTCAAGCAGGTCTTAAATTTTGATTTAGACTGACATGTTCCACTAGATTACACAATCTCTTGCCTTACAATGACCATCCTGGCCAATTCCTTCAGTCCTGGTCTCTCAAAAGGTTGTTTGAATATTTGACCAAGTTAGATAATTCCATAGTTTCCTTTAATGAGTTACTTCAGAAGGCTATGTTTCAAATAGATTTAGCTTTGGAAGCGAGAGTCAGCAAACTTGCAGCATTACATAGAGAACAGAAGTTTCTCAACATCACTCCAGACTGCCTCTTGAATCTGGTTCCTGGCATCTTATTTTTAACAAAATAATGAAAAATCTCTCCAGAGGTGGAATTCTTTTTATATCCCAACTTTCTAGTCAAGGGATGGCAACCTCTATCGAGTATCTACCCTAAAGGCATACCTGCATAGATTCACATTTGCAGAAGGTAGTCCATAGTCCATTTCAAAATACCTAGACAAATAAGCCCGTTCCTATAGGGGGCTATCCACATTCTAATGAGCTCCGCAGATCCTCTTTCAAGAAAAGTTGATTCTTCATTGGCATTTTTGCTAACATGCAATTTCAGAACATCTAGAGCTTTACAGATGGGTCTGGACATAAGAGTATTAATAAGATACTACCTGAAACAAATCCGAGCGTTACAACATTTTGGCATGGTGCTCATCTTGTTCATGGCACCTACGGAAGGTAACCTGATGAAGTCATCCTCAGACTGACCACGATGGCCATGTAGCTTCTCTTCAGGATCTTCTCTTATGACGTGAATTTCAACCTATTATTCTATGCTCACCAAGAAAGCACAAACTAATAGCTTGCTTGGTTGGATATGAATGTTGGTTAGGGCACATGCATACTCTGTTTCTCTGATATTAGTTTTTGGAGACCTCAAAACACATTAGCCGCAAAAAATGGGTTTGACAAAGGGTAAATCTAATTTTAGGGAAACACTTTGTGGTATCCAAGGATCCCCCTCTCCTTCCTAGCCTCTTGTAGGGAAGAGACGCATGTAAGCCTTAATTTGAATATGAAAGATGGTAGTTGAGCGCATACTAGCAACCAGGTAGCTTCGGGCTCCAGTATCAGTATTATTTCTCAGAGATTTGTCATCATGTGTTTGACATATTTCAGCATTGGAGGTGCTGTGATAGATTCAATAGAACCTGAATCCATAGGTCTTCATTATACTCACAAAGTCTGTACTGTGCACATTGATACACTGGCCCTGCAGCAGGAAGGATATTTCTGATATTTTCTTAAATTGGACTCCCTGTTCTAGCCTTTCACAGGCAAGTTCTTGGAGATCACACAACACCTACCCAAAAATAGGTTTTTCCTTCATCAAATCCCATTTTTTTTTATTGTAATGGTTCGATGTTCATACCGCTGTATGGCCGTGTAAAACAACCGTGACATGGATTTTGTTTTTCAATTTGATATTTAAGGATGACTGATGTAAAATTGAAACTGATGTATGCCAATCTGATGTAAACCAGGTATTACTGTACAGTATTTTAAAGTGAATAACTTTTTGTCTTCATATAGTAAATTCAAAAGACAACAGGGCTTAGTCAGCGTATACAGCATATTGTTACTGTGTAATTAAAGTCTGCAAAGATTTATGAGAACCAAACAAAAGGGTTTGAACCGAGGAGTCATTATTGAAAACTAGTTTTAGAAACAATGATAATTTGTCAATACTACAGTAAAAATCTATGGAAAAAATAAGGAAGCTGTCCTTCAAAGCCTACTTTTGAAAAGTTTACTTTTTGGATAACATTCAACATTTTCATTTCTACTAAACAATTTCCAGGAAACTTACCTCCAAGTACTATTTACCACAAGGTATGAATACTTTTTTTCAAAATCACATAAAAATATAGTCCACAAAACTCATGCTCCCTGACTTTATATAAACAAACTATCAGTTGGGGCCTAAGAAACAATTTTTCAAGAGTGCATGAAAACATAATAATTTTGAAAACATATTCAAGTATACAACTAGTTAACTGAAAGCTTTCATGACCTATCAAAAAACATGGTTTCTTTTTATCTCTAAATTGGAGAGTAAATCATTATGGCACGCACAATTATGAATATAAAATCAAAGGGATAAAATTTCAGAAAATGCCTTTTCAATATGATTTAGGCTATACAGTTCTATAAATTGTATTTGAAAAGTCAAATTATATTGCAGTACACATTTATCAATTACTATGTCTAAGAAATAGGGCAACAAAATATCCACAGTAAATGCTGAGAGATAAAAACTTATTCCCATCATTATTAACAAAAATAATAAAAGTTATGTAAGACTAACAGGAAAGCTTCTCAGTTTTCCCACATGGAGAGAGATACCACTTACAGTTCTTTGCAGTATCCTCTTAGCCCCAGTTGTATTGTTTTCTGACTTTTACCTTTCATACATTCCCTTCTGTCCTTTACCTACCTGCAGCTTCTTTAAATTTGTTTTGCTCCCGTATTCACTTCATTTCAGTAAAAATAATTCAAACAAGCCCTGAAAGTTTACAAATTGGACCCAGTCATCTAGAAAAGCTTAATTCTAATAATAATACTAATTCTGTCTTTATTCCTAAAGCCATAAACAAAATTACATGCAGGCTTTTTTAGTTTTCATCAATGAAGAGCACAATGTTTACATAATATAGGAGAAATAAGTATTGTGAAACAGTGTAAGAACCTCAAGCAACTTAACTTTCTCCTTGAATTTAGTCATACTGTCAAGACCAAGTTGTGTACACACCATAAGCAATATTATTTCTAGATAGTGTTAATTTCATCCAAATGATAATATACATTTCTTCTCACTATGATTTCTTATATATGGAATTTGAGTCATATGTCCCAGCAATAGGGACAAGAAGGCTATTCAGCACTGAGGTGCAACTGAAGGAAATCTCAGCAGATGCACTATTAAATAAAAGTTGAAAGAGGTTGAACAGCAAGATGAAAGAAAGAAAGTGGAAGATGAGGTAAAGTAGAGAGCTAAAAAGTGCAGACATTTTAGTAATGCCTACAGTGTATGGTATGATGTGCTTTGATGGCACTACTCCCCTAAAAGGCTTTGCCATATGAAGAGAAATTTCTCAAGCATATGAAGCACAAGCACATTACTGTACTTATAAAACTTTTATGAATTATTTAACAAAACCACTAAGTCACTTTTCTATATTTTCTGATGACTAAACTGAGGAGTTTGTTCTTTAATATGAGATAAAAATTAGACCATAGTACAGTTAAAGAAGTTGGACAGATAATGGAAAGACTAGAGTCAACAGATGAAAAGTAAAAGACGGACAGTAATTCAATTTGGGAGTCAAACAAATACTATAACGAATCATTAGTATCAACTACGCTGTGCCATGAATGGAAAACTTTAAGTAGTAGCCCCTTTGCAGGCAAATTCACACACAAGAGGGACAAGCATTTGGTTCTCATAATCCATTTATCTTATTGGTCCTGATTTATATTTCTTAGTAAACTTGAAATCAACTTATTGGTATAAATAAAGCAATATTATTAAATCAAAAGTTATAAGCTCTGAAGGTCCTAAAGAGAAGCACAAGTAAGATATCTTTCACACAAAGGAGTATTTGGCTCTACTCCTACCACATAAATAACATTTTAATATTCATTCTAAACTGAAGTCATTGACGAAGTATGCATAAGTATACAGTGATAGTTTATGTATAGCTGTTAGATGAAACTGATGGAAAATAAAAATTAACACATGTATATTTTAATGTATGGACAATGATTTAACTGCTAAAACAATGAATGTATTGAGTCCCTGGTTAGGCTGAAGGAACGTAGAGAGTAGAGGTCCCCTTTTTGTTTTGTTTCATTGTTGGTGTCGGCTACCCCCCAAAATTGGGGGAAGTGCCTTGGTATATGTATGTATGTATCCATTTTTATGAATACTACTTCAAAGATGAGACTAGAATTCATCAAGGTAAAGAACTAATATTTACACCTTTACTGTAGTTATCCTCTTCTGATTTTTCAGTTTTTTAAATATTAATTGTCTTGATATGAGTAATAAAAAATGGAATAAGATATAGCTACCTCAAATTTACAAGGATATAATATTCAATATATCTCTTAATGTGAAAATAGACCAAAACAGACTGATCTTAACAATCAGAACTGAAAATCAAACAAACTTATTTCATGTGAAATGAAATAAACACCAGAATATTATCAATTACATTCCTGAATGTATAAGGAAGCGAACCTTATGCAAGAATGACAATATAAAATGAAATGAAGTAAAATGAGATGGCAAAATTGATAGTGATGAACTGTTACAGGTAATATATTATTATAATGTAAGAATTATTTGCTGATACACCACCTCTGATACTGCATATTAAATATCAAAGTATGGCTCATCACTTGGTATGCATACCATGGACGGAAATATATAAAGCACATTCTTACTTCAGGTACATTAAAAGGAATGATATGTCCCATGAATCTGACTAATTAATGTATAAGTTTATATAAAAAATATGATTTATACACTTTCAATGCAATTTTCACTCCTTTCTAGTAATAAATAATGCAAAAATAATATAGGGGCACCATAGTGCATATTAAAAAATAATACAGTAAAATAATAAATATTCATCACTTTCTCTTTAAAACCTCATCAAGGACAGTGTGGGCAAGATGGATACCAAGCCACTATGACCTTAACTTGATAGTGATATAAAATGGTAAGTACATCTACTCCTATGGCATTTTTATAATGGCTTTAAGGAAATAAATTTGCATTACGATGAGATACTACAGATTACTATATCAGCATAAAAGATTGTTTTCTCTAGGGAAAAAATAATGATAAGCAACGATGAAAGCCAAATTTAAGTTAAACTCTTTCCTAATCAGGCAAAAGCAATGCACAACTTGACACATGGAGCACACACATTGTTTACTTATGTGCAAACAGAGGAATTACTGGGCTACTCAGTAACTACATTTGGTGTAGCCTCTTTTCTCTGAATTAATGGGCAATTTCCTACCATAACTAAGTTTTTCTACATAATATATTACTTACTTTTTATACAGTACTTACTTTAAAGAAATATTCCTTACATTAAAAAAAATTGTCAATGCCCAGGCTCATTTGCCCTCACACTAGTGTGCAAGAAGAGGTTGTAGAATTGTTTAGAAGATGGAGGTGCAGAATGTTAAGATTAAAAATCAACATGAATGAAACAAAGTTTATGGAGACTGGAAAGGAAGTTAAGGAAAAAGTAGTCATGAAAGTAGCCATGAGGCTGCTTTGAGAAAGGTGTTATGAACGGGGTGCTATGTACTGAATGTAAAAAGTGGTGTAAAAACATATGCCCAAGTTTGAAAACTAAACATGGAGTAAGAGATGGGAATGGGGAGAACCAAGATGTGGTATAAAGGAAAACATTAAAGGGGTAGAAAAATTTTATTTTCATTAGTAAAATAAATTTTTGAATATACTTACCCGGTGATCATATAGCTGTCAGCTCTGCTGCCCGACAGAAAAACCTAAGGACGAAATACGCCAGCGATCGCTATACAGGTGGGGGTGTACATCAACAGCGCCATCTGTCGAGCAGGTACTCAAGTACTCCATGTCAACACAGAACCAATTTTCTCCTCGGCCCACTGGGTCTCTATTGGGGAGGAAGGGTGTCCTTTAATTTATGATCACCGGGTAAGTATATTCAAAAATTTATTTTACTAATGAAAATAACATTTTTCAATATTAAACTTACCCGGTGATCATATAGCTGATTCACACCCAGGGGGGTGGGTAGAGACCAGCATATATGTTAACATTAAGAGCTAAGTATTTCGTATTTCATTTTAGCAGTTATTCAAAATAACAAACATAAAATTAATAAGTACCTGGTAAGGAAGTCGACTTGAACAATTACTCTGCCTTTTTAAAGTACGTCTTCCTTACTGAGCCTCGCGATCCTCATAGGATGCTGAGTGACTCCTAGGAGCTGAAGTATGAAGGGTTGCAACCCATACTAAAGGACCTCATCAAAACCTCTAATCTAGGCGCTTCTCAAGAAAGAATTTGACCACCCGCCAAATCAACCAGGATGCGAAAGGCTTCTTAGCCTTCCGGACAACCCAAAAACAACAATAAAAAGCATTTCAAGAGAAAGATTAAAAAGGTTATGGTATTAGGGGAATGTAGTGGGTGAGCCCTCACCCACTACTGCACTCGCTGCTACGAATGGTCCCAGGGTGTAGCAGTTCTCGTAAAGAGACTGGACATCTTTAAGGTAAAATGATGCGAACACTGACTTGCTTCTCCAATAGGTTGCATCCATTACACTCTGCAGAGATCTGTTTTGTTTGAAGGCCACTGAAGTTGCGACAGCTCTAACTTCATGTGTCCTTACCTTCAGCAAAGCATGGTCCTCCTCATTCAGATGGGAATGAGCTTCTCGAATCAAAAGTCTGATATAATAAGAAACTGCATTCTTCGACATTGGTAAAGAAGGTTTCTTAATGGCGCACCATAAAGCTTCTGATTGTCCACGTAATGGCTTAGTACGTCTCAAATAGTACTTAAGAGCTCTTACCGGGCATAGTACTCTTTCTTGTTCATTTCCAACCAAATTAGCAAGGCTTGGAATATCGAACGATTTGGGCCAAGGACGAGAAGGAAGTTCGTTTTTGGCTAAAAAACCAAGCTGTAAGGAACATGTAGCCGTTTCAGATGTAAATCCAATGTTCCTGCTGAAGGCGTGTATCTCACTGACTCTTTTAGCTGTTGCTAAGCAGACGAGGAAAAGAGTTTTCAAAGTGAGATCTTTAAAAGAGGCTGATTGAAGTGGTTCGAACCTTGCTGACATAAGGAATCTTAGTACCACGTCTAAGTTCCAACCTGGTGTGGCCAACCGACGCTCCTTCGAGGTCTCAAAAGACTTAAGGAGGTCCTGTAGATCTTTGTTGTTGGAAAGATCTAAGCCTCTGTGACGGAAGACTGCTGCCAACATGCTTCTGTAACCCTTGATCGTGGGAGCTGAAAGGGATCTTTCCTTCCTTAGGTATAAAAGGAAGTCAGCTATCTGAGTTACAGAGGTACTGGTTGAGGATACTGATTTAGACTTGCACCAGCTTCGGAAGACTTCCCACTTCGACTGGTAGACTTTGAGAGTGGATGTCCTCCTAGCTCTAGCAATCGCTCTGGCTGCCTCCTTCGAAAAGCCTCTAGCTCTCGAGAGTCTTTCGATAGTCTGAAGGCAGTCAGACGAAGAGCGTGGAGGCTTGGGTGTACCTTCTTTACATGCGGCTGACGCAGAAGGTCCACTCTTAGAGGAAGTGTTCTGGGAACGTATACTAGCCATTGCAGTACCTCGGTGAACCATTCTCTCGCGGGCCAGAGGGGAGCAACCAACGTCAACCTTGTCCCTTCGTGAGAGGCGAACTTCTGCAGTACTCTGTTGACAATCTTGAACGGGGGGAACGCATAAAGGTCTAGATGGGACCAATCCAGAAGAAAGGCATCTATGTGAACTGCTGCTGGGTCCGGAATCGGTGAACAATAAATTGGGAGCCTCTTGGTCATCGAGGTTGCGAACAGATCTATGGTGGGCTGGCCCCACAAGGCCCATAGTCTGTTGCATACATTCTTGTGAAGGGTCCACTCTGTTGGGATGATTTGACCCTTCCGGCTGAGGCGGTCTGCCATGACATTCATGTCGCCTTGAATGAACCTCGTTACTAGGGATATGTTTCGATCTCTTGACCAGGTGAGGAGGTCCCTTGCGATCTCGTACAACGTCATCGAATGAGTCCCTCCTTCCTTGGAGATGTACGCCAAGGCTGTGGTGTTGTCGGAGTTCACCTCCACCACCTTGCCTAGAAGGAGGGACTTGAAGCTTCTCAAGGCCAGATGAACTGCCAGTAGCTCCTTGCAGTTGATGTGCAACTCGCTTTGATCCGCATTCCACGTGCCCGAGCATTCCCGACCGACCAATGTCGCACCCCAGCCCGTGTCCGATGCGTCCGAGAAGAGAAGGTGGTCGGGGGTCTGAACAGCCAGTGGCAGACCCTCCCTGAGGAGAATGTTGTTCTTCCACCAAGTCAGTGACGACTTCATCTTCTCGGAAATAGGAACCGAGACCGCTTCTAGCGTCTTGTCCTTTCTCCAGTGAGCAGCTAAGTGAAATTGAAGGGGGCGGAGGTGGAGTCTCCCTAACGCGATGAACTGGTCCAGTGATGAAAGCGTCCCTACCAGACTCATCCACTGTCTGACTGAACATCGGGCCTTCTTCAGCAAGGACTGTATGCATTCTTGGGCTTGACTGATTCTGGGGGCCGACGGAAAAGCTTGAAAAGCTTGACTCTGAATCTCCATTCCTAGGTATACTATAGTTTGGGATGGGACGAGTTGGGACTTTTCTATATTGACCAGGAGACCCAATTCCTTGGTCAGATCCAGAGTCTACTGTAGATTCTCCAGACAGCGACGACTTGACGCAGCTCTTAAAAGCCAGTCGTCCAAATAGAGGGAGGCTCTGATGTTTGCTAAATGCAGGAATTTGGCAATATTCCTCATCAGTTTGGTAAAAACTAGAGGTGCCGTGCTTAGGTCAAAGCACAGGGCTTGGAACTGGTATACAACCTTCCCGAAAACGAACCTTAGAAAAGGTTGGGAATCTGGGTGGATGGGGACGTGAAAGTAAGCGTCCTTTAGGTCTAACGAGACCATCCAGTCTTCCTTCCTGACCGATGCTAGAACCGACTTTGTCGTCTCCATGGTGAACGTCTGCTTTGTGACAAAGACATTCAGAGCACTGACGTCTAGCACCGGTCTCCACCCTCCTGTCTTCTTCGGCACTAAGAAGAGGCGGTTGTAGAAGCCCGGGGATTGATGGTCCCGGACTATGACTACCGCTCCCTTTTGTAGTAAGAGAGACACCTCTTGCTGTAAAGCTAGTCTCTTGTCCTCCTCTCTGTACCTGGGAGAGAGGTCGATGGGAGATGTTGCTAGAGGGGGCTTGCGCAAGAATGGAATCTTGTACCCCTCCCTGAGTAACTTCACTGACTGTGCGTCTGCGCCCCTGTTCTCCCAGGCCTGCCAGTAGTTCTTGAGCCTGGCTCCCACTGCTGTCTGAAGAAGGTGGCAGTCAGACTCTGCCTCTAGAGGACTTGGAACCCTTCTTCTTGTTACCACGTTGACTTCCGGCACGAGCACCTCCTCTGCTGGAGGCTCTGCCACGAAAGGGCGGAATGAACCTTGACGCTGGAGTGTCCATCCTGGGTCTAGGCACGGAGGGCAAAGGGGTGGCTTTGCGTGCGGATGACGCCACCAGGTCATGGGTGTCTTTCTGGATCAAGGAGGCAGCAATCTCCTTGATCAACTCTTCAGGGAAGAGACACTTCGAGAGCGGAGCAAACATAAGCTCCGACTTTTGACATGGGGTGACTCCAGCTGACAAGAAGGAGCAAAGGTGATCCCGCTTCTTGAGAACCCCGGACACGAAAGAAGCCGCAAGCTCACTAGAACCATCCCTTATGGCTTTGTCCATGCAGGACATAATGAGCATGGAAGTTTCCTTATCAGAAGGGGAGATCTTCCTGCTCAACGCTCCCAAACACCAGTCCAAGAAGTTAAAGACTTCGAATGCACGGAAAACTTCCTTCATAAGATGGTCCATATCCGAAGGAGTCCAGCAAATCTTGGAGCGTCTCATGGCCAGCCTGCGGGGAGAGTCTACCAGACTTGAGAAATCGCCCTGGGCAGAGGCAGGAACTCCCAAGCCAAGAACTTCTCCCGTGGCATACCAGACGCTAGATCTGGAAGCAAGCTTGACCGGGGGAAACATGAAGGATGTCTTCCCAAGTTGCTTCTTGGACTGCAACCACTCTCCCAGTACCCTTAAAGCTCTCTTGGACGAGCGAGCGAGTACGAGCTTCGTAAAGGCAGGTGCTGCTGACTGCATGCCTAAAGCGAACTCAGAGGGAGGCGAGCGTGGTGCTGCAGACACAAACTGATCCGGATATAAATCCTTGAACAGCGCAAGCACTTTCCTAAAGTCTAAGGAGGGAGGCGCGGTCTTGGGTTCGTCGATGTCCGAGTGTTGGTCGTCAAGATGTGCAGCTTCGTCATCATCAGAGAGTCCATCGTCTGAATGTTGAGGAGGAAGAGGCAACGGAGTAGGTAACAGCTGGACGGCTGAGTCCGGCAGCACGGGTGCATGCGTGGCTGCACTGGACCCAACATCATGCCACTGTTGGTCAGTCTGAGAACTGGCAACAACCATAGCTGAGTGGGTGCGCAAAGCGTCTACTCCCGACTGTGGACGGATAGCGGAGGCTGATGCACCGCGTCAAAACACGGCAGCTTAACTCCACCTCCTGTTGTTGTGGTAGCACACGCACGTCAACGGAGGGTTCCGTGCGTCTGTGAACGTCAGCATGCGTCTGGCAGGGTCGACTGCGCATGGGTGGAGGAGCTCTCACAGCTGCAGTGTGGGAGCAGGCAGCCTCAGCGTCTGCTGGGCGCACCACCGTGGTAGGTTGTAGGCTAACGGGTGCAGCGTCAGCCTTCTCCGCACGAAACTCCTGCATAACCGCAGCTAACTGAGTCTGCATAGACTGCAGCAAAGACCACTTAGGGTCTACAACAGCTGGTGCGGCAACAGACGGAGTTACTGCCTGTTGCGGCACCACTTTGCCTCTCTTAGGAGGTGTGCAGTCGTCGGAGGACTGCAGCGAGTCCGAACTGACCCAGTGGCTACACCTGGGCCGTTGGACTTGCTCGGAAGGGACCTTGCGTTTAAGAGGCCGTGAGACCTTGGTCCATCGTTTCTGGCGTGAAACCTCTTCCGCAGACGAGGAATGAACGGGCTCACTCGTCTTCTTGTGGGTGGGACGATCTAGGAAAGATACGTCCGAAACCACGGAGGGAACGTCTGTCCGCTGATTAAAGCCTGTCGAACCCTTTGGTCGTACGACATTGCTTCTCCCCTGGGCTTGGGAGCTTGCAAGAGGTCCCGGACTGGGAGGACGACAGGCACGAACAGACGCACCCTCATGTGTAACACTGACACTTTTCACTGCACAAACACTCACTTCACTTCCCACTGCACTCTTACCTTTCAACTCTCTGACATCAGCCATGAGTTGATTGCGGTCATTCGCCAATGACTCGACTCTCTCACCTAGAGCCTGGATGGCACGCATCATATCTGCCATCGAAGGTTGATGAGAGCTAGCAGGGGGGTCGGGTGCAACCACTACAGGGGAAGGAATAGGTTGAGGGGCATGGGGAGAGGAAAAATCAATTGAGCGAGACGAACTCCTCCTGATCCTATCCTTCTCTAGCCTACGTGCATATTTCAGGAATTCTTGAAACCCGAATTCCGAAAGCCCAACGCATTCCTCACATCGATCTTCCAATTGACAGGCTTTACCCCTACAATTGGAACAAACGGTGTGCGGATCGATAGAGGCCTTCAGAAGACGCCTTGAACAGTCCCTAGCGCTACACTTCCTGTACTTGGGGACTTGAGAAGGGTCAGACATCTTGAATTAGTCAAAGGGGGGAATTCAAAATCTATCCAAGTCGTCAACAAATAATCCAAAATCCAAAAAAGAATGCAAGGAAGTATTGAAGATAACTTCTGCACAGCGATAGCTAATAACCAGAAATGAATACAGTACTTCACCAAATAACGTGAAAATCAATCCAGAAAACAACAGCGTATTTAGTAGGTCTTGCCGGTGGCACGACAGAGAGAAAATTGGTTCTGTGTTGACATGGAGTACTTGAGTACCTGCTCGACAGATGGCGCTGTTGATGTACACCCCCACCTGTATAGCGATCGCTGGCGTATTTCGTCCTTAGGTTTTTCTGTCGGGCAGCAGAGCTGACAGCTATATGATCACCGGGTAAGTTTAATATTGAAAATTTCTGATTTCCCTTGGAGACACTGGACTGTGAAGTTGGGCTTAATATGGCAGTAACAAAAAGAGAAGATGCAGCCTTTGGATGAAATGTAAAGGGACTACTAGACTATTGCTAAATGAAATTTCCATTAATACAGTGCACAGACTTTTATGCATACATTAGGTCTACACTACTGTACTATACATGGCAAAAACATATAGACTGACATAGAAAATAGAGGAGATTCTGGAAAGGTTTGACATCAAAATAGTAAGATACATAGCTAGAAAATGGTGGGAAGATAATATGAATTTGAAAAGGAGATATGTGGTAAAAATAAGTTGGAAAACGGACTAAGACCTCAGACTGTAGTGAGAGAAAAATGATGAAGTGTAGTTAGTTAAAAAAGGAGTACATACAAAAGTGGGTGGACAGAGATCTCCTGGAAGGAAATTAAGGATACAGGGAGAGATTAAGACCAGGCCACAGGGATAGATAAAGGCCTAAGCTTGACAGAAGTCCAAATGGAAAGTTTACAAGACAGAGGAGTGTGGAGAAAACTCCATTTACGACTATATCAGTGAATGGAAAAGCTGACGTAAAAACTATAATGATGATGACTTATGAGTCAGAATTTTCCCTTTTTAATAATGTAATAACAGTATGGCACTTCCATTTTTTCATATTTTGCTTAAACCCATTACCATTTATTTCAGAATCAGTTCATTTTCATGAAATATGTTATTTTGATAATAAAATAAATTTTTGAATATACTTACCCGGTGATTATATAAGCTGCAGCTCTGCTGCTCGACAGAAAACTCTACGGAAAAAATCCGCCAGCGATCGCTATGCAGGTAGGGGGTGTACTTCAACAGCGCCATCTGTCGTGCAGGTACTCAGTACTCATTGTAAACAAAGAACTCGATTTTCTCCTCGGTCCACTGCGTCTCTATTGGGGAGGAAGGGAGGGTCCTTTAATATATAATCACCGGGTAAGTATATTCAAAAATTTATTTTATTATCAAAATAACATTTTTCAATATTTAACTTAGCCGGTGATTATATAAGCTGATTCACACCCAGGGGGGTGGGTAGAGACCAGCAATAAATGTTTACATTATTATGAGCTAAGGATTTTTTATTTCATTTTAGAAATTATCAAAATAACAAAAATAAAATAAATAAGTACCTGGTAAGGAAGTCGACTTGAACAATTACTCTGCCTTTTTAAGTACGTCTTCCTTACGGAGCCTCGCGATCCTCTTAGGATGCTGAGCGACCCCTAGGATCTGAAGTATGAAGGGTTGCAACCCATACCACAGGACCTCATCAAAACCTCTAATCTAGGCGCTTCTCAAGAAAAGAATTTGACCACCCGCCAAATCAACCAGGATGCGAAAGGCTTCTTAGCCTTCCGGACAACCCAAAAACAACAATAAAAACATTTCAAGAGAAAGATTAAAAAGGTTATGGAATTAGGGGATTGGAGTGGTTGAGCCCTCACCCACTACTGCACTCGCTGCTACGAATGGTCTCAGGGTGTAGCAGTTCTCGTAAAGAGACTGGACATCTTTAAGATAAAAAGACGCGAACACTGACTTGCTTCTCCAATAGGTTGCGTCCATTATACTTTGCAGAGATCTATTTTGTTTAAAGGCCACTGAAGTTGCGACAGCTCTAACTTCATGTGTCCTTACCTTCAGCAAAGCTTGGTCTTCCTCACTCAGATGGGAATGAGCTTCTCGTATTAACAGTCTGATAAAATAGGATGAAGCATTCTTTGACATAGGCAAAGATGGTTTCTTAACTGAACACCATAAAGCTTCTGACTGTCCTCGTAAAGGTTTAGTTCGTCTTAAATAGAACTTAAGAGCTCTCACAGGGCATAAGACTCTTTCTAGTTCATTTCCAACCATATTCGATAGGCTTGGAATATCGAACGATTTCGGCCAAGGACGAGAAGGTAGCTCGTTTTTGGCTAGAAAACCAAGTTGTAGAGAACATGTAGCCGTTTCAGATGAAAATCCGATGTTCCTGCTGAAGGCGTGAATCTCACTGACTCTTTTAGCTGTGGCTAAGCAAACCAGGAAAAGTGTCTTTAAAGTGAGATCTTTAAAGGAGGCTGATTGTAGCGGCTCGAACCTTTCTGACATGAGGAATCTTAGTACCACGTCTAAATTCCAACCAGGTGTAGCCAAACGACGCTCCTTCGTGGTCTCAAAAGACTTAAGGAGGTCCTGTAGATCTTTGTTGTTGGAAAGATCTAAGCCTCTGTGACGGAAGACTGATGCCAACATGCTTCTGTAACCCTTGATAGTGGGAGCTGAAAGAGATCGTTCTTTCCTCAGGTATAAAAGGAAGTCAGCTATTTGAGTTACAGAGGTACTGGTCAAGGATACAGATACTGACTTGCACCAGTTTCGGAAGACTTCCCACTTCGATTGGTAGACTCTAAGGGTGGATGTCCTCCTTGCTCTAGCAATCGCCCTGGCTGCCTCCTTCGAAAAGCCTCTAGCTCTCGAGAGTCTTTCGATAGTCTGAAGGCAGTCAGACGAAGAGCGTGGAGGCCTTGGTGTACCTTCTTTACGTGTGGCTGACGTAGAAGGTCCACCCTTAGAGGAAGAGTTCTGGGAACGTCCACTAGCCATCGAAGTACCTCGGTGAACCATTCTCTCGCGGGCCAGAGGGGAGCAACTAACGTCAACCTTGTCCCTTCGTGAGAGGCGAACTTCTGCAGTACCTTGTTGACAATCTTGAACGGGGGGGAATACATATAGGTCTAGATGTGACCAATCTAGGAGAAAGGCATCTATATGAACTGCTGCTGGGTCCGGGATTGGTGAGCAATATATTGGGAGCCTCTTGGTCATCGAGGTTGCGAAGAGATCTATGGTAGGCTGGCTCCATGTGGCCCAAAGTCTCTTGCACACATCCTTGTGTAGGGTCCATTCTGTTGGAATGATTTGTCCCTTCCGACTGAGGCAATCCGCCATGACATTCATGTTGCCTTGGATGAACCTCGTTACTAGTGAAATGTTTAGATCTTTTGACCATGTGAGGAGGTCCCTTGCGATCTCGTACAACGTCATAGAGTGTGTCCCTCCTTGCTTGGAGATGTACGCCAAAGCCGTGGTGTTGTCCGAGTTCACCTCCACCACTTTGCCTTGAAGGAGAGACTTGAAGCTTTTCAAGGCCAGATGAACTGCCAGTAGCTCCTTGCAGTTGATATGCATTGTTCTTTGACTCGAGTTCCAAGTTCCCGAGCATTCCCGACCGTCTAATGTCGCGCCCCAGCCCGTGTCCGATGCGTCCGAGAAGAGAACGTGGTTGGGAGTCTGAACAGCCAGGGGCAGACCCTCTCTGAGGCTGATACTGTCCTTCCACCAAGTCAGGGAAGACTTCATCTTCTCGGAAATGGGGATCGAGACCGCTTCTAGCGTCTTGTCCTTTTCCCAGTAAACAGCTAGGTGATATTAAAGAGGACGGAGGTGTAGTCTTCCTAACGATACGAACTGTTCCAGGGATGATAGTGTCCCTATCAGACTCATCCACTGCCTGACTGAACATCGTTCCTTCTTCAGCATGTTCTGGATGCATAACTGGGCTTGACTTGTTCTGGGGGCCGACGGAAAAGCCCGAAAAGCTAGACTGTGAATCTCCATCCCTAAATACACAATAGTTTGGGATGGGACCACTTGAGACTTTTCCATATTGACCAGGAGACCCAATTCCTTGGTCAGATCTAGAGTCCACTTTAGATCCTTCAGACAGCGACGACTGGAAGAAGCTCTTAGAAGCCAGTCGTCCAAATAGAGGGAGGCTCTGATGTCCGCTAAATGAAGGAATTTGGCTACATTCCTCATCAGCCTCGTAAACACAAGAGGAGCTGTGCTTAGGCCAAAGCACAGGGCTTGAAACTGGTAGACAACCTTTTCGTAAACGAATCTCAGAAAAGGTTGGGAGTCTGGGTGGATGGGGACGTGAAAGTATGCGTCCCTTAGGTCTAAAGAGACCATCCAGTCTTCCCTTCTGACCGCTGCTAGAACGGACTTTGTGGTCTCCATGGCGAACGTCTGCTTTATGACAAAGACATTCAGCGCACTGACGTCTAGCACCGGCCTCCACCCTCCTGTCTTCTTTGCCACTAAGAAGAGACGGTTGTAGAAGCCCGGGGTTTGATGGTCCAGGACTTTGACTACCGCTCCCTTTTCTAGTAAGAGAGACACCTCCTGTTTCAATGCTCGTCTCTTGTCTTCCTCTCTGTACCTGGGAGAGAGGTCGATGGGAGACGTTGCTAGAGGGGGTTTTCGTACAAACGGGATCTTGTACCCCTCTCTGAGCAACTTCACAGATTGTGCATCTGCGCCTCTCTTCTCCCAGGTCTGCCAGAAGTTCTTGAGTCTGGCTCCCACTGCTGTCTGAAGAAGCTGGCAGTCAGACTCTGCCTTTAAAGGACTTGGTTCCTTTCTTCTTCCCACGTCTCCCTTCGGCACGAGCACCTCCTCTGCTGGAGGCTCTGCCACGAAAGGGCGGAATAAATCGGGACGCTGGAGTGTCCATCCTTGGTCTAGCTGACAAGGTAGGCAAAGGGGTGGCTTTGCGGGCAGAGGACGCAACCAGGTCATGGGTGTCCTTCTGTATCAAAGAAGCAGCAATCTCCTTAATCAAGTCCTCTGGAAAAAGGCACTTAGATAGAGGAGCAAACAGAAGTTCGGATCTTTGACAAGGTGTCACTCCAGCTGACAGGAAAGAGCAAAGGTTCTCACGCTTCTTGAGGACTCCGGATACGAACGATGCAGCAAGCTCACTAGACCCGTCACGTATGGCCTTGTCCATGCAGGACATGAGGAGCAAGGAAGTTTCCTTCTCTGACGGAGAGATCTTCCTGCTTAAAGCTCCCAGACACCAGTCTAAAAAGTTGAAGACCTCAAAGGCTCTAAATAACCCTTTCAAAAGGTGGTCTAGGTCTGAAGATGACCAACATATTTTCGAGCGTCTCATGGCTAGCCTGCGGGGAGAGTCTACCAGACTTGAGAAGTCGCCCTGGGCAGAGGCAGGAACTCCCAAGCCGAGAACTTCTCCCGTGGCATACCAGACGCTCGATTTAGAAGAGAGTTTAGCAGGGGGAAACATAAAGGCTGTCTTCCCTAGACTCTTTTTGGACTGCATCCAATCTCCTATCACTCGTAAAGCTCTCTTGGACGAGCGTGCGAGGACGAGTCTAGTAAAGGCAGGCGAGGATGACGGCATACCTAATACAAACTCTGACGGAGGAGAGCGCGGAGCCACAGACACAAACTGGTCCGGAAACATCTCTTTGAACAGAGCTAGAACTTTTCTAAAGTCCAAAGAGGGTTGCGTGGACTTAGGCTCGTCAAGGTCCGAATGTGGTTCATCAACGTGAGCGGCACCATCATCATCCGAAAGTCCATCATCCGAGTATTGAGGAGGAAGCGGCAATGGAGTAGGTAACGGCTGGTTAGCCGAGTCCGGTCGCACGGGTGCACGCGTGACTGAACCGGACGCAACGTCATGGAACTGTTGCCCAGTCTGTGAGCTGGCAACAACCATAGCAGCGCGGGGACGCACAGCGTCTACTCCAGACTGTCTAGCCTGATGCGGGTGAGCAGTGGCAACCACACTGGGTTGCGGAGGTTGACGCACCGCGTCAAAACAAAACAACTCTGACTGTTGTTGTGTCTCGCGAACGTCAACGGAAGGCTCCGTGCGTCGCCGAACGTCAACATGCGGCTGGCAGGGTACACTGGAACGCATGGGTGGCGGAACTCTCTCAAGTGGAGTGCGCAAGAAGGTTGCCTCAGCGTCCACTGGACGCACAACCGAGTGTGTGGTTGGTTGTAGGCAAGAGGCTGGTGCAGCAGCAACCTTCTCCGCACGAAAGTCCTGCATCAGAGACGTTAATTGTGACTGCATGGTCTGCAGCAAAGACCACTTGGGGTCTGCAGGAGCAGGTGCGGCAACAGACGGTGTAACTGTCTGCGGCGGTACCGATTTGCCTCTCTTAGGAGGTGAGCAGTCATCGGAAGACTGCAGCGAGTCCGAACTGACCCAGTGGCTACAACTGGGCCGTTGGACTTGCGCGGAAGGGACCGACTTGCGCTTAAGCGGTCGTGAGACCTTGGTCCATGGTTTCTTGCGAGAAACCTCTTCCGCAGACGAGGAATAAATGGGCTCTCTCGTCTTTGTGTGGGTGGGGCGATCTTGGTTAGATACGCCCGAAACCACGGAGGGAACGTCTGTTCGCTGATTAAAGCCTCTCGAACCCATTGGTCGTACGACATTGCTTCTCCCCTGGACTTGGGAGCTTGCAAGAGGTCCCGGACTAGGAGGACGACAGGCACGAACAGACGAACCTTCAAGCGCAACACTATCCACAACACTATCACTCACTTTATCACTTCCCACTGCACTCTTACACTTCAGCTCCTTGACGTCCGCCATGAGCTGGTTACGGTCACTAGCCAGGGACTCAACTCTCTCACCCAGAGCTTGGATGGCACGCATCATATCAGCCATCGAAGGTTCCTGAGTGCCAGAAGGGGGATTAGGAGCAACCACTACAGGGGAAGGAATAGGTTGTGGGGCATGAGGAGAGGAAAAATCAACAGAACGAGATGAACTTCTCCTGACTCTATCTCTCTCTAGCCTACGTGTATATTTTTGGAATTCGATAAAATCGAATTCCGAAAGCCCAACGCATTCCTCACATCGATCTTCCAATTGACAGGTTTTATCCCGACAATTGGAACAAACGGTGTGAGGATCGATAGAGGCCTTCGGAAGACGCCTTGAACAGTCCCTAGCATTACACTTCCTGAATTTTGGGACTTGAGAAGGGTCAGCCATTTTGAATTGGTCAAAGGGGAATTCAAAAACTATCCAAAGTCATCAACAAATAATCCAATATCAAAAAAAGAATGCAAGGATTTATTGAAGAGAAAGCCTGCACAGCGAAATCTCAAAACTAGAAAAGTGTACTTCACCAAATAGTTGTGAAAACAAATCCAGTTAGCAACAGCGAATTGGTAGGTCTTGCCAGTAGCACGACAGAGAGAAAATTGAGTTCTTTGTTTACAATGAGTACTGAGTACCTGCACGACAGATGGCGCTGTTGAAGTACACCCCCTACCTGCATAGCGATCGCTGGCGGATTTTTTCCGTAGAGTTTTCTGTCGAGCAGCAGAGCTGCAGCTTATATAATCACCGGCTAAGTTAAATATTGAAAAATCAAGAGTAAATGCTAGTTTTCTTTTTACTTGTGCACTATCAAAACTTTAAAAGCTAGAACGTTTTCTATTCATGAAAATAACACAAATAGGTCAGCTCTAACTGTACACATACAATATAGAATGAAAAGTTTCCTGTGCCTACTAAAGGAATATTCTGAATTATGTAAATTTAATAAAAGCAGGATTAACTCTCAACCATTACAACATAATTTTCATATTTGCTCTTGAATCAACCTGAATTTTCAGGCAAAGTCAGAAACATATAAGAAATAATGATTGTCTTCAATAAGATAAATATACAAATTCTTCAATCCTTGTTTTTTAAACTCTCACACTTCTAATTCTTAGTACGGCACTTATAAAATGTCAAAAATAAATATTCAACAATAATTCTACTCACCACCAATATATGTTAACTCAATTTTCCTGAGGGAGAAAAACATATGCTAGCCTTATGAATATAAAATCCCTAAATAGAAAACAAACTTAGTCAAAATCCAGACCTTTGTCATCATCGTTGTCAACAAATGTTTTAATGATATCGTCGTCTTCTGCTTCCCAGCTATCCTGATCCTTGTCACTGTCATAGTCATTTTTTGATTTATTTGTGTTATCCTTACCTTTAATATCTATATGGCTGCCTTGAATCAACACCAAACTTTCTTCATCTTCTTTAAGTAACTCTCTTGGTAGCACTGTGGGTTGAGGGGTGCTTAAAGAAACTGGTGTGCCAGTTTGAGAAGACTTCTGACTTCCTGATAAATCTTGTGACAGACCATTAGTTTCAGAAGACTGTCCAGATGAAGAGGTAGAAACTGGAGTCTTCGATGATGACTGAGAGTCCCCTTTACCATTTTCAGAGCAACTATCAAAACTTTCTATATCAAGTCTTTTGTCACTGTCATGCAAAAGTAACTCAACCTCCTCAGGTGTAGTTGTAACTGAGGAGAGAACACTTGGGGAAAAAACTGAGGGACATTCCAAATCCTTTTGAAGACTAGAGACAAGTGCTTTATACTGGCGATACTTGGCTTCTGATAGCTTCTGCTGTTGCAGTGTTAAGATCCTTTCTGCTTCACTGAGGGTCATAGAGCTATTACTAAAAATGGAGGTACTTTGGAAGTTTCCCTTTGCCCTTTCATCAGATACTCTTACAGTAATTGTATCCTTTAAATTTCCCTCAGACATTTGATTTATACCAGAACTTCCAGCTTTTGTTGATGACGATGAATTTAATGAATAACCACTACTACACCCTACCATACCTGACATGCTTAATTTTTTAACAGGTGTGCCAGGGTACGATTGACTGTCATCTAATATAGAGAGCTCTGAGAGGCATGACTTTTTCATAAATCTAATTGGTGAATTTGAAGCACTTGAACAAACCTTCACACTATCCTTGGATGTTTCTTGCACAATTATTTTTGATGATTTATCTTGAGGGGAATTTTCCCTTTCATTTGAATCTTCTAAATGAGTGAAACCAAGATTTGATGTTCTAGGGAGATTAGCAGTTTTCCAAGTATGTAAGCAGAGTTTTCTTAATTGTGTTTGTAACCACCTGCAATAATGTAAATTTTTATTCACAATACAATAATAACAATATTTTGTACTTTAATGATTAATTCACACAAATGAGCAACACATTTAAATTGAATAAAAAACTCTAAATGATTAATTCACACAAATGAGCAACAAATTAACATTAAATAAAAACACTATATGAACAACACGAATAACAGTAAAAAATTAACTCTAATTTTATGACAAGTGTTTTTTTTTTTGAGAGAGGAGTTTGATTTGGCAGTATTCAAGATCATATCAACATTATGATTGAACCAGACAATTTGGTAATTGGCTGGCAAAAGACTTACTCTTACATAAGGGAGGACAATTGGAGAAATACAAAATTAAAGAAGTTGGACAGTGGAGTCGAAAAATACCAAATGGAGTAAATGAAGTGAAAGGCTAAACTGGATGAAGTTAAGGCCAAAGGAATTTTACAAAGTTTCTTCATACCTGCCTCCTGTGTAATAAGAAAGATTCACCGAAGGAGGTACACCAAAAGGCATTCACCCAATGAAAGTAATAACCATACATCATTATTTCTATGAACCTCCCCTTACGTACAGTTACAATCCAAAATTTCTTTACCCTTGTTGTAAAGGAATTTGAAGTCAGCGGTGAAGTACTGGCCACTAATCATCTGCTAGGCCCCCCCCCCCTCTCTCTCTCTCTCTCTCTCTCTCTCTCTCTCTCTCTCTCTCTCTCTCTCTCTCAAGTAGAAGAGAGAGAGAGAGTTATAGGTCATTAGGTAGGGAGCTGTTAATCTGATAGTTAGCTGTCAAACTGCCAGACCTTGAACTGATCTCATGCGCAGATGCGCTATACTATAGCATTTGTTTGATTCTCTTAGCTCTTTAATGTTGTTGGTGATGTTTCAGGTAAAGCCAATTAGTTGAATCATTCTTCTGATGGCAGTGTGATTTATTCACTTATAAACCAGGCCACTAGCTCATCGTGGGTTAATGTTAGCTGTGTAAATGTAAACACATATTCTTTTATTGCCAAAGTGAGTCTCACTAAGAAGAAGACTTGAGGAAAATAAGATTATTTCTAATTATTGAAAGAAATACAAAAAACAGATTCTTTCATCAGACGTGAAGGGAGAAAATATTTTACTAAAATATTTCTTTTTTTGTAATCACTTGATGTTCATATTGCTTATTACCCAGAAGCCCAGTTTAATCGACCTTTATCCTTAAAATTTTCCATTTTCTTTTTCTTCAATAAACATATACCCTTAGAGAGGGAAAGCATATTATAGTGGTAAGTGGTAACTGGTGTACCAGTCTCTGTCTCTTTAGTTTCAAAGTCGAAATCATTCCTATCCTCTTGACACCATAAGGCAGTGAGAGCAGGGTGGGCATGTACTGTGAAATCAGTTTTGTTCACACAGGACGAATTTTCGCTTATTTCGCATATGACATTTTGAGCGAATATAAGTCAGCGCCATTATAAAACTAACATCAGAAAAATGGACATATTATTTTGCCTCTCAGTTATTATGATTTAACTGAATAATCAACTTCATTGGCCCTCACTGATTATAATGCTTTTATTTAATAATTTTGTATTATTCTTTTTATTCTTTCATTTCTCTTTCAAAAGTGTACATGTAATAATTTACTTTGTCACTGATGTATCAAAACTGTGTAGGACTAATGATATCAAAATGTAGCATATATACCATTAATTAATTAAAACATCTTTTTTTCTTTTTATTGACAATCAGCTGAAGATAATATGCAAACAATGATTATGTTTCCATGAACTAATTAATAGACTACTATTATTCACTTTTGTGACAATTCCTATCAGCATGTGTATGACATTATTACAGTCCCACTTTTCAAAAACCTCAGACAATGTCTTTTATTTTAATGTATTCAACCACATTACTATAACATGTCAGTTTGTTATTACAAAACACGCTGCTTTATTGGCATATAACAGCGGATGATTAAGCACACATTCTGTTTAAAGATTTGGTTGGGGGGGGGGGGGAAATACTATGATGGAAATTGAAAATACGCAAATTTACGACTGCGCGAACATAAAATTTGACGTCAAGTGTGAAATTTCATGCCAGCAAAATTAAATGATACCACAGTATATGAACATCAAGTGAGTATAGAACTAAAGAAATTTCATCATTAAAAATCTGTTGATTTCTTCATAATGCTGACTCCCAAACAATACTGGAGGTGGGATGTCAGTGAAGGAAAAAGATAGGATGAATTTAATCAAAGGTAAGATTCCATTATTAAGATTTACTAACCTGGTCTAGATTATTTTTAACAAACCATCTCAAAATATGGTTTGAAATATGGGATTCTAGATTGTTTCATTAAGCTGTTTAAAAGACCAGACTGTAGCTTGTCTCTAAATGGTATTGCTCGATCTAAATGATACTTTTGATTGATATCAAATTAATTATTAATTAAAATCCCATATACCCATAGATAAGGGAGTAAAAAATCAACTGAACTCAAAATGAATTAGACCACATCTTTGTAGCCACTATGGGGCCTAGAGCCTAGCAATCTTCATGAGCAAACCATGATTCTTTAAGATGGAGTTTAGCATAAATCAACTTGGTACACCATGAGTTGCTGCTAAAACTCTACCTTAAGAAAGGTTTCTACAAAATTGAAGGGAAGTAGTTGCCCTAATCATACTATATACCTTCATTTTCAAGTCTTTTAATAGATTTGTATTGAATTCTTTGTGAGCTACTGTGACCAAACTTCAAATTATAAATGATATTGCATTTTTTGGGTCATAAGGGGATTAGGGACCTTAACCCCACAAAAAAAAAAAAAAATAGAAATGCTACTTCTAATATCTTATTTTTTTTTTCCAAATAATACTGAATGGCTCTTACTGGAAAAATAAACCTTATTTCCACTGAAGTACTTTCAAACATTTTCAGAGATGGTATTTGAAAAATTGAAGACTAACTTTAAAATAATTTTTTGGCTCTGAAGGAAAACAAATGGGAAAAATCAACTTGAGTTCTTTGAAGGTAACTTTGCCAGATAGTATTCGTAGGCCACTTGTGTGTTTAACTGAATCTAATGCCAACAAGGAAAGTTTTAGCTATGAATCTTTAAGAGAAAGATTTCAACTCTTTAATATTGAAATCTTTTAAATACTTTAAAACCATATCCAAATTCCTGAAAATTTACATTACTAATGGAAACCTTTCAATACTTAATGACATAACACAATCGCTATACTACCGCTAGAGAGTTTGGGGTCCTTTGACTGACCAGACAGTACTACATTGGATCCTTCTCTCTGGTTACAGTTCTTTCCCTTTGCCTACTCATACACCGAATAGTCTGGCCTATTCTTTACAGATTCTCCTCTGTCATACACCTGACAACACTGAGATTACCAAACAATTCTTCTTCACCCAAGAGGTTAACTACTGCACTGTAATTGGTCAGTGGCTACTTTCCTCTTGGTAAGGGTAGAAGAGACTCTTTAACTATGGTAAGCAGCTCTTTTAGGAGAAGAACACTCCAAAATCAAACCATTGTTCTCTAGTCTTGGGTAGTGTCATAGCCTCTGTACCATGGTCTTCCACTGTCTTGGGTTAGAGTTCTCTTGCTTGAGGGTACACTCGGGCACACTAATCTATCTAATTTCTCTTTCTCTTGTTTTGTTAAATTATTTATTAAAGTTTATATATGAAATATTTATTCTAATGTTGTTAGTTCTTAAAAAATTTTACAATTTCAAATATTTTATACAGTATTTTAATTCCATCATTTATCTATCTCTTTCCTTCACTGTCATCCCACCTCAACCAGTGTGTGTGGAATTTAGGAATACAAACATCAAAGAAGGTTCATAGAAATAAATGGAATTTCAATATTTTCTTTTTTATTTCCATACTCGTCTGATGTTCATATACATGCCACCCTCCTCCCCACTGACTTGTGATGTCGAGAGGATAGAAAGTAGTTCAACTTCAAAACTGAAATACCAAAGAGACCCTGATGCTTCGCTACTCAATTGTGTAACTGCTAGTGTGTATCATTATTTACAAGAGGTAGATTTATTGAAAGATAAGAAAATGGAAAATGTCTTTTGAATTTTACAGGAGAAGAAGCAATATGAGCATCAGGTGAGTACATGTATAGAAATAATTTTTTTTTTATCAAAATCACATCTAAAGATATAGTTTTAGTCACATGGTGTTGAGGTATTATAGATAAGTAATTAGAGATAAGATATAATTTAGAAACAATCTTGAGGCCATACTTCAAAAACGGATTTTGAAGTGAAGCGAAAAATCTATTTTTGGGTGAGATAGCCATGTCGTCCTGATGGAAGGTTCCTATTGGTAGCTTTCTAAGGGATATTTGGCTACAGTGATATTCCCAGAGAATTGACCTTTAGGTCTCCAGAATTCTAACTCCTGGTGCGAGTATCCTTAAAATTTCTCTTAAGGATATCACATAATATCAGGGGACGTATATCTTGATACGACACATAGCAATCTTCACCCCAAATAGCGTTTTCGTTTCGAGGGGGAAGAGTGGCGAAAACAGAAGGGGAGCCGTTATCAAGGTTACCCTTCCTCCCGTACTATTACGAATATCCAAGATGGAGCTCATTCCTTGTAGCATTGAGCATGGTGCTACAGATATAGTAGTTTTGGGAGGGATCTTGCCTAAGCCTTTTCTATGGAAAAGGAGGGCGGGTCCATCAGGACAACATGGCTATCTCACCCAAAAGTAGATTTTTCGCTTCGCTTCAAAATCCGTTTTTTGGGCTCAAGCCATGTCGTCCTGATGGAAGTTTACCAGAGAATTACTAGAAAGTACTGTATCTGTGGATTTTCATAGGTGCCTTAACCTTGGGACAAATTTTTCTATGGTCATCCGGACTATTGAGACATATGACGTTACCGTTATACGTCATTACCACTAATCATGGACAATGTTAGGGCTTCCTGCCCCCTGCAGGGAAGAGTCATACTAGACAGTAGAAAAGGGGTCTCAAGGTTTGCATATATTGTATGAACAAACATAGTATCAACTAGATATACAAGAGTCTCACGGTTTGTATATGTTGTTGGAACAATAAGTATCAACTATATTTATTGTCTGTAAGCATACAATAATAAGCATACAATAATATGAGGTTTACTTAGGTAAATAAGTAAGAGAACTCTGGCTATTCTTTATTGTGGTAATTGTGTGGCAAAATAAGAGGCAATTACACTTTAATAGACATTTATTGACAATAAATGACTAAAATTAGAATAACAAGTGTAATATATATTACTATATATTAAGGGAATTATACATACATACGACTATAAACAGAAAAATTTTCTACCTGAAAAGGAAGAAATGATTAGTGCCACTATGAAATTTGAAAATTTGATAAAATTTTACAATATAGTTTTCTGTAAATATGATATTTTGATTATAAAATAAATTTTTGAATATACTTACCCGGTGAATATATAATAGCTGAGCCTCCGGCGGCTCGACAGAAAAACACAAAAACTCGCGAGCGATCGCTATGAAGGTTGCGGGTGTGCCCACTAGCGCCAACTATCGGCCAGATACCGCATATACATGTAAACAGACCCAATTCTTCTCATCCCGCTGGGTCTCTATCGGGGAGGAAGGGGGGGGCCTTTAATTTATATATTCACCGGGTAAGTATATTCAAAAATTTATTTTATAATTAAAATATCATTTTTAAATATTTAACTTAGCCAGTGAATATATAATAGCTGATTCACACCCATGGTTGTGGGTAGAGACCAGAGTTAATTAAGTTAACAGCGTATATGCTTAGAGTTTTTGACAGTTATATCATAACAAAACCCAAATATATATAGGTACCTGGTAAGGAAGTTGACTTAGACGATTACTCTGCCTTATTAGTCTGTCTTCCTCACGAAGCCCAGCGATCCTCTTAGGATGCTGAAAGACTCCCAGGAGCTGAAGTATCAAGGGCTGCAACCCATACAACAGGACCTCATCAAACCACTAATCTGGGCGCTCTCAAGAAATGATATTTTACCACCCGCCAAATCAAAAAAGGATGCGAAAGGCTTCTTAGCCTTCCGTACAACCCAATTAAAAAACATTTCAAGAGCAGATTAAAAGGATATTGGAATTAAGGGAATGTAGTGGTAGAACCCTTACCCACTACTGCATTCGCTGTAACGAATGGACCTAGTGTGTAGCAGTCCTCGTAAATAGTCTGGACATCTTTTAAGTAAAATGACGCGAATACCGACTTGCTTCTCCAAACGGTCGCGTCCATAATACTTTGGAGAGATTTATTTTGCTTAAGGCCACGGAAGTTGCTATAGCTCTTACTTCGTGCGTCTTAACCTTAAGCAAGCATCGGTCTTTTTCATTCAAGTGAGAATGAGCCTCTCGTATTAAAAATCTGATAAAATATGACAAAGCATTCTTTGACATAGGCAATGATGGTTTCTTAACTGAGCACCATAATGCCTCAGATCCACCTCGTAAGGACTTAGTACGAGCTAAGTAGAACTTAAGAGCTCTAACTGGACACAGTACTCTTTCAAGTTCGTTGCCTACGACCTCTGACAGGCAAGGTATATCAAAAGACTTAGGCCAAGGACGAGAAGGCAGTTCATTTTTGGCCAGGAAACCAAGTTGAAGTGAACATGAGGCTTTTTCTGTAGAAAAGCCGATGTTCTTACTGAAGGCATGAATTTCACTGACCCTTTTAGCCGAAGCCAAGCACACTAGGAAAAGCGTCTTGAGGGTGAGATCCTTCAGGGAGGCTGAATGTAATGGCTCAAACCTGTCTGACATGAGGAACCTTAGGACCACGTCTAAGTTCCATCCAGGAGTTGCCAAACGACGTTCCTTAGAGGTCTCGAAAGACTTAAGGAGATCTTGGAGATCTTTATTGTTGGAAAGATCTATGCCTCTATGACGAAAGACCGAAGCCAACATGCTCCTGTAGCCCTTAATCGTGGGAGCTGAGAGGGAGCGAACATTTCTCAGATGTAAAAGAAAATCTCCGATTTGGGCTACAGAGGTACTGGAAGAGGACACAGATGCTGGCTTGCACCAGTCTCGAAAGACTTCCCACTTCGACTGGTATACTCTGATGGTAGAAGCTCTCCTAGCTCTCGCAATCGCACTGGCTGCCTCCTTCGAAAAGCCTCAAGCTCTTGAGAGTCTCTCGATAGTCTGAAGGCAGTCAGACGAAGCGCGGGGAGGCTTTGATGATCATTCTTTACGTGGGGCAGACGTAAGAGATCTACCCTTAGAGGAAGACTTCTTGGAATGTCTACCAGCCATTGAAGTACCTCGGTGAACCACTCTCTCGCGGGCCAGAGGGTAGCAACCAACGTCAACCTTGTCCCTTCGTGAGAGGCGAACTTCTGCAGTACCTTGTTGACTATCTTGAATGGTGGGAATGCATATAAGTCCAGATGAGACCAATCCAGTAGAAACGCGTCTATGTGGATTGCTTCTGGATCTAGGACTGGTGAGCAATAGATTGGTAACCTTTTGGTCAACGAGGAGGCAAAGAGGTCTATGGTGGGTTGACCCCAATTAGCCCAAAGACTCTTGCCCACGTCCTTGTGGAGGGTCCATTCCGTGGGTATCACCTGACCCCTCCGACTGAGACAGTCTGCCAAGACGTTCAAGTCCCCCTGGATGAATCTCGTCAACAGGGAGATGCCTCGATTTCTTGACCATATGAGAAGGTCCCTTGCGATCTCGTACCGCGTGAGGGAGTGTGTGCCTCCTTGCTTGGAGATGTACGCCAAAGCTGTGGTGTTGTCTGAGTTGACCTCTACCACTTAGTTTCGAAGAAAGCTTTCGAATTTCATCAAGGCCAAGTGGACTGCTAATAGCTCCTTGCCGTTGATGTGCATGCTCTTCTGACTTGAGGTCCACAGACCCGAGCATTCCCGACCGTCCAGGGTCGCACCCCAACCCAAATCCGACGCGTCTGAGAACAACACGTGGTTTGGGTTCTTGACTGCTAGGGATAGTCCCTCTCTCAGACTGATATTACTGTGTCACCATTTCAGGCATGCCTTTACTGGTTCGGAGACTGGGAATGATACCGTCTCTAACGTCTTGTCCTTGTTCCAGTGAGAGGCTAGATGGAACTGGAGAGGCCGAAGGTGTAGTCTCCCTAGCGAGACAAACTGCTCCAGGGATGAGAGAGTCCCTACGAGACTGTTCCAACTCCTGACTGAACAAACGTTCTCTTTTCAGCATTAGTTGGACTTTGAGCAGGGCTTGTTCTATTCGGGTGGCAGACGGAAAAGCCCGAAAAAACTGGACTGCGAATCTCCTTCCCCAAATATAGAATAATCTGGGATGGGATCAGTTGGGACTTTTCTAGGTTGACCAAAAGTCCCAACTCCCTGGCCAGACTCAACGTCCAATGTAGATCCTGCAGACAGCGAAGACTGGACGATGCTCTGAGAAGCCAGTCGTCCAATTACAGGGAGGCTCGGATTCCCGATAGATGGAGGAATTTTGCCACATTCCTCATGAGCCTCGTAAACATGAGAGGAGCAGGACTGAGGCCAAAGCACAGGGCTCGAAACTGGTACTCCACATTCCTGTAAACAAACCTCAGAAACGGTTGGGAATCCGGGTGTATAGGAATGTGGCAGTATGCATCCTGAAGGTCGAGAGAGACCATCCAGTCGCCTTCCATTAATGCTGTCAAGACAACCTGGTAGACTTCATCGTGAAGTTTGTCTTGACAATGAACACATTGAGCGCACTTGCCTCTTACGTACTCCTGCAGTGAACGTGGCTGCCAGATCATTGGAGCCATCCCTGATAGACTTGTTCCTGCAGAGAACGTGGCTGTCAGATTATTGGAGCCATCCCTGATAGCCTTGTTTATGCATGACATAATTGTACAGCAAAACTTCAAACGCTCGAAAAAACTCCTAACAGGAGATGGTCTAGCTCTGAAGCCGACCATAAAATCTTGGAGCGTCTCATGGCCAGGCGCCAGGGAGAGTCTATGAGGTTTGAGAAGTCTATCTGGGCAGAGGCAGGAACTCCCAAGCAGAGAACTTCTCCCGTGTCATACCAGACTCTCGCTCTATAAGCCAGCTTAAAAGTAGGGAAATCAAAGGCTGTCTCCCCCAAACTCCTCCTGGTGATTAACCAGTCGCCTAGCAAACGTAAAGCTCTCTTAGAAGAGCGAGAGAGCACTAGCTTAGAAAACAACGGCTTCGAAGTAGCTAGGCCTAGAGTAAACTCTGACGTTTAGGCGAACGAGGAGCAGCAGTTACAAAAAGATCCGGACAAAGATCCTTAAAAATCAGCATGATTTATTTAAAGTCCATAGAGGGCTGAGCAGATTTAGGCTCCTCTCCGTCTGACAGAGTCCTCAAGGGAATATCAGTAGGAGGGGGATCAGCAACTTCCTCATCTGAAGGAACCTTGTCCGACAATTGCCGAGTCTCAAGCAAGGGAGAGACCTGCCGTGGTGGCAATGCTTGACAAGCAGAGTCCACACGCAAAAGAGCAACAGTAGCAGTCAAGGACGCTATGTCATGTAACTGCTTAAAGGACTGACCAGCAACAACAACAGGTGCGGGAGGACGCTCGACGTCAACTCGAGATTGCCTTGACTGCCTAGACTGAGCAGTCAAAACAACTCTTGACTGCGGTGCTTGACGCTCAACGTCAAAACAAGTCAACTATGCTGGTTGGCAAACGTCCTGAACGTCAACAAGAGCAAGCGGCAGCGGCTGAACGTCCACAAGCGGCTGAGAGTCAACACGTGACTGCATCGAGTGAGGCTCTACAAAACATGATTGACGTGACTTTGTAACGTCAATGTCAACAGGACGAGCAAAGTCTCGTTTGGGCGGCTGACGGCCAGGATCTCGATCAGCTAAGCGGCGAGGATCATCGTGAACCTGCTCAGCAGAATAGTCCTCCATAAGAGAGGCAAGCTTATTCTGCATGTCTTGCAGTCCAACCCATTTAGGATCAACGGGAATGGGTGCGGTAAGAGACGAGGGTAACGTCTGTGACTGCAAAACCTTGCCTACAATAAGACTCTCGGAGCCTGTGTTATGCTTTTGTTTAGGCGGCGAGCAGTCTTCCGATGACTGCATAGGGTCAGAGCTGTCCCAATGGCTACAACCAGGACGCTGGACCTGTCCTGAAGGGACTGACTTTCGCTTTAAGGGCCTCGAAACCTTGCTCCACGGTTTCTTACGCGAAAAGCCTTCGGATGACGAGGAGAAAATCGTCTCGCTCGTCTTATGGTAGGTGCGGTCTTGATGAGACACGCCTGAAACCATAGAGGGAACGTCTGTTCGCTGATCAAGGCCTCTCGAACCCATAAGTCGTACGACATTACTTCTCCCCTGGGCTTGGGAGCTTGCAAGAGGTCCCGGACTAGGCGAACGACAGGCACGAACAGACGAAACCTCGGTCGCAACACTGAAAACACTTTGCGCAATTATCACTTTATCACTACGATTTTCTGTTTTGCACTTACTTCACTGAAATCGAATTTTTCAACAAATCACATTAGGCATGAATAAAACTAATTTCTACCTGAAGCACGCAATTCTACCCTACATCAAAAGGTTATAATTGCGAAATAAGTCGTATAATGTAAGCACATTAATACAAGCAAAAAACAGTAAACATATATTAAGATAAAAAGATCAGTGACTGGGGAGGAGACTAAACACTAGTTCATTTAAAACTACGTTTCCAATCTCTCACCGTACAGTGCCTTGGGACGAGAATAAAAACTAAAAACGTTTTATCCTTTCTCCCCGTACAGAGACTTGGGACGAGAGTAAAAAACTGACTCGAGAACAACGTTACTCGCTTGGGACGAGAATAAAGATCGGAACGTTCTCTCTTCCTCTCTCTCTCTCTTTCTCTCTCTCTCTCTCTCTCTCTCTCTCTCTCTCTCTCTCTCTCTCTCTCTCTCTCTCTTGATTTTACACCGAAGAGAAAAGCCCACTCACCTTTCGTCAATAAACAGGTTATTTGACCAAAGGACTAAGAAATTGAAAATTAACAAGTTCCTTTAAATTAGTATTTAAAACATTTAAGTTTGAAAGAAGAATGAACAAAACGTCAGAATCGATTTACTCTTTCTGCAAAGTGAAACCGTGATTCTCTCTCTCTCTATCGTAACGATAGAGCGCAAACTGCGTAGCATAAATAAACCAAACGTTAGTTCATCTTTGAAACAGTACGAAGACTATTCAAAGAAAATCTTTCATAAAATATCTACTAAAAAATATTCATTTAATAAGTTTTAAATCATTTGCTCTGTAAAAGTTATTTACGATTGAAAGGGCTCAACGTTGTTTAACTTCGGTTTCCAAGTTAGGACCGCCTACTGTACTCTCGGATTAGGGGAGGAATAGGTAAGGTCGCATATAAACAAAACATTAAAATTTATCTTGATGTTTATTATAAATGGAAAGCTAATCGAAGAGGCCTAATAAAGGCGGTTGAGATATAAAATATATAGAGGCAAATCTATAATTAACAACAACAATTTATAACGTGATAAGATAATTGCTAAAAGCCTAAAACACACTTCCGTACTAAGGGAAGGGTCGGCCATTTTTAAAAGTCAAAGAAAGTCCAAAAAACAATCCAAAGTCATCAAAAATTAAATCTATCCAAAAAAGAGTTCAAGATTTAAGTTGAAGATAAAACACCTGCACTGCGAAAGCTCAAACCAAAAGGAAGTACTTCACCAAGACTGTTGAAAAACTCCAGGTTAACAGCGAGTAATGGTACGTCTTGTCGATCAGACCGACAGAGAAGAATTGGGTCTGTTTACATGTATATGCGGTATCTGGCCGATAGTTGGCGCTAGTGGGCACACCCGCAACCTTCATAGCGATCGCTCGCGAGTTTTTGTGTTTTTCTGTCGAGCCGCCGGAGGCTCAGCTATTATATATTCACCGGCTAAGTTAAATATTTAAAAGTTGTATATTATCAGCACTGTGTAAAAGCACACACGGCATTAGTGTTATCTGTATAATTCTACACCTGAGATATTTGATCAGTCTTTAGTGACTCACTTAAAACGTATTGCACTGGAAGGTGACAACACCTTTTTACCCTAATTGAGTCCCAATCAATTCACTGTTCATCACAGTACTAGACGACAGGTTTTAATACACTACCTGTCGCCACCACATAATGCTTCAATTCATGCACTTGCTTTGCATAATGTTTATAGAACACTCGGGATGACTTCCATCTAGTATATGAGCGAAGACGCTCAAAGTCCATATACTGAAACAAGTTCAGTGATGAAGCAATTTTCCTTGGATCATGACCTGCGGGTGTACTGTCAGGATCCGCTCTGCGAATAAAGTAGGTGAGCTTCGCCCTCAGTTGTTTTAGGGATAAGTTTGATCCTGAAGTTTCTCCTTTAAAGAGCTGTCCTCCCCTGAAGTCTGAAGTTCTTCGAAGATAGACCTTTAGACATTCTACTGGACACAGAGAGACATCTTCCTTCAGAGGGCAGATTCTCCAGGGACCCCATCTCTTAGTGGGTAGCTCGCTTTTGGCGAGAAAGGTTGGATCAGGAAAAATATTCAGTTCTCCTACTTCTGTGAACTGAATATGGCCCTCGTTTCTGGATAGGGCCACCATTTCACTAACTCTAGCCCCTGAGGCTATAGCGAACAGGAAAATAACTTTTTGGGTTAGATCCTTAAGGGAACAATCTTCATTGTTCACGGTTGAAGCATAATGTAGGACCTTGTCCAAGGACCATGAAATGGGCTTCGGAGCAGCTGCAGGCCTAAGTCTAGCACATGCTTTCGGGTTCTTGTTAAAGATATTGTTCGTCAGGTCCACTTGGAAGGCGTATAGAAGAGGTCTAGTCAGGGCAGACTTACACGTAGTTATCGTGTTGGCTGCCAGGCCTTGTTCATGAAGGTGGATAAAGAAGGACATACAAAAATCTATTAAGATTTCTTTTGATCCTTTTGCTTTAACGAAAGCAACCCACTTTTTCCAAGACAATTCATATTGTCCTCTTGTTAACTTGGACTTGTATTCTTCTAAGAAGTCTATACTACCTCTTGAGATCCCAAATCTTTTCTTAACCGCTAGGGCGAGAAAATCATGAGATGAAGGTTTTAGGTTCTCTGTGATGAAGCAAAGACAGTCGACTTCTGAACCTGTTGAGATAGTGCTGGGTTCGGTAGAGGAACTAGCCTCAGCTTCAGTTTCATTATTAGAGGGAACCAGTTGCTCTTGGGCCACTTGGGAGCCACTAGAGCTGCCGTTCCTCGGAAGGATCTCAGCCTGTTGAGGACCTTCAGCAGGATATTGGTCGGAGGGAACAAGTAAATCCTGGTCCATCTGTTCCAATCAAGGGACATGGCGTTCGTCGCCTCCACTAGGAGGTCCTTGTATGGGGCTACATATCGAGGTAGTTTCTTGTCGCTCGTCGCAAAGAGGTCAATCTGCAGTCCTGGGACTTGTTGTAAGATGAAGGAGAATGAGTCTGCATCTAGGGACCATTCTCACTCTATCGGCTTGAGCCTAGATAGAGCGTCCGCCGTCACATTGCGAAACCCTTGAAGGTGAACTGCTGATATGTGCCATCGCTTCTTTTCTGCCAGACGGAAGATGGCCAATATCGCATGGTTGATATGGGGCGATCTCAAGCCTTGTCGGTTCAGACATCTCATTATCACTTAGGATGCTTCTTGCTCAGGGCAGACACTTAAGAGTTCGTGTAGCCCACCTTCTTTAGGCTGCTCGACAAGAGAGCCTGTGCCTTGTCGTGGTTGAATACCATGACCTCCTTGGGTTCCGTCTCTTCTTTCGACCCTCGCTCCTGCTTCAGTCGAATGAAGCAGTCTGGGTAAGCATTAAAGCTTGGCCAGAACTGAATGTCATTTAGGGGGACGGCTTCCATCTTCTACGATATGTAGAGTTTGCCGTTGGTGATCGGCATAAACTCCGCATATCTCCAAGGATTAGTTTTGGAGCAGGGTGGGAGGTCTTGGACTCTGAGTCGCTTGTACGACCCTTGGGAGGCGGAGAGTCGAGCTTCACGGAGCTCTTTCTCAAGTTTCGCTTCCCTAGCTTCGCCTTGCTTGCGAATGCTCTCCATTAGAGCCGTAAGATTGGCCAGTACCTGCCTCATGTCGTCTGATGGAGGGGCAGAAGATGTTGAAGGTAACGGCTCCAGTGCCAGCACAGACGGAAGGGACTCCGACTCGACATCATCATCTTCGTCTCATTACTCTGCTTACTGCCAAACACATCAGCCAAAAGGGTTGACTTTTCCTTTGGACAGTGAGTGACAGAGCCATCTTGTTTAAATAAAGGAGGAACTGTTGCATCTAAACCAAAAAGTGTAGATTTATGGGTAGCCCACTACTCATGTTCCTAGGTTGTACCAGAAAGTTTTTTTTGGGGGTTTAAATTTTATTCCTTTTCAGTTGAAGCATAAACTCTCTCAGCAAAAGCTCTAAGCTGAGTATAGTTATCCCTAGTCAAATCTGATATGTTACCCTTCCAAAGATGATAGGCCTCCTGCTTCTCCAAATAATCACGTCTACAATCGTCATATGCCTATCACCTATGTTGACTAGATTCTCATTCAAAGGAACAACAGGCTCACCACTATTACAAAATTGTGACAAATTAAACCCTAAAATATTACTTGAGATGTCATTCCAGTCTGCTTGAGATTTTAGATAAATCTTACACGAGTATGACACATCCAGGACAGGCTGCTCGGTCTTCACTACTAGTGAAATCAAGGCATGATCAAAAGTCCCATTAGAAGAACCAACCTTACTTGTAATAACACCAGGGGAGTTGCTGTATATGAGGTCCAAGCAGTTACCAGACCTGTGAGTAACTTCACTTATGATTTGCTCACAGCCTGATTCAAAGAAAAAGTCTAATGCTCTTCAGCCATAGTGATCTGTAGAAGAAACAAAATTCAAGCACTCCCTATGGAAGGCATTGAAATCACCAACAAAAACAAAAGAAATCTTTCCATCATATTGTATCTTAGCCATAATGGTAAGAAGACAATCATAGATAGAATCATCCATGTTTGGATTCCGGTAGATCGAACACAAATAGAAGTTATTGCGCCTGCTACAAACTTTAATTACCTGAATCTCATGACATCCTCATTTATTGTATGAATTATGAGAAGCAGGGTACTTAGTCCCAATACTGTATACAGTATACCGCCATTTCCCTGGCCTTAGGAATTGCATCCCGTTTCAAAATTATTGGCTTCTTAAGCCAGTTATAAGGAGTTCAGGTGAGTGCTTCATATTAGAAACCAAAGCTTCTGAGTACATAATAATATCATACTGTCTCGACACAACAGTAAGGTATTGAATATTTGCATGCAGACCACGAATATTGCAATACAGCAGATGACACTGACGAAGTCTAGGACGTATCGGTCCCGGCTTTCACTCAGTGTCTCCAGACAGGATAAGAATTAATGGCAAAAAAAAAGATTCATCAAATTTAAAAACTAAATTAAAAATAATGATAACAAAACCAATATGTACAGAAATATAAATAAAGTGATTGATAAAACCCACAGACTACAGATAAAAACTCGGCAAAACTGGTCAACATGGGGAGCTGATACATCATATGCAAGGCTAAATACCCTCGAGGGTAGCTACCTCAACTGAAGGGAGGACAGTAAGGATGGTTTTGAAAAGATAAAGAATCAGATAAGGAAAAGACAACCTCTTGATAAACCACCAGGCATCCATGGCCCTTCTATTAAGCCTGCCCAAGTCACCATTTCCAAAAACAAGAGGAAGAACTAAAATATAAAAAAGAATAGTGTGCCTGAGTGTACCATCAAGCAAGAGAACCCTGACCCAAGACAGTGAAAGACCATGGTGCACCGGCTATGCCATTACCCAAGACTAGAGAACACTAGTTTAACTTTGGAGTGTCCTTCTCCTAGAAGAAAATTACATAAAAATACAGATTAAATAAATTTAATAAAAGCAAAGTTAAAATCAATTGAATCCCCAATATAGATATGGTATAAAAAAGCTTAAATATAATGGACAATAAAAAAATTCAAATAAAGTATACGAGAATATAAGCAGATACTGTATACAAAAGAACAAGGACAAAATTAATAACAGCCGCTGGAGAAACAGAAACCTTTATAAGTAGTGTTGGATTACACCAAGGGTCAGCATTAAGCCTTTTTTTACTTGTGAGGGTCATGGATAAGTAAGTGAAGAGATGAAAATGAAGTGCTGTGGGAGGTGCTACAGTATATGCAGATGATTTGGTGATTATGCTGAAAATGAAGAAGACTTACAGAGAAGAGTTGTAGAAGAGCTATATGTTAAACCAATACAACAGAAAAACTGAAATAACAGAAGCCCTGATGCTTTGCTCTTGTCATTGACTGCTAGTGAGTCTCATTACTTTCCTAGGGGCATGTGTCTTTTGAAAAGAAATAATTATTTCTTAATGTTAGGGTTAAATATTTATAAACCAGGCTTTTTGCGAAGAAGCAATGTGAATATCAGAGAAGGTTTATAAAAATAATTGTCTATAACCTGGCATACTACATCGCATATAATTATATCACTTTCATTCTATGAGTAAATAGTTATGAATAAAAATGTGTGTACATGTATTTGGATGCAAGTTGAACTTTAGGACATCTGATATATGTAAAAGGGCTCCTCATAATGGTGGAGTATTCAACCATGAGAAATAATGTGCATTCTTTCAAGAATAACTCCATTTCTCTGAAAACCTTCTGGGAGTGAGCTGTATACAGCATGTTATAAATACCTTAGCTTTCCTAGCTGTGAACCAAACCATGCTTCTGGATTCTTCCGGATGTCTGAGGTTGGGTGAATTATGCATGGTGACAGAAACACATGAGAAGTTAAAATGCCAACGGCAATCTCTATGTTCTCTCCTAAAGTAGACAGCATTATCTGAAACAAAAAGATAAAGATTACTCTGGATGAATACAAAATTTCTTATGTAAACATTTCTTGTTCCATACAAAACCACTGTTTTTAAATAGCATTTTTGCCTGATACAAACTTATCCATGTTCCTCTTTACGAGAAAAAATGGCCAGTTAACTAGAAGTACTGTGAATGTGTTGTGTTGGACTAAAGAGTCGCATGTATCTACCAGTTTTATTTGTGTTGTTTGACATAATAACAATACCAGTAATTGGGAAATTATAAGTCTGGTAATGTATTTCATGAAATAATTTTGTTTAAAATAGCTTATTGGTTTCATCATAAAACCATTACCGTGCTTATAATTGGTCTTAATCCCACTTTAGGTTGTTAGGACCAAGCTACTTTTAAAAAGCTACTTTCTTTTTAATCTTGTGCATCAGAACCCATATCCATTAATGACATACAGTGTGCAAATGGGGTAAAGTACAACAGTAACACATAACAGACAAACTAACATTACCAAAATTGGTTTAATTTTCTACAAGAGAAATGGTAAATAAGAAATTTAGTAACACAACAAGGAAAAAAGGCCATACTCCATTCAAATTATGATATTGAAATTTCTAATTCTAAAATAAAAGCAAAACCTTCACTTAGCAATGAAAAGAATAAAAGTAAACTGTAAGAAAATACTAACTAGCCTATATTTTAAACTAGCTAGTACTTACAGACACCAAACTAATCTAAGTTAGCAAATATATACTATAAATAGAATTCAATGAATACAAAGATAAAACGAGGCTTGAAGTATAACTCACAAGAAGCTCTTCTTTGAACAATTGATACCAAATCATATACTGTACGAATATCATCTTCTTTTGACCTTATCGGTCTCTCTCTATAGAAGAGTTGGCACCTCGACTCGACTTTCTCCATCTACACTATTTCTATTCTTTGCATCTTCTTTTCTCAATCCTACCCAATCCATCTGATCTGCTCCCTATCACTGGCCTGTTCTTAGCTTTCTTCACTGGTTCCAGCTCGCCCTTCATATTACATGGCCGTAGTATCTCAGATGAGCTTCCCTACCCTTATCTTTGTCATTACATATACTACTCATGCTTGTATTTTGAGTCTCCCTTCTTTCCAATAGTGATACTCCAGCAATCCCTCTCACCATCCTCATCTCAGTTCTTTCCAACTTTTAAATAACCAAGTTTCTGCCTCATATAATAATATAGCACTGACAAGTCTTATATATCTGCATCTTAAACTTAATAGCATTTTTATCTAAAACAATTCCAGTTACTTCTCTTCATTTTTGCCATGTGTCTTTCACTCTCTGCCTCTCTGTTCTTTCTGTACCTTCCTCCTCTGTGAATATTGATCCCAAGTAATTAAACTCATTGTTCTGTTTTAGCACTACCATTTTCCAATTAAATGTTTACTTTTATACTTGCCTACTGCTAGTCTTTAGCTCTGTCTTTCTGATGTTCAACTTTAAATAATATCCTTT
>NC_090739.1:29827715-29832715 GCF_036898095.1 Palaemon carinicauda
GAATTCATCGTTTGGGTGTTGTACTGCTATTTACTGTTCAATCTCGTAAACATGCCTCCCAGGAAAGTGAAATCTTTGACTCAGAAGAAACTTGACATTGCCTTTGAGACCTGGACCATTGAAAGTTTGGACGCCGAGACCATCTTAGCAGATGCAGAGAACGCCACTGTTGATGATCTAAGGTTATCATTGAACTCTCTTCGTGAATCATATAGTGATTTGAAAAGAGTCTCCGCAGGCAATCTGACTTGTGATAAAACTTTGAAAACATTGCGTGATGCGGGTGTTACCTTCCACAAGCTGAGGACACAGATAAATGAACGAATGGAAAAGCTATCGATAAAAGAGGACATTCCTAAGCATGCTAATGAGGTCAGCAAATCTAATTCGTCATTCGTCCAATTGAAGAAACTTTCTTGTCCGACGTGGGATGGTGAAGTTCGATCGTATAAAAGATTCAAGAAAAATTTCGAGCTATTAGTTCAGAGCCAGATGTCTGGGGAGATGGCGCTTTTAAGACTGAGAGAAGCATTGCGAGAAAACTCGAGAAAAGGCCTCATTGTTCAGTCAAAATCAAGCTTGGATGAAGCATGGTCAGCATTAGATTGCATTTACGGAAGGGGAAACACCATCCGTGAAGCAGTCCTCAAGGACGTCCATGACATTAGGCCTGTCAGAAGTGAGTCTGATGCAGATGGTCTTCGTCGATTGGTAACTGAACTTACTGTTGCTAAAGAGGACCTGAGATCGGTAAACCGAACGTCTGCATTAGGTGAGTCGGCATTTTCTATCGTAATGGAAAAAATTCCAGTAGAACTGCGCAGGAGAATCGACAGAAAAATCCTGGCAGACGACCTTGATGCTGAAGCCTCCTTCGATCTACTTTTAGAAATGGCCGACACAGCAGCCTCAATCGAAGAAACAGCTAAATTGCGAGCAGAAGCTCATTCTAGTTACATTTTCAGAGAAGAGCCGACAATGTTCGTTAAGAATTATCAGGTTAGCAGTAAGGACAGAAACATTGATAACAGCGGTTCGAAAGGTGCCAAGCCTGGCAAGAATGGAACGCCCAAAAAGGGTAACGGTTGGAAGGAATCGAAAACAGGGAAGCCAAAAAATTCCCCATCTTCCGTTCAATCGTGTATTTTTCATTCTATGGCTGATCACCAAACGTCTGAATGCAGTGTGTTCCTTGGTCTTTCGTCCATAAAAAAGAAAGAAACCTTGAAGGAACATAACCGGTGTGAAAAGTGCTTTGGTTCTCACCCTTCAAATCAGTGCAGAAATAAGCACGTTTGTCAGGAGGTTAATTGTAAGACGCCAGACAATCATCATACTCTATTGCATGCTGCTTGCCTAGCTGCGTCAAGCATGGTTTATGGTCCTGTTGATTGCGAGAAACTCCGTCATCATCTAGGCCAGAACACTATGAGACCTAGTCATGCAGCCTTCATGAAAAGGAAAGGCAATCTTTTTAGGGTTTCAGTTCTTTATAATTTGGGAGCTACTGTCTCACAGATTCTGAACTCGGTGGCAAGGGAAGCTTGTATCAAACCAGTATCCAGAATCAAGAACTTGATGATGAGGACTGCTGGGGAGAGCCAGCCACAAGATTGGGGACCGGCTGATCTGTACAGCATCCCACTCTACGATGCAGAAGATAACTTCGTGACTGCAGTTGATTGCATAGGTGTCGATTACATCGGTGAACTTGATGGAGGCAGTTATCATGCAGCTGCTGACATGTTCAAAGATGATGTCGATCCATCAGAACTTTTAGAGCCTGTTCACGGTGACATCGAGTTGCTCATCGGAGACAATCATGCCAGCACATTTCCGCGAACGGTGAAGACAAGAGAAAACCTTGTTTTAGCTGAGACTAACTTCGGGTTCATTCTACATGGTTCTCACGAGACATTTTTTGCCGCCAATTCTCATGAACCAAGTGTGATGCTGTCAGAGCTTCTCAACAGAAAGATTTCTGCTGTTCTTCTGCAATCAACGTCATCAGTTGCAGTAAGTCATGCTGAACGGCCGAAAGGGGATGTTTCCACAGATAAAGCCCGGAGCAATGGCTCCGTGCAGCAGGTTGCAGAAAGTGGTGGACATTCGGTTCTTTCAATAAAGACCAGTGGTGAGACTGTGTTTGATCGTATGCGTGAAGTAGAGGATGGTCCGGTTTGTCATCGGGCGACGCGGTCGGCATAAACTCAGAAGAGGAGCGAAGAGTACAGACATACAAGAGTTGTCTCACCTACGACCCTGAACAGAAGATATTCGTTTGCGGGTTACCATGGAGGGAAAGCTTCCGTACCTTGTCAGACAATCGACCTATTGCCCTCAAACGCCTAAATTCGTTAACACGTACCATGTCCAGAAACGAAGCTTTAAAGAACTGGTACGTAGACGAATTTGAAAAGTTGATCAACGACGGCTATATGACAGAGGTTACAGCTGAGGAGGATGCGCAGTGGAAATCTAATGGTGGCAAAGTCTACTACATCTGTCATTTCGCACACTTTAATGAGCATAGTTCTTCAACCCCACTCAGAATCATATTTGATGCAAGTGTTCCATTTAAAGGCAAGGCTATCAACTCCTTGTGGGAACCACCACCAAATTTGATTCCACCAATTCCAACCCTGCTGTTAAGGTTCCAGGAAAGAAAAATACCAGTTGCAATGGACATAAGTAAAGCATACTTCACTGTTCGCCTTGAGACAGAAGAATCTCATTTGCACTGCCTTTTGTGGAATCAACTGGACAAGGAAAAAGAAGTCAAGACGCTGCGATTACTACGAAACTCCTGGGGAACTACTCCGGCAGGTGGTATATGCAGTGTAGCAATGCTCATCATAGCTGAGAAATTCAAGGACAAGTACCCACAGGTATATGAATTCGTAAAATCGAACTTGTATGTTGATGATGGTACTACGAGTGTTGACGATGTTTCCACGGCATTACAACTTGCTAAGGAACTCAACATTGTCCTCAGTGAGGCATCCTTCATCATAAAGCATTTCATGATCAGTGGAAGTGAAAGTGATATTGATGCTCACATAAAGAAGTGCCCGGATGTACATGAAAATGTGCGACGAACACCAGAGCAGGAAAGAATCCTGGGTATAATATATCATTCTGCCAACGATGAAATTTCCATTTCAGGTAGAATTAACTTCTCAAAGAAAAGGAGAGGCATTAGATCAGAAGAAGATATCAGTTTAGAAAACTTTGATGATGCCTTCCCTGACACTTTCAGTCGAAGAAATTATCTACAGATCATAGCAACCATCTATGATCCGACGGGACTTGCAACTCCGGTTACCATCTGCCTGAAGCATGAACTGGGTCAAATATTCCGCCTCAAACAGGAATGGGACGATCCGATCCTAGATGGTAATGATGACCTACCTACAACCCGCAGTCGGTGTAAAGAAGTGATTCGTTCGATCTACGGTCTAAAAGAAGTCAGGTTTGTTCGCTGTCTTACACCGGAAACTGCAGTTGACAAACCCACTCTAGTAATTTTTGGTGATAGTTCTCAGACTGCCTATGGATGTGTCGCATACTACAACTGGAAGTTGGAAAATGGCGAGCGAGCATCTGTTCTTGCCATGTCCAAGGCAAAACCTTGGCCACAAATTCCGACGTTAACTATCCCCCGTGGTGAGTTACTTGGATGTCTGCTGGGTGCCAGAATGCAACAGACTATTGTCAAAAAATCAAGCTTCATTTTTGAAAGGGTAATGTTGCTAACTGACAGCACCATAGTTCTGGGAAAACTGCGTCATGAGCCCTACAAGTACAACATGTGGACAGCCAGCCGTATCAGTGAAATACAAACTCTGACTGATATTCGCGATTGGTACCATGTGGACTCTGGAAACAACGTTGCCGATGATGCGTCACGTGGTCTTAACCCATCTGAAATGGGAAAGGATTCCAGATGGCAAAAAGGTCCAAACTTCATGAAGAAGGACATCAACGAATGGCCAATCAAACATGCAAATGAAGTTCATGCGAAGAAAGAAGATCTGGACATAAGAATAAAAGATCCACGGATGACCATTGGAAGATGCAAGTCACTATGTGTCCAGATTGATGGTGGAACAAATGAAGATTATTCAGTTATTCTTGATATTCTAAAAACATTTAACATAACGGTCGACAAAAATGACAGCCTGATGAAGATTAAACGTCGCATCTCTAGAATCATAAGATTTATGGAAAATGCTTCACAACTTTTCAGAGATCGACTGAAGAGAACAGTGAAGACTACTCCAGTTGCCATCAGTAGTATGACGAAAGCAGAACGGTCGAGATGGTTTGCTGAAAATGATACATTTGTGCCTACCAAGCGTGAGTTACTAATATCAAACTTGTTTCTTATTCAACAGGCTCAGCAGTCGCTACCTTCAGATGTGGAACGTAAGCTAAAGTCACTGAACCCAATACTGGATGCCGACGGTGTGTGGAGAGCACTAGGTCGTACTGGTGCTGCTATATCAAACCCGCCTGCGATTATACCATGCTCTGAACCCTTTGCAGAGATCTTGATGCGTAAATGTCACCAACCGCAGCACTCTGGTGCGGATACTACTCTTGCCCTAGTACGTGAGCAGTTCTGGATCCTCAACGGTAAACGGTTTGTCAGCAAAGTTGTGTCGCAGTGCCCATATTGTCGCTTTCTACGGAAGAAGATCGCCCAAGTAGAGATCGCTCCTCGTAAGGTGGAACAACTCGTGCGATTGCCAGTATTCGAACATGTGGTCATTGACATAGCTGGTCCGTTCAATACCATCGCAGATCGCCGCGAGACGAGAAATTACCGGATAAATTCTGGTAAAGCCTGGATTCTGGTTATCGTGTGTCGTGCATCTGGTGCGGCCCACATAGAGGTCCTTGAAGGTTACGATACCAATTGCTTCCTTGCTGGTTTCGATGCTTTCACTAGAATCCGCGGAAAACCCACGTCTGTAACTGCAGATCTTGGTTCGCAA